>NC_061109.1:41165765-41380765 GCF_015104395.2 Macrobrachium nipponense
GAAGTCTCTAGCACAATATTTTGATTTATGGTGAATTTATGAAAAAAAATTCCTGACGTCCGCGCAGTAACTTCTGAAAAAAAATCTGAAATTTTTTTGTCCGATTGTCGTAAAGTTTGCACCATCTTAAATTAGCTGTTACATAAAGTTGTAGCTTTCATCAGTTTTGAAATATTTTCATATAAATAACGATTAAGTGCCAAAATTTCAACCTTCGGTCAATTTTGACTTGACCGAAATGGTAAAAAAGCGCAATTGTAAGCTAAAACTATTACATTCTAGTAATATTCAATCATTTACCTTTATTTTGCAACAAATTGGAAGTCTCTAGCACAATATTACGATTTATGGTGATTTTATGAAAAAAAAAAAACTTTTTCCTTACGTCCGTGCGGTAACTAACGAAAAAATAATAAATTTTTTCGTCCGATTGTCGTAATGCGTGCACCATTTTAAATTAGCCATAACATGAAGTTTTGTATATGAAAATGTGCGCAATTTCATATAGAATATGACAAAAAAAACAACCCCTAGTTGTAGCTTTTATCAGTTTTGAAATATTTTCATATAAATAACGATAAATAGAAAAATTCGACCTTTGGTCAACTTTAACTCTACCTAAATGGTCGAAAACTGCAATTGTAAGATATAACACTAAGTCTAGTAATATTCAATCAATTACCTTCATTTTGCAACAAACGGGAAGTCTCTATCACAATATTTCAATTTATGGCGAATTTTTTAAAACGGCTTTTTTTACGTCAGCACGTTACGAATTCATGCATCATATTGTGATAATATTTTTGCTGTGTTGCTCTGATAGTTTTACAATTTGTTATATACCAAATTCATCCCAATTTAGTGTACAATACAAAGAAAAAATAATTAACTCATTAGCTTTAACCGTTTTGCTCACAGTGTGATTTGTATAGAATTATATATGAAATTTTTTTTCGCGCTGTCATATATTCCAATATTTATATATGATAATGATATTTTTTTTACATTTCTGATGGTTGCATACTAAACTTCAGGCAATGACAAAAAAGGAGCCAAAAATGAACTCTTAATCTTGAAAATTAAGCGTGCTGTGATTTTTTGAAAAAATCTTTTTTTCCGCTTCGGCGCTCACTCGCGAACGCCACCAGCATACGGGAGACACTTTCGGAAATACCAGCTCGGAGTTTAAGGGTTAAGTTCTCCATTTCCATCCTCTTTTACATATTTTTTCACCCAATTTGATATCTTAAAACTTTTTCTTTTTTCCACTATTGCTCTGAGCCTGTAATCCATTTTCCAGCTTTCCTTCTCTGCATTTTAGACCTATTTCTTGGCCTTATTTTTTTCCCTCCTTTATCTACAGTTTGTACTCTATTCGACTATCATGTATATTAATTTTCTTCGAGTTTCTTCCCCAATGTCACATGGCAATAACCTTCTACTTCCTTTCTTTCAGCATTTCTATCTTTTATATATGTATATATATATATATATATATATAGTATATATATATATATTATAATAGATATATATATCTATATATATGTGTATATATATATATATATATATATATATATATATATATATATATATATATTCAAAAGTTCTCAACAATTTATAGAATTTACCGTATTTGCCAAACACAAAGCTGTCAAGAGCAATGGAAACGTAAAATGCACAGATTGGCAGATATATGCCTACCCAAGCCTTGTGTGTTTGATAAAGATATGGTTAAGATAATAATTTGTCTATGGGTAAGGTAATAATTATGCATTACATTTTTACCTTTTATATACAACAAATATCTCTTGCTTCTGATTCAATGAGGAGTCATTACTAAGAATTTTTATCATTTTTACAATAAAAATACGTATGTACTACTGCATTCTGAATGGATATAACCAAGGAACACTTACAGTACTAAGGTATGATATTTCACAGTAACCAAAATGCATGCATGCCTACTAACAATAGTATAGTACTTGTTAACTATTTATAATCCAATCTTGTTTTACTTTAAAGAATATCCTGTGCTCCATAAGAATATAAACTAAAAAAAAATATATTCCATTGTTTTAGTGTTTTATAATCAGATTATTACCTTTCCCATATTCAATACTTTTTTTATTTAAGAACTACAGATTCATAGTTAATATTTATTTCCCACCATTAAGCTAACCATTTTAATTCTACAGACCCTGGCAGGATGGGTTTGTTCTTATTTAACTAATATGATCACTGTTTTTATATTTTATCAAATTACAGCTTCAAAAAGTTTATAGTTATAATAGATGAAACTTTTTTTCCCTTTTATTGAAGGCATGGATTCTGAAATTTTTTCTTTTTAGGGATGTTTATTTAATACTTGTCACTCTCTATTGACTGATATTTCAACTTCAACATTCTCACAAAATGATTTATTGTTGACATACTGAATACCTGTTTTGTTATATGGGTCTTCTTCTCAACCATTAAACAGGAACTACCATTTTTGCTTTTTTTTTGTATTAAAGACTGGCATAACTAAACTGTCCGTTTAATCTGCTATAATTATTTACGGCGCAACATTCCAAAAATCCTATTGTTCATTATAATGAATTGATGTAAATTTCCTATGGGAATTTTCATGTCTGCTCTCATCACATTTGCTGCACTCTTAATTACTTCAGGATCCAGCAGAGTTCACACTTAAAACTGCACTCTTTTAATAGGAAGTACAATAATCTTATATCATGTTCCAAGTACAGGTCTATATCTTAAAAAAAAGAAGTCTATTAACTAAATACTGCACTATGAATCTCAGATGACTTAATAGTTGACTTGACTTATGAAAAGTATATGTAATACAGTAAAGCAAAGCATTAAATCATATATACCCTGAAACTTGAATAATGCTTAAGGATCCACTTTTACTTGGTTCTATAATTCCATATTGTTCCATACATTTTTCCTCAGCAATTTTACTCCCTAAACCTTTGGCTAATTTACACTTCCATTCATTCATGTTTATATTTTGATACACTGCATTAGAGCAGCCTCAAAATAAAAATATATTTCAAAATAATCACTAAACATACCAATGTCCATCAAACATCTATACCTTATCTGTTGTTGTTCAGTAAAGAAAATTTTTTCTTAAAACTGATACAAAACCAGTTGCAACTCAAAAGCATAGCAGAATAAGCTAAATTATAAGCAATGGATACCTACTTACACTTAGCCCAATACACAGGTTATGATGGAATTCAATTCATTAATTCAATTTATATACCTGATCTACCATAAATTTACAATGCAGCAGAAAAAAAGAGAAAACCAAAAGCGTGTGTGCACAATGAGTCAACTTCATCTTCAAAAGATCAAAAAGTGAGCACACAATGAGTCAACTTATTCTTAAAAAAAGAGGAGTTCAAACATGTAAATATTTGTGTTTGTACATATGCAAAGGCTTCAATTTAAAGTTATTTATTAACACAATCATGAAAAGGTGGGCTATGTTATGCATAATGCACTAAAGATACAGCTTTCTGATATACAAAGATACCTATTAAATAATATAAAGATGAGGAGTGAACCCATATTATTTTACACTTGCTTTTCATTAATGATAAATTATTAAGTGAATCTGTCACAAAAATTAATGTCTGTATTTATAGGTAAACTTAAAACTACCTTATATATATATATATATATATATATATATATATATATATATATATATATATATATATATAATATATATATATATATATATATATATATATATATATATATATATATATATATATATATTATTGATGTAAATTATCAAATTATTTTTTATAAAACTGTTTCAACTTGAACACTAAAAATACTGCACACTAGGACGTAAAACATCTAACAAATTAACCCAAGCATGTATGTGCTACAAATGATTCTGCAAAAACACAATGGGTTGGTCACCATTACATGTGCTTGGTTCCCAATGCAGCTACCAATCCCACACCAGGAGGCATCATCACCAAACTTGAACAAGAAATGATTGCTTTAAGTAGCACCACATAGCTCCAGGAAGGCAACAGATATGACCTCAACTTCCTTACCTTTTGGAATGCTCCTCAGTGATACGGCAACCTGCCACCCATTCAGCCAACTCTGCTTCCATTCCCCCATCCTTGCTGAAAACACTTCCCAATACTTTAAATGTTCACAGCTTTCCTTTTACTTAACTAATAAACAAAATTTTCTAAACATGAAAATGAGAACTAGAGCTACATGACAACAGTGACCAACCCAAATTTTCTTTTCTACAACTTTGAGTTCTTGTGAGCATCATTAAAAAATGGAACTTATCAATACAAAACTAAAAGTTCCCTTTCAAAGTTCATGGAATTAGGTATAAAACTGAAGTCCCCTTTCAAAGTTCATGGAATTAATAGTGTGACATTGACATTACAAACATCACCACAAGGAATGCAAAATAAATTAGCTGAATACTGTGGCCAAAGTCACATTCAATAATAGTAATAATAATACTGGTTGCACAACTACTGAAAACTGTACTTTTGTATATGATCACACCATGTACAGAAGTGGCATAAGAGGGGTTTACAGAAAAAAACAAAAACTTCAAGTTCACACTTGACTAAACCCTGCAAAATTCCCATGATCCTGCTTGCCAATGGAATATGCCAAATTATTTATATAGCTGTGTTATGTTTGCAAGTGAATGTGTGTGCAGACATCTTGCACACTATTTTGTCTAGTTTTGGAACTTAATATAAAAAAATTGCAATCTAAATACATAATGCAATGTAAAATTATATAAAATATACAAAGCTAATGAAACTACACAACATACCCAACATACCTAGGAGCTTGCCTAGTAGGTGTTTCCAGGGGGCTGAAATTTAAAACAAAGCAAAAAATCAAACAAACATGCACAACCATTCTATCATTAAAATACAAATCTTAAAAACAAGTAAAATAAAACAAAATAACTTATCAGTTTTGCTAGAATGACTATAGCTTCTTAACTTTGGAATATGATGATAATTTTAGGACAAAGGATATGAAAGATTCAATTTAAATAAATGGGCAAGCTGGCTAAAGACTTAGCATCAATACAAGTAAGGATTTCTAAATAAAAAATAGAGGGAGAGAGAGAAACAGAAAATGTGTTTTAAATACAGGAGCTAAATAGCAGAGAAGAAAATTATTTTAATTGAATAAATGCCTTTACAGTATAAAAAAAATGTGATTAGTGTACATGGCAAAATAGTACACTAAAATGTTAAAACATTCTAAAAATGAGATGCAATATGAAATACATTAATAAATGTAACATGCAAACTGAGACACCTTATGTTATTATGCAAAACTCAAAAACAGCAACATGTTTTCTAACATCAACTGTTTCTCAGAGTTATACAACTGGACTGCAGAAATTTAAGAGACAATATTTAAATTTCCAACAGTTTCCAATAAATTTTACATACATTATCTTATAAAAATGCAAGGGAGATGAAGTGAAAAAATAAAATGCAAATGAGATGAAATTAACCAAAATTTAATTTGCTACTCTAATTGAATTGATAACTTCCGGTAATAATCTTTACACCAAATCTGTAAGCAAAGTCTGGATTTTTAATAAATATGGTAAATAAGAAAATTCCCCACATTCACAGTAAGCAGCAGCTATAACTGATTTTTCAATTAATTCCAACATTTTCATGTCTTGAGAGAGAGAGAAAACTTAGGGTGTGACCAAGTGGTATTGGTGCCAGAAGTGACTGAAATTAAGAGATCATGTTTAACTTTATTTCTTCCAAGAGTTACTCCAAGGCAAATATCTAGATGGCAGCTTTGTTCCGAGAAATGAATAAGTAACCTGCACAACACAATAAGAAAGAATAGAGCATGAAGTGTAACTAAGTGTAGTATATAACAAACAGCATTTCAATGCACGCTATTACAAAAACTTGATTTAATAAAACAGTAAAGAAAGTGTGCTTTCGGTGTAACCTGAACATGGGGAAATCAAATTCAAGACTAAAAGCCAGAGTGACACACTGACATATGCCATATGGTTCTAGGTATTTTGACTCCCAGAACTTTGAACTCCATAATTTCACTCCTGGTACGTATTTTGACTCCTGGTAAACTGAAATCTGATTTCATTAACACCCGGTAATTTGACCTTCAAAATAAATTATAGTCGCTTATTTAAGAAACATGTTATTTTTTAATGGAAATGTCATAATTTGATTGTTTAGAAAGTTGAAGGCTTAGTTTACTTATATTTTTTCAGATATATGTGTAGCATCTTTCATAACCGAGCTCCTAGTGGTATAAAGTCATCTTTCATAACTATGTCTCATACCATTCAGAGCACCCATAGAGGACAGAAACTCATAGATAACTTAAAATTACATTTACAGAAGGCAGAAAACAAAAACCCTGATGGATCAAATATTTATTGGAAGTGTTAAGTGAAGAGCTGAAATGCAAGCCTACATACATAGACAGGTGTGCTTTGCAACTCTTTCACTTCACACTTCCAATATATTTTTTATTCTTCAGTGTTTGTTTTCTGGCTTTCATAAATTTAATTTTGGTCATCTAAGAGTTTCTTTCCTACATGGGTGCTCTGAATTGTAAGAGAAATGGTTATAAACATCGGTTCTCTGAATGGTATGAGAAATGGTTAAAAAAATGTTTTTATACTGCCAGGAACTTTGGATGCAACTGGTTATGTTACTGATATACTAGAATAAAAAAATATATTTAAACTAAGCCTTCCACTTTCTAAACAATCAAATTAGGTCTTTTCCATTTCCTAAATAAGGTAATTGTCCTAAGCTATTTAAAATAAGATGATTATAAATAAGCTATTTATCTAGGGGGTCAAATTACCAGGTTAAAGAAATTATTTCAATTTACCAGGAGTCAAAATACTGGGATAAAAACCAGGAGTCTACATTCAATGCCTTACCATTATATCAACAAAATGTCTCACTGTTCGGTCAAAATTACGCCTCCATAAATTTGTAGAAAATCAGCATCATTATGTTAGGATAAGTTGCAGTTAAGAGCATAACCAAAGGATAAGGTTATCTTTAACACAACAGTAACTTTTCCAGGAAGACAACCAACAAACACTACAGAGGAATATAAGCACATTTTTCACTTTTAGTCACCAGTATATACTATATGCAGATTTCCACTGAATCAACAAATTCAATGTAAGTTTTAATCTGCTTAAATATATATGAAAATAAAAACTTGTGGAAAATACAAATTTTTCTATGCAACTTTTGCCTATGTCAAGCAAAAATGTGAATGTACCTTACAAGCTATATATAAAATCCTCAAAATAAAACTGTGATGACTTGAACTTACTAACTAAACTTCTAGTCATTGTGACAATTTGATTCATGGAATACAAAAAAATGCCTGGGCATTTTTCAAAATAAAATTTACTGTATACAAATCATTAAAGAAGATTGTGATACAGATTACTATTTTTTAGTATTTTTTCTGGCCCAAAAGAAATATTTTTTTTAATAACCACTATACTTTGGCCAATACACTGGCCCCATCTCTGGGGTTTGGGAGAAGAAGAAAAACAGGCATTACAGAAGCAATATTTATAGGGGCTCTTAAAGTTCTTGGTATTTATATATTTACATATCGTCTGCGTTTCCACAAACCGTTGAATCGCACATTTTGGCCAAATGAGTTATTACTACTACAAAAACAAGCATACTTTGATCTTTAATGTCACAAACTTTTAAATTGATATCTCAAGTGGTTTTCGAGATATCAAATATCAATACTGTCAAATATTGGCACCTCATACTAAATAAGTTTTCACAAACTGACAAATGTTCGATTCATCACTTTGTGAAAACGTGAAGCTTCTCGAATGAGCTTTGTTTTTTCACAAAGTGCAACATCGTTGATTAAAACCATTTGGTTGCTCTGTATGATAACTTTCTATTTTCATATGATGGTATTATGTTGATTTATGTATACTAACATGTATCTGACGATCATAAACTTTATGGAGTCTGGTCTTCAAATTTGGAAAAGAATTAATGATAGCAATAATAAGGAAAAATTATATATGTATATATATATATAAATTATAAGTCCTGAGAATTTGACCTTCAGTTGTTAATAATGGAAATCCAGTCCATCTGCAATAGAATTTCTGGTTTGTTAATCTCATGCTGAAAGCACCTGGGTCAATAAGTGGTTAATAAAAGAGATAATAAAAGATATAACATCAAGCAGCTTAAGGTTCAAACTATTTCCATTCTCATAATCATAGCCTTTGATGTGTAGTTCACTGGGATGAAAATGGCCATGAAAATACAGTGGAGCTGAAGGATTTGAAATCAGCTGCCCAAGAAAATCTGAGAATTGAACTCAATCAAAATGTGGTGGAAACCAGACAAATGTTGGAGAGGAGTTATCAAAATTAGCCAAGAAAAATACCTCAAACGACTACATTTCTGAGGATTCTGATATACCACTCACTACCATCAAAAAGAATCTTGAGAAAGACAATAATTATTCCATGGATGTTCCTGATATACTTAGTTCAGTGTGTGATTCAATCAGTGATCCAATGTATGTAACGAACAGTGATGACCTTATATTCGACTATGAAATATCACAAATTGGTACACGTATGTGACTGAAGGTTGTATGAGTGATGTTTGCAGCTTGTGCAAGATCCGAATGTCAAAAGCTACTTTGTTTTCTCATTTTGAAAACAAAGACAGTTGCAAACATAAGCATGATAATACAGTGGACCCCTCGTATTCGTGTTCTCTGGATTCGCGGATTTCTCTCAGGAACGTTTTCCCGCATTATTCGCGGAAAATTTGCACATTTGCGATATTTTTCTATGAGAAATATCCACAAATTCCTGGTTTTTTTTGATCGATTTCATCATAATATGCACTTTTTGAGATAAAACTTAAAAAAACCAAGTATGAAAATTTTTAGTGGGTTTTTCTTGAGTTTTAACTAACAAAATAGGCTGTTTTTAGCATTTTTATAGGGGTTCCAAACATTCGCGGGTTGTAACTATTCACGGGGGGGGCCTGGTACAGCGGAATTCTGAGCAAATTTTCTTGCTTCTAGTTAGCATAAACAAATATCTAGATACTTGACTCATATGAGACAAGCTTATTTTTCCTTATACGACGTGTTTTTAGGCAGAAATATGACTTGAATATGTCTCATTGTGATTGTGAACTAATTTTTTTCATTAACAGATTACGTTGGTGGCATGTTTATCGAGTGAAAAAATTATGTGATTCCGTTCACAATTTTCCTTTATATCATCGTAATACAAACTTTACGTTATTCATCTTATGTTGATTGATTGATTGATCATCGAATTTAGGGCATAGCCCAAGTGCTGGGACCTGCAAAGGTCATTCAGCGCTGCAGTATTATATGATTGAACGAAATGGATAAAATGAATGAATACGTGAGTCAATTAAAATCTCTCACACTAATGACCAATTAAAATGACGTTATTATGATATAACAAAGTTTCATGTATACTTACCTGGCAGGTATATATAACTAAATTCCCACCCGCCTCCCCTCAGGAGACAGGGTTCAGAGAAAATCTGATGAAAATGGGAATGGTTCTGAGCGCTAGCGCCACGGGAAAAGGGTGGCGATCACCTGAACCAGTGATCTAGCGGTTGCCGCAAGTTTTGAAAATTCTGCCAGTGCGACAGAGGATTATAGCTATATATATATACCTGCCAGGTAAGTATACATGAAACTTTGTTATATCATAATAACGTCATTTTCATGTATGACACTTACCTGGCAGGTATATATATAGCTGATTGACATATTTGGTGGTGGGTCAAAGACAGCAACATCGTCATAGTTTAAAACTTAATTAAAATTTTAAAATACTCTTAGGTCCTGCCTCTTAGCCTGCTAAACCTTATTAGCTTTCAACTAGGATGTGACCCGAGTGTTGAAGAAGCCATCAAAAAGGGTCTGACAACTGGACGGGACCAATTCGTTGACAGTACACCCTAGCCCTCTCTCACCACGGGCATTCATGCTAGGAAATGTTAGTCCACCTGAACCACACACATACGCATATAACTAACAACGATACTCCATAGACTGAAGAGGTACTAAATCCTCTCAGACAACCATAAAACACAAAACTAATTAAAATCTCCTAGCATGTTATAAAATTATGGGGTGGCAACTCTTTTGCCCAATACTACACCTGAGGATACGTAAGGGCCCAAAGTTTAACAATTGTCGAACGTTGTTTTGACGTTTCTCAGATAATGAGAGGCAAAAACTGAGTTAGTCCTTCAAAACGTCGTTTCAATAATATCTTTGAGGGCCATATTTCTCTTGAACGCCAAGGACGTAGCTACCGCTCTTACCTCGTGTGCCTTAACCTTAAGATGGCTGAAGTTCTCTTCCTGGCATAGCATATGAGATTCCTTAATAAGCTTCCTTATGAAGAAAGCGATAGCGTTCTTAGTCATGGCTCTGCTGGGTTCCTTCACAGAGCACCAAAGTGATTCTGAAGTACCTCTAATACTCTTAGTTCTCTCCAGGTAATGACGCAAAGCCCTTACTGGACAGAGAACTCTCTCTTTTTCTTGTCCCACACGATCTGATAACCCCGCAATTTCAAAAGACCTTGGCCAGGGATGACATGGGTTTTCGTTCTTGGCTAAGAATTCTTCCTGAAAAGAGCATATTGCCATGTCATGTTTCCAGCCCACATGTCTACTAATAGCTTGTAGTTCACTCACTCTTTTCGCTGTGGCCAAGGCCACCAAAAAGATCGTCTTTTTAGAGACATCTCTTAAAGAAGCCTGACCCATTGGTTCAAACTTCTTAGTTCCCAGGAATTTTAGAACTATATCTAGGTTCCAAGAAGGAGCCCTATAGCATTGTTCTTTCCTTGTTTCAAAGGACCTTATGAGGTCTCTCAGATCCAGATTGTTAGTAATATCTAATACCCTGTGCCTGAAAACAGAGGCTAACATACTCCTGTAGCCTTTGATTGTCTGCATACATAATCCTGCTTCCTCCTTCAAATACAGAAGTAAGTCTGCAATTTGGGTCACAGACGTACTGGAAGAAGAAACCTTTCAACTCTTACACCACTTACGAAAGGACTCCCACTTCGCCTGGTACACCTTCATTGTAGAGGTTCTTCTTGCTCTGGCCACAGCTTTGGCCGCTTCCTTAGAAAACCCCCTCGCTCTGACAAGTCTTTCGATAGTCTGAACGCAGTCAGACCCAGAGCGAGGGTGTTCTTGTGATACCTGTTGAAGTGGGGCTGTTTGAGTAGATCTACTCTTGTTGGAAGTGTTCTTGGTGTGTCGACTGTCCATTCCAGTACCTCTGTGAACCAATCTTGTGCCGGCCAGTAGGGGGCTATGAGAGTCAGTCTCGTGCCTTGACTCTCCCTGAATTTCTTCATCACCTTTCCTAGAATTTTGAATGGAGGAAAGGCGTACACATCTAGGCCTGTCCAGTCTAGAAGGAAGGCATCCACTGCGACTGCTTGACGGTCTGGGACTGGAGAGCAATATGTCGGTAGCCTCTTCGTATTTGCGGTCGCAAATAAATCCACCACCGGACAACCCCATAAATTCCACAGACTCTGGCATACTTCTAGATGAATGGTCCACCCTGTAGACAGCAATTGACCTTCCCTGCTCAACAGGTCCGCTCTCACATTCTTCTCCCCTTGAATGAACATGGTGAGCAGGGTGATGTTCTCCTTCTCTGCCCACAGGAGGACTTCTTCTGCTAACTTGCACAGTGAAACTGAGTGAGTTCCTCCTAGCTTGCGAATGTATGCCAGAGCTTTGGTATTGTCTGCGTTCACTTGTACCACCTTGTTGCGGATCAATGCCTTGAACACTTTCAAAGCCAAGAAAATCGCCATCAGTTCCTTCCTGTTTATATGCCAAGCCGCTTCCTCCTTGCTCCAACGACCTGACACTTCTTGAGGGCCTAGAGTCGCTCCCCAGCCTGCGTCCGAAGCGTCTGAAAATAATACAAGGTCTGGGTTCCTTAGTTGGAGCGACGCCCCCTCCGCTAACTTTCCCAGAGTTAGCCACCAGAGTAATTCCTTCTTGATCTTGTAAGGAATTCGAAACAGGAAGGAATCCAGTTGCGATTTTCTTGGCCATACTTCGTTCAGGAAGATTTGTAAAGGTCTCATGCGAAGTCTTCCTAGAGAAACGAACCGCTCCAACGACGAGAGTCCCCAACAAGCTCATCCACTCTCGCGCCGAGCATTGGTCTTTCTCTAGAAAGGCTTGCACTTTCCGAAGGCACTGAACTTGCCTGTCTGGTGACGGAAAAGCCCGAAAAGTCACTGAGGCAATCTGAATCCCCAAATAGATTATCTCCTGTTTGGGGATCAGATTCGACTTTTCTAAATTCACTATCAGACCCAATTAGTTTGTTAATTTCAAAGTTGCGTCTAATACTGATTCGGTCGTTTCCATGGTGAATTTTGTTTTTTCCACAAACAAATTGAGGTGACTTACATCCAACACTGGCCTCCATCCGCCCGAGGCTTTCGCTACCAAGAAAAGCCTGTTGTAGAATCCTGGAGAAGAGTGGTCCAGAACAGGTTCTATTGCTCCTTTCTTGATCATGGAGCGGATTTGCTCCTGCAGATCCTCTTCTTTCTCTGGATCGTGGTCATGGGATCCCAGGTCTCTCGGTGATGTAGAAAGAGGAGGCTTCTTTAGGAAGGGGATCTTGTAACCTTCCCTTGCTACCGTGACGACCCAAGGGTCCGTTTCCTTGTTGTGCCAAACTTCCCAAAAATCCTGGAGTCTGGCACCAACTGATGACTGGAGGACTTGTACATCAATGTTTGTTAGCTGGTTTCGACCCTCTCTTGGGAAGAGCCCTTTTCCTCTAAAGGAGGAACGAGAAAATGTTTTGCCTCGAAAGGGGTTAAGAAGACTCAACCCCTTTTGGTGGCAAAAATTTCCTTACAGAAGAAGACAGCAGATCCTGAGTCGCCTTCTGTGTTAACGACGACGACATATCTTTAACCAACTCTGCAGGAAAAAGTTGATTTGATAAAGGGGAGAAAATCAACTCTGATTTTTGCGCGTTGGACACGCCTTTCGCCGCAAAAGAGCACTGGAGGGACCTCTTTTTCAACACTCCTGCCGTAAAGAGGGACACTAATTCATTTGCCCCATCTCTCAGGGCTTTATCCATACAGGACATAATACTGCTTGGTAGTTGATGAGCGGACGAATCCTTTTCTTCTAAAGTGCGTGTAAGCGCTCCCAAGGACCAATCAAGAAAGTTGAACACTTTGAAAGTCCGAAAGACGCCTTTCAGAAGATGATCCAGCTCTGAAGACGTCCACCAAACCTTGACCGCATGCAGAGCATGTCTGCGGGAGCTGTCCACAATGTTGGAAAAGTCCCCCTGGGAGGAGGCAGGAACTCCCAGGCCGAGACTTTCCCCTGTAGCATACCAGATCCCCGACTTCGAGGCCAACTTAGCCGGAGGAAAAGCGAAAGAAGTCTTCCCGGCTTCCCTCTTCTCCTTCAACCAGGTGTCAATCCTTTGAAGGGCTTTCTTGACAGAAATCGAAAGAGCCATCTTCAGAAAAGACGATTTCTTGGTATTCTTGTTCTTCGAGAACTGTGAAAGTGGGGATAACGGAGCTGATGGTTGAAATTCCCCTTCGAAAATAGAAAGGAGACAATCAGTCAACCTTTTATAATCCGAAGACAGAGCTTCCATATCTTTCTCCTCTTCAGAAGCAAAGTCCACAGCGTCTTCTTCGGCTGAAGAAACTTCCTGTAATCCTTCATCTATACGCAAATCTTCCACTTGTTGGTCCAACACTTGTTTAGCGCGAGAATCTTGCATCGTGTCCTGACAAAAATCTCGGAAAATACGGGAAGAAGAAGGGCTAACGTCCTGCGTCCATCGTTTGATCCGCGTCCGCCGTACGTCTTTGCGTCCTGCCAAACTGAGTGATCGTCCTTTCTGGAAGTCACTGTGTGTCCTGTTCGCGAAGCCGAAGTACTAGGAGGAGGCGGCACACTCCGATCATGCGTCCTCTTGGAAGACTTAACGGGGAGAGATGCGTCCTTACGTCTCACGGAAGGCTGATCCTTCGCTTCCCAAGACTTAACCAGGTCGGATAATTTTCCTTGCATTTCCTTGATAAAGTCTCTAGACTCCGTCTCCTGACGTATAACATGAGAAGAAGGAGAGCGACGTCCTGAAGCACTCATCCGACGAGGAGAAAAAACTTGAGGTCTGCGTGAAGGCGACGAAACAGGAGAGCGTCCCCAGGACGCAGAAAGATAGTCCTTCTCAGGAGAACCGACTGTCATCGAAAGTTTAGCGTCCTCCCTAGAGCGAAACGTTCTCCTCCTTTTAACAGGAATCTCTTCCTCATCCTCACTTGATGAAAAAATCTCGGGGCTACTCCATCTCTCTTGCTCGTAGTCGATTTCTTGCGTCCTGCGTCCTCCTGAAATGAGGTTGCTCTGTGCGTCCTCTTGAGTGGACGCGATTCATACGCATAACGCCGATATTTTCCTGACGCCGAACTGTCGTAAGATGTAACACACGTCCCAGTGACACCGTTTCTACGGTGCACTGCTGCAGCCCGGGACGCAACAGGACTGCCTGAAGGGACGACTGATCGCATGGTGACCCCTCTCGCCTCCCTTCGACTGTCGACATGCCTTCTCTGGGAGCTTGGCAGTGGTCTAGGCCTAGGAGCACGAGAGAGACGATCAGCCGCCCCCTCCACTACACTGTCACACACATCAAAAGCACCCACTTTGTCCGTAAGACGCTGAATCTGTTCGCCCATAGATGCTAGGGCAGCAAAAACTTGTACATAATGCGAGTCCTTCGCATCCTCAGAAGCAGCAGCAGGCGCAGGAGAAACCTGAGGAGAAGGTGCAACAACTACTTGGGAAGGCAGTGGAGAAATACATACTGAATCATTCAAGGCCTTACTAGAAGAGCCTGACCTCTCACTCCGAAACACAGATCTCCTAACTCGGTCTCTCTCTAATCTCTCCATATATTTCGTGAGAGTCTTCCACTCATTTTCATTCAAACTCTCACACTCTCCTTACATCTATTGTCCCAAGTACACACACACTCCCTACATTTCTTACACAGTGTGAGGATCTACCGACGCTTTCGGCAGTCTCACCTTACATCCTTCTTTCACACACACTCTAAAAGTCACACCAGAATCAGACATTGTAAGAAAAAATCCACAGCGATTGCCAATGCAACTTTCCAATACGATACCAAAAAATTCTCCAAAATAGTGAAAAGTCAGCAACGAGTTCGAAATCCTAGCAGGGAACCCTCAACGATGTTGACGGTTCGGCTGGCAGGGAAAATCTGATGAAAATGGGAATGGTTCGGAGCGCTAGCACCACGGGAAAGGGGTGGCGATCACCTGAACTACCAGTGATCTAGCGGTTGCCGCGAGTTTTGAAAATTCTGCCAGTGCGACAGAGGATTATAGCTATATATATATACCTGCCAGGTAAGTGTCAAACATGAAAACTGCAATTAAAAACATCGAACGACACACAACAACCAAGACCGAGACTATCTCACATCACATATAAACCAAACCAAAACCATTCACTCTCATCCAAAACCACTTACATACACTGCAACCAAAGAATCCCACAGCTGAAGTCTCTCTCTCTCTCTCTCACACACACACACACACACACATAAATAAATAAAAATAAAAATCTGACATGCATACATCCATTCAACCCATTTAACCTTAATTAAAAGCAGGAAATTAAATTTTTTAAATAATAATCAGATACTTAAAATGATGACTATGAACAAAACAATAAAAAATAAAATCATATAAAATAAAATCAATATGTTAAAATTTGCCACCACTTAAACTTCATAAAAAATCCCAATACATTTTCAAAAACTCACTAGTGCAGAAATATCTGCGTTGTCATCTAGAACATCGGCAAGAGATTTTCCATTAACCCTTAAACGCCTATTGGACGTATTTTACGTCGAGATAAATTGTCTTTTGGGTGCCGACCGGACGTAATTTACGTCGACATAGAAAAGTTTTTTAAAAATTCGCGGAAAAATACTTTTAGGCCTACCAGCCGAAAACTTTTGAATCATGCGCCTTGGGGGATGCTGGGAGTTCACGGATCAAGGGTGTTGTTTTGTTTACAATTGTTACGCAGGCGCAACAGCGCAAATTTCTTTCTTATCACACTAAAAAGTATCAGTGATACATATCAGAAATTATTTCATCACTTTGACATAATTTTTGCACCATTTTAAATTAGCCGTTATATGGAGTATTATATATGAAAATGTGCGCATTTTCATGTAGAATACAACAAAAAAATACTCATGATTGTAGCTTTTATCAGTTTTGAAATATTTCCATATAAATAACGATAAGTGCAAAAATTTCAACCTTCGGTCAACTTTGACTCTACCGAAATGGTCGAAAAACGCAATTGTAAGCTAAAACTCTCATATTTTAGTAATATTCAATCATTTACCTTTATTTTGCAACAAATTGGAAGTCTCTAGCACAATATTTTGATTTATGGTGAATTTATAAAAAAAAACTTTTTCCTTACTTCCGCGTGGTAACTCTTCCGAAAAAATCATACGTGCGATTGTCGTAATGTTTGCACCATTTTAAATTAGCCGTTACATAAGTTTTATATATGGAAATGTGCGCAATTTCATGCACAATACATCTAAAAAAACCCATGGTTGTAGCTTTAATCAGTTTTGAAATATTTTCATGTAAATAACGATGAGCCAAAATTTCAACCTTCGGTCAACTTGACTCAACCGAAATAATCGAAAAACGCAATTTTAAGCTAAAACTCTTATATTCTAGTAATATTCAATCATTTACCTTCATTTTGCAACAAATTGGAAGTCTCTAGCACAATATTTTGATTTATGGTGAATGTATGAAAAGAGAGGGGAAAAAAAAAAAAAAAAAAAAAAAAATCCTTACGACCGCGCGGTAACTCTTCCAAAAAAATCATATGTGCGATTGTCGTAATGTTTGCAACATTTTAAATTAGCCGTTACGTAAATTTTTATATATGAAAATGTGCGCAATTTCATGTAAAATACAACTAAAATTAATTGAAGGTTGTATCTTTTCTCATTTTAAAAATATTTGCATATAAATCACGATATAGAAAAAAACCACCTTCGGCCAACTTTGACTACCGAAATGGTCAAAAAACGTAACTGTAAGCTAAAACTCTTACAGTCTAGTAATAATCAGTCATTTATCTTCATTTTGAAACAAATTCAAAGTCTCTAGCAGAATATTTAGATTTATGGTGAATTAAAAAAAAAAAAAAAAAAAAAAAACTTTCCTTCCCTCCGCGCCCAGATTCTCCCCCGCAAATCTCCGAAATGCGTACGTCGCATTCTCAGAATTTTTGGTCCATTTCATATTAGGCGTTTCATAGAGTTTTATATATGAAAATGTGTGCAATTTTATGTAGAATACAACTAAAAATAATTGAAGGTTGTAGCTTTTCTCATTTTTGAAATATTTGCATATAAAAAAATATATAAAAAAATTAGACATTCGGTCAACTTTAACTCATCCGAAATGGTTGAAAACTGCAATTGTAAGCTAAAACTCTTACAGTATAGTAATATTCAATCATTTATCTTCATTTTAAAACAAATTGGAAGTCTCTAGAACAATATTTGGATTTATGGTGAATTTTAAAAAAAAAAAAAAAATTTTGCATCCGCGCGTTACGAATTCATGCATCGTTTTGTGATAATATTTTCTTGTGTTGCTTTGATTGTTTTACAATGTGTTATATACCAAAATGATTGCAATTTAGTGTACAATACAACGAAAAAAAAAAAAAAAAAAAAAAAACTCGTTAGCTTTAACCGTTTTGCTCACAGCGCGATTTGAATACAATATATGAAATTTTGTTTTTGCGCTATCATATATCGCATTATTTATATATGATAATGATATTTTTTTCATTTCTGATGGTTGCATACTAAACTTCAGGCAATGACAAAAAAAGGAGCCAAAAATGAACTCTTAATCTTGAAAACTAAGCGCGCTGTAATTTTTTTTAAAAAATATTTTTTCCGCTTCGGCGCTCACTCCGAGACCCCCTAGGCATATGGGAGAAAATTTTTATTATACCCCTTAGGCGTTTAAGGGTTAAGGTGGAATCTTTGCCTCTGTTCTCTATAATTTACACAATGCACCAGGATGTGCTCCACTGATAAGGTAGCATCACATCTAACACACACTGGTGCACTGCCACCTTCTAAAATAAATTTATGGGTCATGCGAGTGTGACAAATACAAAGTGGCCTCAAAACAATTTCTTTTCTCCTCTCTTTTTGAAAAGAAGAGGGGCATTTTTCTATGCTTTTCCTTATCTGCTTATATTTCTTATTGTTGGCTAAGAGAGGGGAGGACCATCTCTCTTGCCATTTCCTCAAGATGTAAGACTTGATGGATCTCTTCATATCTACATGTGGCACTTTGGTTACCTGAAACAAATTACTCACAGCCGCTTCCTTTGCATATCTGTCTGCTTCCTCATTCCCACGAATTCCGACATGAGCTGGGATCCAGCAGAAACATACAGATTTCCTGCGACACGAAATCCAAAAGAGCCACTCCTGGGCTTTTTGTACCAGAGGATGAATTGTATACAGCTACTTTAATGAATCTAATGCACTTTTTGAGTCACTATATACTACAAAATTTTTCTTATTCGAGTTATGAATAATTTCTAAAGCTTTAACTATAGCTGACAACTTTGCAGTGAATATGGAAGCCGACTCAGGCAATTTTGCCTCGTAAATTTCATTGCCATACACAACTGCACACCCAACTCCACTATCAGATTTTGATCCATCAGTGTAGGTCTTCACTTGCCCATCATGTTTACTGTCATGCTCCAGAAAGTTAGCTTTTATCTCTTCCTGAGACTGTTGTTTTTTGTCTATTTTCTTAGAGCATATGGAAATCTTGGGAATAACCCATGGGGGAACAGAGGATGGTTTTACTTCTTCAACTTTTTGGCGCTGAATTACTATGTCACTTAAACATTCCAACTGTCTTATTCGAAAAGGTTTGGAAGATCTTTCACCAAATTTTCTAGTCACACTCATCTAAAATTTTTCGTGTGGGGTTCTCTCGAGAGCTTTTTAGTCACATGGTACCGCAACCCAAGCTCATCTCTTCGCAGATCTAAAGGAAGTTCATGAGAGTCAATGTAGATACTCTCAACGAGAGATGTCCTGAAAGCACCTGTACATATCCTTTATCCCATATTATGTACTATGTCCAATTCCTTTAACCTGGACTTGCAGGCAGATGAATATACCTGACAGTCATAGTCCAGTTTTAATTTACATAAGGAATCATACAAATTCAGTAAACTTTTCTTATCAGCTCCCCAGTCGAATCCCGATAACACCTATAAAATATTGAGGGATTTTTTAACCTTTGTTTTTAGAGTCAATGTGACTACTCCACGTTAGCTTGCTGTCAAATATTATGCCCAAAAACTTTACTTCTTTTTTGTAAGGAATAAGACAATCCTTCAGTTTCAAACTTGGGATAGTTTCATTGCGGGTACATCTGGTGAAACGAACGGCCACAGTTTTAGATGAAGAAAATCTGAAACCATGTTCATCAGCCCATAGTAAAACGTGTTCTTTCAAGCATAGTAGTTTTGATTAAAATTATTATATCTCAAATCTATCTACAGTTGTGTTTGATGGCATACGTTTATAGAGTTTTATCATTGTTGCTGATGCACGATAATGGTCATTAGCAGCTTGAACAGTTTTCTCAGCTTCAGCTATATAACTAGGTTTAAATTTAACAGTATATTTCTCAATTGATCTTTGATCTATAGCAAATAAAGTTATTACATTAAGATATCTCAGTCCTATTCTACATAACGTCATTTATAACAACTACGGTAATAGTGTACTATAGTACTATGATTGAAATACAAGCCAAACGGATGTTGTTATCCAAGGTTGTTGTATTACTTATTAAAAAAAAAAAAGTTTCTCATTCGGTTGTTCGTGGCTGTACATGTTTACGCAACGAGCATAACGTTAAAACCATACTTTCATCATTCTCTTTTGCTGTTTATGAAATTATGTAACTAGAAGATGGGATAAAAGCTAGGCTATTGTAATTTGGTCTTTCATAAAATTGGATTATCGTAAGACGAATGATCGTAACTTGAACACTACAGCTACCTGTACACTGTACTATAAAACCTTATTATATCTTTACAAACTCTCAACACCCAAAGGATTAAAGCTAGGCTTTTTTCACTTTACAGTATTTAAAATACTATAATGTACTGTACAGTAAATTCTATGGTTCTATACTGCATAAATATAAATTTACTTATTGCGCCATGGCGGGATTATGGCGCCGTTTGACTGGTCTAGTATTCTGAAAGAAGGTGTGCAGCAGCTGTAGGCTTTAAAATCGCTTAGCGTCGAAAATCGCTTAAGTGTTGGCGGCCAGGAACGGAATCCGTCACTAACCAAGGGCCGCCTGTAATCCTGACTTAATAAGTTCATGTATTTTTATTTGGATTTCTTGTACAAGGTGATTTGGAAGCTTGTACTTGTTTATAACATCTATAGCACTCTCTGAGTCACTGAAAATTATGGTGGAAATTGCTCTCTTCTCAGACATTATGTCCAGTCCTATTTGTATGGCTGTGAGTTCTGCTGTGTATACTGATGATAGTGTACTATATCTCAAGCTTGATACAATCTAGGATCATTCATAGACTGAAATTTTTCAAGTCTTTTTCATTCACAGTGACATACAAGCGATGAAAAAAAACTGTGCATGAATCAGTCTAAAGGCTCTTTTTTAACAATAATATTTCTAGGTATGTTTATTTATGCATGAAACTGTCAAAAAAAAGTCCATTACTCACTTGGACCTATCCTGAATTAATAATTTTTTTTTACCAGTCTTTTTACAATTTGTGGCTCAAGTGTCATACAAATGATGAACAAAATTGAGCACGAACCAGTCTAAGTATTCTTTTTTAGCAATAAAGTTTCTAGATATGTATGTTTATTTATGCATGAAATGGTCGAAAACAGTCTATTACTCACTTCGACCTCTTCTGAATTATTAATACAATGTTTTTTACAAGTCTTTTTACGATTTGTGGTTCACAGTGTCATACAAACAATGAACAAAATTGTCAATAAACTAATCTAATTTTTTTTTATTGTCGCTTCAGGATATATTTATTTGTAGACATAAAACAGTGCTTGAATCCAGTGATGCATCAGTCTGTCTTCCAACCCATGATGAATCATAACAGAGGCGGCTAAAGGTGGGCAGTCAATGTTACAGCAAAGTTTGTTAGCTATGAAAAATACAAATTAATTAAAAATTTGTAATTTGTTCATACGCAGAATAATCCTTTGGTCTTAACAATAGGACGACAGGATAGACTCATACTTGGAGGGTTCGGCACACCTGGTCATTCTTCTTGGAAATGACAATTCTAAAGAAGAGGACCTAAGCCTCGGAGATGTTAGCTATGTGGATAACAAACACTCAAACCACTAGGTTTAAAAACAAAAAAATTTGTTCAGATTCATTGCATACAAGTCAGTCCAAAAGAACTGTATCTGTTCAGGCAACAAGCCATGTTAGCCACAAGAAAAGGGTTTGTCACCACTCCTCACTCCCCTTGCTGGAGAGAGAAGTTGAATCTATTTAGAAGCAGATTTGCATGTTGTAAGGAACACAAAAAAGTGCTGCAACAGTATGGCTGCAATTCTCACCTGCATCTAGCCAGTTCCAGCATATGATGGGTCTATTCTTCAAACTGCCTGTAGATATGAGGGAGAAAAGGGAAAGAAAAAGATACCAGTCATCTCTCTCATTCCCTATTCCAAACAATCATCTTAGGAAAGATACAAACTGTCCCACCAGGGGCACTGGATGAGTCAAACTTGTTGAATAGCCACCACTGGACCCAAGCAAAAAGTGTCCTAGGATCTGTAGGCAACATCCTTCACATAGAGGGAAGTAAAAGTGGATTGGCACAGTCAGGAACCAACATTCAAAATCCTATTCATTCATATCTTATCGTGCCAGTACTGGGTCCATTGGTGTTCAAAGGGTCTCGATCTGTACGGGTGGATCCCAGTTCACATTCACGAAGGATGTGTTGCAGCTTGTACTGGATAGGCACACTGGCACTCACTAGTGGGTGAGAGTCCCCATTTATAGGTGTTGCTTCCAGTCTTACCCACTCTGGTTCTTCCTCAATTTAATGTTAGCCAGTCTTTTCTTGAGGGGGTTGTTCCACTTGCAAGTTGTTCATTTGGGATCTGGATGGCAACATGGTGAAAGTGGTCCCATTCTCTCCACTTTTTGGGCCTATGTTGGGCTGCCTGTTCAGGATCCAAACAGTGGATGGTCATAAAGCTCTTCCTGGACTTCAGTCTTCTTGCTGAGGCCCTATGACCAAAGAGGGGGTGTCTCGTATCATTTTCTTGACTATGCTTTTGTGTCCCGGCATGGATGTCTCTGCAAATGTGAGGTGGTGCAATACTGGTCAATCTGTATAGTGCTGGAAGTAATCTTGGTTTCAAGGTGCCAGTTATTATTCTACATGAGTTGTTAAGCTCGGGATCTATTTTGTGAGCATGGCTTGATCTTGCCCATGCTGCTGAGCAGTATTCAGCAGTTGAGTAGCATAGTGCCAGAGCTGTTCTCAGTGTCTTCAGATCTGTTCCCCAGTTAGAGTTAGCAAGTCTGCCTGGTAGATTGATTCTTGTGGCAACTATTGACTTGAGTTTCCTTACATGTTCTGCAAACAACAGGGTTCAGTCTAGTGTGACTCCCAGGTATACAAGAAAGTCAGCATGCTCAAGTCTCTCATTATTCCAGAAGTTTAATTTTATTTTTGCCTGGTAGTTATTTAGGTGGAATACACAAACCTGCATCTTTCCAGGATTGGCATTGAGTGAGTTACGTTCGTGGTACTCTGTGAGATGTTTCAAGAGTAGCTGACAGTCTCCTTTCGATAGTTTCGAAAGTGCACGCTTGTCTGGTGATATACAAGTCGTCGGCATATACAAACCTTCGGATGTTATAAAACTCTGGCTGGTCATTTGTATAGATGTTAAAAAGTATTGGCGCCAGAACAGAGCCTTGTGGGAGACCATTTTTCTATGTATGATATCTGCTCTTCTTGCCATCCATTTCAACAAAGCGTCTGCTTGTGAGCAATGATTGTACGATCTTCACAATCTTTGTGATGTGAACAACTTTGGCCAGCTTTAGGAGAAGCATTCTATGATTTGCAGCAGTCAGATCTACAAAAACTGCACAAGTAATTTATCTGGCCTCGAAACCATCCCCGATGTATTGAGTGAAGTTCAATTTGACTACAGCATGATCACTCTGGTCTGCTTATAATTGTTGTTCCATTGTAGGGCAGATGCAGGCCATTATCATTCATTCATATAGTTTGTAGAGAATGCTTAGGATGGAAGTGGGACGGTAGCTTTTTCTGCTCTCTGGATCTTTTCCAGGTTTTAGTAGGGTCACAACTCTTGCTCTCCTCCGTATCTTCAGGATATTTAGACTTGTTGCACAGTTGTTAGAGAGAGTAAGTATTCATGATCTGGTTCTGGTACCAAAGTATTGTATTATTTCTGTTGTGATACCATCAAGTCCAGCTGCTTTGTCAGGTTTTGTGTTTTATGGCTTCTTGGAGTTCTTCCATGGTGAAAAAGTTGAATTGTTCACCACTTTCTCTCGCATGATGTGGTCCATTTCAGACTTCATTTCCTTGAGGTATCCTCATTCTTTATTGGGTGGTTTTCCATTGAGTATTAATTGGTTTGCCACTTCATCCGGTGTCACAGTGGCCACTCTTGTTGAGTTTTTTTTTTTTTTTCAGCATTCAGTTTCTTTATAAATAGTAGTCCATGCCTTCTTGCTGTTATGGGTCATGTCTGTGTTGCATATCAGTTCTTGCCATCGTTCTAGCCTTCCATTTGCCATGGAAGCTGTGAGGTTCAGCAAATGGATCTGTATTATATGCTTGTTCATACTACTCCTCATATAGGTCTTTACTTTGATCTGTTAGGCAAGGGATGAAGGTCTTTCTGCATCCTTTTGGGGTATGTTTGCTGGAACCCTCCCATACAAGCTTTTTGAAGTCTCCATAGTTATCTGCTCTCGCTTCAATGGTGGAGACCCTGGAATCAAGCTCTGGTGTAAAGTCTTCCCATTTTGCCTTTTGAAAATTAGATCTGGGGGCTGATTTTGAGTCAAGAGGCCTGATAACCGGTTTCATATCTAAAGTGATTGGTCTATGCTGTGATTTGGGGATAGGGTTGTTGACAGTTTTCTCAAAGTTAGTGCAGAGGGGAGAGGACACAAACGCCAGATCTGGATTATATCCTCTACATCTGGCACTCAAAAAGGATAGTTTATCTTTTGCAATGTGTATGATTGCCGTATCATTGTTCAGAGCCCACTCCTCAATGGCCTCACCATCATCATTATTTTGGGTATAGCCCCCATATGGTGTTATGACTGTTGAAATCACCACTAGCAATTATAGCCTTATTTCTTGGGTTGATTCTGGGCCACCTAAACGGTGATGGTGGGGGTTTATATACAGACACAATGATGGTGTGTGTAATTTCTACTTCAAGTATTTCCATTCCTTGAGTTGTGAAATCTTTGCTGTTCATGATAATCGATATATCTCTCACATAAATAGCACTTCCATGAACACGGCTTGCATGGTAGATTACCAGGTGCATGCCTGTGATTTTAGGTAGTGTCAAGTTCTTATGTGTCTCCTGGAGACATAGTATGTGAGCTCTGAGGCTGGAGAGGATTTCTGTTTTTGTTGGTGAAATTCCATCAGCACTGGAGCTGAGTATCTTGAAGCTTGACATATTTGGGGCCAATAAGTTCTTCTAAAATGCCTGGGAGGAACCTAATCCTCTGCATGCACCTAATTGGTGACAGAACTTGACGATAAGGAGTAGGCTTGCCTAATCACCTTGTGTTAACAAAATCAATGACCTCATACTCTGTCACAAGACCAACCCATTTTAAGTCTACATCATAAGCCTGACTCTGAAGCTCTCCAACTCTTCCAAGGAAGCAAAGGTCAGCAGGAAAATTGTTTCCAAAGTCAGTTTCCTGTAATACAATTGATGCATGGGCTCGAAGGAGTTTGAGAGAGACTACTCAGACCAAGAGTAAGGTCCCAAGTAGGAGGTCTGAGTTACCTAGGCAAACAAGACTGCTCAAAGCTCTTGAACCATACTGCGAATCCTCAGGACAAAGTGATGTCCACATTCTTCAAAGAACTAATCACAAGTCCCTGTAGCCCCTTGCTAGTATCAACAGAAAGAACTTCCTCTGTTCTGACATAAATCCAGAAGATCTTGTCAACTGAACAGGAACTCCGAGTGGAGAGAAATCCTTTTGATGACACCAATCACAGCAGCAAATGGCTCATATTTTTACACAGCTGACAAGAGAGCATCTGAAGTACTAGACCTTCATCTGTCGCTGCTCTGCAAGAAAGATTTCCAGTTCGATAGAGAAACTGGACAGACTTCAGACATGAAGATAACGATTCTACTAACTGGTGGCATCTCCAAGACTGGTAAATAAGGTTGTGCCAAAGTGAAACTCTCGGCTACTCAGCTTGGGGCCACAAGGAGGTACTAGGGTCAGCAAAAGACTCTGGAGCCTGACAAAAGGAGTTCCTCTTAAATCTTTGGATCTGCTCCTGTACTCAGATGACTCTTGCAAATGTTGGAGTGCTCATGAAGATGTCTAACATGGTTCTTCTCCAAGTAGACAAAGGAGACAATACGATAACCCAAGGAGATGTTCTATAATAATATGCTCTTCACAGCTATGTTCTAAATATCCTACTATCAA
Organism: Macrobrachium nipponense; assembly: GCF_015104395.2. NCBI lineage: Eukaryota > Metazoa > Arthropoda > Malacostraca > Decapoda > Palaemonidae > Macrobrachium > Macrobrachium nipponense. The sequence continues at coordinate 41,191,816 of NC_061109.1, forward strand.
TGTACTTGCTCCGTAGACAGAGATGTCCTTGCAATGCCAAAGGAACGTGCATTTCCAACAAAGGGGACGCCCTTAGGTGATCCTCTATTATGACATATGTTCACTATGCTACTCATCAGAGGAAACATCCTATGATGATAGGATACGCCTTCCTTTTGACTAAAGAACCACCATGGTGATGCTCCTGAGCAACATAGCACAGCGCTAAAGAAGGATCTTAACTCTGACAGAGACAAGAACAACCAGAATATTGGAATACAGTACTTGTCTGGTTACTTAAGATATGTAATGGTAAGTTAAGGGGGCCGGCCGGCTAATGCCCTTTTTTAAGGACAGGACTTTGATATTCATACCACTTAATAAGGTGACTTGGGACATCTCCAAACCGCATATGATTTTCGCCTCTGACCTTCGGTTTTGTGACGCCAGGGCGATTTATCCCGAAAATAACCATTTTTCAAATTCTATCTCCTCCCTTGATATTTAATATTAAGACCTGGGATTACTACCATATATAGACCTGATGTAGACCTCCAATCGAATGGAGAGTTTTTTTTTCTAAAAGTCATTTTTTTTGCTAGATATGAATTTTTCAATATGGTCAAAAAATAAACCCTATAAATCAGGAGAAAAAAATTTATAACAAAAATATGAAACAAAAACTGGAAAAAAGGGCTCTATTTGATTGTTCTATAATGTCTTTCTGAGTTATATACCAAATTCCAATGTTATAGCTTTAAAACTAAGTGAGAAGATAGATTTTGAAGGTCAATAAGTATAGTTTTGAGATACGGGCGTTCAAAGTTTTCCTTCGTATTTCTATAAAGACAGTATTAATAAATAATGATTATTATGAATGTATATTTGTTTTTTGTGTATTAATAAACCAAAACTATTTTATTTATCATAATTTAATCATAAATGATGATCCCTTTGCTCATATATCGCAGCCTGGGACACTGCTTGAGGCAAGATGGGGCACTCCTTCCTACGCAATTCTCTCTCCCCTTCACTAACTCTGCTTATTACAGCGAATTTTCTTCTTCTGTGTGTTAGCGAGATGTTTTCCTTGTATTTTCCTCTTTGGCATGATGAAATTCTTGCCCGAAACAAAGATAAACAAACGTAATCGCAAGAGAATGTCAAGAGGTGAAACTCGAAGGCGTACACTTTTTTTACAAAGACAATTTAATAAATCATGATTATTATGAATTTCATATTCCATTTTGGGTATTAAAAAACCAAAACTGTTATTTATCATAAATGAAGATCTCTTTGCTCAAAGATCGTAGCCTTAGGCACAGTGTGACGTGTGCTGTCAAGCAAGACGGGGGCGTTACTAAGCAACCCTCCCCTCTCTCTTCACTAACTACGCATATATTATGATATTCTGTAATAATACTTGGACTTGGTAGCTTGAGCCTGAAGTCTCCTTCTCGACTCGGGGAATGTCTACAGATGCCATTTCTCCCAGTCTCTCTGACAATAATTATCAAAATTTACGATAATAGAAATAATATTGCATTTTCTTGTACGGATCAATGTTTTAGGCTTATTGAGTTACGTTAACTAATTACCCTGTAACTACAAAAGTAAGAGGAATTTTGACGAAATATTAAGTATACGTATTCTCAATTGCCATATGAAGCTCCATGAATTTTTTCATGACTTTGCATTTTTCGCCCTATACCTCCATATATAGAGGTTCCGGCCGGCCCCCTTAAGCTAGAAATCGAACCCAACCCCAACCTCTTGATGAATGGGAAAATTTTCTTGCTAAGTCGGTAGGGAGAGGTTCAAACTAATTAGCCCTGGCTAGGCTAAGATGGAAAAGTTAGGTTCAAACTAGCTACGCTAGGCGAGGTTCGAACTAATTAGCCCTGACTAGGCTAAGATGGAAAAGTTAGGTTCAAACTAGTTACGCTAGGCTAGGCTAACATGGAAAGGGAGATTCGGACTAACTAGGCTAAGAACTCAAGTAATTATGCTAGGCTAAGATGGTTAAGGTAGGTTCCAACTAGATCGGCTAAGCTAAGAACTGTTATTCTGTAAATTAATATAACAAGACAACGTCACATTTTCTAGACTGTCATAAGGCTCATCCAAAAGACATCTTTTATGACAGGTGCAAAATTACAGTAAGGTAAAATTAAAAGAAATAGACAAGTTAACTGTAAATGATATTACATATTGTAAACAAAATCCTTAAATAACCTCTTAAAAACCTCTCTACAATTCTGTAAGCTTCATAAACTAAATGCTAATGCCTGTATGTATAGTCAACATACATTATGTATGTTTCACTCAGATTACTAAATTACAGGAGGAAGGAATAGAACACGTTCAGGCTGACAGGGACCACCTACATGAAAACTATTACAACAGCTCACAATATGACATGACATGACTCTAATCTGTTTCTAATTTTTACTTAATAAGTTCTTTTAATTAAAAGTATTTCAAGTACATTAAAATTCTTTTATGAAACCAGTGTTACAGACAACTGTTGCTATACAACTGAGGGTAGGTTCCATAAATATAGATCATAAGGTGACCATTTGCACAACCCATTATAACAGGTTTATTAGGGATACATTCCCAGCTACTCAAAAATATTATTAAGATCATAAGAAGGACCCATTGACTCCATAACCTACTGCAATAAATATGAAAACAAATTAAATAAGGACACAGAAAAGAAAATGGACAGCAAAAGAATAACAGAAAAGGCACAACATAATTAAATAACATAAAAAAACAAATACTGTAGTATGATTACACCTCCAATTTAACCCGCCCTCCCTCCAAGAACAACCAACATAGCATGCATTATTTGCAATGTAATGAAAACAAAAACTATGATTATATTACTAAAGTTCATTTTTACATTCAAAAATACTTTAAAAAAAAATTTCCCATAAAATATTCATAAATTATTTTTAAATCAAATTCCGAGATTCATTTTTTTTTAAATTTTGAACACAACAGTTAGGAAGCTTACATTCTTTAAATGTAAAAAAAAGTAGTTTAAAGAAATGGCAAATTTTATTATTTTTCTTTTCATTGTGATTGCTTGGGGATGTGGGGGTCACTAAACTATAGTTGGGATGATATTGGAGATTCAGCTGATTGTCTACTGCGTAGTAATTCAACATGAATGAGCTTGTATAATACAAGAAAGTGGGTGTGGCTGGTACCAAAGATAAAAAAATTCTTAAAATATGATGAATACAAAAAACTTGTATAATAACAAATTTTTCTTAAGCAGAACCCACATTAATCATATATTACCTGAATAGCGACTGAAGTGAGTTTGTATGGAAAAAATATTATAATAAAAACAAGGTTTGCTTGACCAGAATCGACTCATATTTTGCCTGAATAGCAAGTCAGGAAAAATCAAAATATCTTAAGTAAAGCAATGAAACATACATTAGCTGGAGATTGAAGACAAACAAGATCAGAAGTTAAATTCTATTAAATAAGGTCATAAAGACAAAGTTGCATGCAATACATCTATGCATCTGGCAAGAAGTTTGCTTAGGTACATGCCAGAGCAATCTAATAATATAAAGTTTGAAGATAAGTACCCAAAATACTCACACCAGAGATTAAATTTGTAAAAACTTATGAAAGGCAGCTCAGCATAAGTATCAGGCACCCTACCCAACAGCAACATAACTCTACGAGACATTTATACTGAACAAGAATACATCCAAATGTCTGTGAATAACCTCCCTCACACAACTGTGTAAAAATGAAATAGCATATTCATATTCTCTTAAAGTGAGGGATTGAGGAAAGCAAGTCTTTGTGATTACCTGTTGATCCTAGACTTCAAAATGTACTTTTTTATATATGTAATTTTTTATATAATTAATAAGGGGAAAAACGCTTAAGAGATCAAATTCTGATTCGACTACTAATAAATTCTGAATACTGAGTATAGGAGCAAGTTTTCCCAATATATGAGGCATGCTGGATTTACAAAAAGACAAGTTGTTTCCAATTGTACCCTGTTCACTGCTTCTGTGACCAAGTCTGGGGTGAGGGATACTCAGGCTGGTGTCCAAAGTATGTTAGTTTTGAAATGGCATGTATTCCTCCCACTCTATGTGAATGCTATGGGTTCTACCAAAAATGGGTCCAAAATGCCCTGATTCACCCTTATGCCAATGGCCCTGCTCAGCAGACTGAGAGAAGGATGAGATCTCCTACATACAACTTGGTATTAAGACATTTTACTAAGAATTCTTATGAGCCTCTCCTAGGCTTCTTTCCTGGATTTAATTTGACAAATTTTGTGTGCAATTTAAGTCTCCTTGAAATGTATTTTGAGTAATTCTCCTGCAACATTCAAGCACAACTTGATTCGCCTAACCATCTCTTAAACATTAGATGTAGAGCCTGATTTTACCTAAGATATAAGTAAATCATAAAATATAAATTATTTGTGTTGGGTCCACAGTGAAGGTGGGGCACCTTTTTAATTTAAGAGGAATGACTTCTGATCTTTTTGTCTTCATTACCTATTCCATTTGGTCAATGGAAATTGCATTTTCATCACCCCCCCCCCCCCCCCCCCCCCCCCGAGCAGAGCTAATTTATGCATCTTACGGCTATTAGGGATATACGTAATCAATAAAACATGCACTTTTTTTCAATCAACTTGTACTGTTCATAACTAACAAACCCTTGGTCTTAACATTTGGATAAATCTTCTAGTGCCAGCTGGAAAACAGGTTAAATTAATAATAAAAAAATTGTGTTTGCAAGGCATTATTGGCATCTGTGCTTGATCACGAGGTCCGTGGGATCTCCCAGAATTCCTTCAGCATCTCGTGATCGCACCTATTCAAACAACCAAGATGCTCTCCTTACAAACCCATTAACCACAGAAGAAATACCCTCCTTTTCCCAAACTTACTTTGTTGAATCAAACTGCAAGAATGAGGGATAGGGACAGGTGTCTGATGATGGATCAGGCATGAGTGGTTTTCCTTTTTCCCTAAAGAAGCAAATATTCTCAAGGCAAATCTAAACTGGTTGCCTTGAAAGTGCAGTAATAGTTATGTATATCCTCATCATTCCCTCCAATATATAAAATTCTTTACAATGACTACAGTACCAAACACTACAGTTGATATTCAGAAAAAATGCTGGCATCATACAAACTATCAAGAAGTACGTATATAATATAGATTTTGTGTAGGAAAACTTAATTTCAAATTAGAAATTAGTGGTCAACTGTTTGAACATACAGCGATGGTTACCTGTGTGTTTGTGGAAATTATGGGCTCAACAAAATTCAAAACAGGAGCTTCCGCTGCTTTTTCAACATACTTCAGCCAACTTTACCAGTAATGCAGACAGAGAAACTTCATAAAATCTATTTATACAGACTGAAATTGTTACATTTTTGTGAAATTTACTGTTTGGATGTCACTTAATCCTTCAGATTTCTGGAAATTACTATCACAGAAACACTGAAAAAAAGTGAAACTTACCGTTTAGAAAATTTAGATGACAATTTTGAGAAGAAACTGGTCCTGCTGGTAGACGTGAGAGCACTAGTATCCTGTGTCACCAAAGGCGCTCCTGAGTATGTGTTGTTATTCCGTCTATTTTGTCCACTGTGGAAGGTAGATCGACTCGGTACATTTCGGGGGAAGGGTTGAGTCCGATTCATTGAGCTTGGTGACACAGGTGTTTTGTTCGATGAGCTGGAAAGCAGCAATAATATCACACTGAGAGAAAAGCTTAATATTTGTATCATAAGTGCTTGTGCATATCAGCAAGCAATTGAAGCCCATTTGTTATCAATTTTAGCTCAAAAGCACTGGGCATTGAAATTTTAATACAGTATATGATGTATTATTTCATTTAATCAATAAGCAACAACTAAATCTAGAAGAGAATTAAATTACATAGCAGTAATTATTAACAACTAGAAGTAACAGTGCACGCTACCTAAGCAATCTCTTGTGGTCCCCACTGGGTCTGGAGGCGACAGATCTACCGAGGTCATGCAAAAATAAAGTGTTAAATATGTCACACCACCCTTTATCAGTACTGTATTTTAGTAGGTGTGGTTCAACCAAACTGAGTGTCAAATACAGCTATACTGCTTACACTGTATCTAATTAAGCTGCCATGCAAACCACAAAATACACCAAAAACTAAAATAATGATAAAACAAGGAAATTAAATTCAACATAAGAGCTGAGTGGAATATGAAAGAGGTGTGTTGAAGCAAGAAGCAAAAAGCAACAGGGTGTGTGTGCGCCCACTGAGAGACATACTACCTTGACCGTAAAGGATCTAGGGGGTGGTCTAAGGGCGAGAGATCCACTCGGCCTGGACCAGCACCCGTGCCCGCAGAAATGGACGCTGACTTGAAATGACCTTTTGCAGGTCGTGAGTTAGTGGCTGACGAGGGGTGGCCAGGGGACAGGCTGTCCACCGGGGCCCCCACCACTGAGGGAGGGGCCCCAGGGAGGAGTGGTACTGCAGCCACACCACTGTAGTCACAAGACAACCAGAGTTATCACAGGCCACACACGCACACAGACATACAGCAACACCACCATACACAAACACACGCAAACACGCCTGTCACTCACACCCTTCTGAGCCATATACTATTATGCCAACAGCCCTCTTACCCCTAAGAACAGTAATTGCAATTAAATTATATAAAATAAATTAGAGCACCATTATGGTGCCCACACTATTCAACTATGAACTCTCCTGATAAATTTTTAAAAGTATTTTTGAAGTTAGGGCTCAACTAAAAGGTGCTTGTGACTGAGTGAGTCATGCACGGGAGACCAGAGACCCAGAAAATCAGCACAGGACATGAGGGAGTGCACTGGATAGGGATGTAATAATTTTATTTCACTTTTCATCAGCAGCAGCAGCAGCAATACTACAAGCAGCAATAACAGCAGCAGCAACAGCAGAGACCTACTACACCAAACCACTGTTTAACACTCACTTAGCTGCACCAACACAGAATATTGACAGACCATGTGCTGTCAACTGTCTTCAGTCTCAAGTCTGTGAAATTTTTGTCTTCAAACCAGTTTTTGTTTTCACAAAAGTGTTTATGTAGGTATAAAATGCAATCACTCTAGTATGAACATGCACACAAACCTCTTCTAAAAATTACATAAAGGACAAATCAATGCTTAAGCTACTAATAACCTAGCAACCAAATAATTCTCACTACATTACTGCATGAGACTAGTCAAGATTTTGCAATTAAAGAATGTACACTGACTAACAATAGGTTTTACTTTGCAGCCAATCGTAAAAAAACTCTACTTATTGGAAACAAAATTACAGACTATGCTGACTACATTATATGAATGGGACTAGTCATGATTCTGCATACAAGAGAATGAATGGGGCACTATCATTAAAATTTCCTATGTAGCCGATCCTTACAAGAAACTATTTAATGAAAAAGTTACTATATATATATATATATATATATATATAAATATAATATATATATATATAGATATATCATATATATATATATATATATATATATATATATATATATATATATATAATGATGTTGCTTTAATGATCTACTTGATATATATTATTAATCTTCTCTCACCTATTCCTCCTATGCTTCAAATTTATCTACCTACCTATCTACACACACACAAACATTATATATAATTTTTACATAAAATAAATCATATATAGCTTTCCACACTAAACTTAGTACAGTAACAAGATCTCTTTGGGCAAGATGGGAAAACAAATACTGTTACTCTTGTTCTATTTATTGTATTCTCTCTCTCTCTCTCTCTCTCTCTCTCTCTCTCTCTCTCTCTCTCTCTCTCTCTCTCTCTCTCTCTCTCTCACACTACATACATTATATATAACTATACTACAAAAATGTTAGTGAATATAGTTTTGCTATATTTTCTAACTCAAAAAAAAAGTCCACTCTAACAAAACTAACTACTTTGGCAAGGCAATTACACTTATGTATTTGTAAATACTTAATATTGGCTGTTTATCTGAGGGTGGGTGGCGCTAAGTGTTGGTTGGGCAAAGTGTTCATCAAGTATTTTTCAATTCTGCTGTATATTGTACATTCACTGCACATTAGGACACAAATTACATTACATGAGCTATCGTATACAAATGAGAGGCATAACTCTAAATGGGATTATCAAATAATGTAGCCATTCAACATTTAAAACAAAACATTTAAATATTGAAAAAATAAAGGGATCTGACTTCAGCAGGGAAGGATAGGCAGCCACTTTATCACAAAATATGAAGAACTTTTACTGCACCATTCAATTTGGTTTTTAAAACAAATTACTTCATCAAACTATAATTTAACAAATTGAATTTCATATTTAAACAAATGAATTAACCAATCATATAGATCACAGCGCAGGTCTTTTTTTCTCTCTCTTTTTTTTCTTTTTAAACTGAATGGTGCCTCCTTCATACAGTATCCTGGGATGGCACAAGCGCTTACTCACCCTCGGATAAAACCACTCAGTGTTTTGCAGGCGAGTCTCGCGGGAAAGAACGAGCGCCTAACGGGAATGTGGACACTGACAGACAGACAGACAACACACAGGGGTCAGATCTCTCTGTTGTTGGTCAGTAACAAACTTCACCATCATCTACTGCAGAGCTATTGGGCCTCCTGCCATGTCAGAATCCATTTATAATTATCTCAGGCCACTAGTGCTTTTAACTAGGCTCTTACAGCAGCATCGAGTCTACACTCATGAACATATGAACCACCTTGAAACGGCACAGTTCAATCTGATAGTACCATTTTTTCCCAAAAAAATTTCCAGCAGAATAACGGAGTACAATAAGACTTATCAAGGGAAACGGGGAGGGGGGAGGGGGCAATGAGCAACACTTGTCATTCCATGAACATTTGTTTGAGCAAGTGAGGCACCATGCACCTACAGGGAAGAGGGAGGACCAATACACCTTTATGGACTTAAGGAGAACAGCTTTTTGAGTTAACATGTTTCATTACACTGAAATAAACCAAAAACTGTAAGAAAAATGAGTACTGTATCCTGTTGTACATTATACTTACAAGAAATGAAAATTGCCTTCATGAAAAGGTCTATGAAAAATGAGAGAAAAACTGCTAAATTCATTCTTAAAATAATTAGACAGTGAAATGTAAAGGTTGGAAAGTCTCTATCACATAATTGGAACATTTTAGGTCTCTATCAAATACCTGGAACATTTTATAAATTCTCCATTAAACCTTTGAATTTCAAAACATTTCTATGACGGCTTATAATAAAGTAACCCATAATATACATTGCCAGACTGACTATATATAAATGAAACCCACAGTACATATTTTCAATTATTAATTAGTAAAAAGTTGCCGCATAAACAATGAAATATAAAGTTTAAAAGCCTTTCGAAATGCCTCTAGTTAGTTAGATTAGATTCTATTTTTTCCATAAATGTTCCTTCAACTTGTTCTTACATGGAGAAGAATAATAAATTACATTTACAGTCATTATCATTATTATAGTTTTTCTTTCACATTTACAGTCATTATCATTATTATAGTTTTTTTATGAAAGAAAAGGACATATATCAATATAGTTTGAACTGCCTTTCATGTGCCCGAAGAGGAAACCAGCAGGGTACAGACAGTCTCACAAAATTTATTGAAAAAAATAGCTTTAGTCTATGTATTAATTTTAAAAATGCTTAAATATTTCCGAGCTAAGACATTCACTGACCCCATTATGAGTGTTATTCAAAAACATTTTGTCAACATTGCAAGTTCCCTAATTTACCTCTTTAGGCATGGTTTAGACTATAATAATTGGTTAATTTTTACCTGACTCTAATGGCTAACATTAATTGTTTGATTCTTTCACACAAGTTTAACACCAATACCCAAAATAAGGGGGAAGGGGAGTGGAGATTGATTAAAACAAAAAAAATCATACCTACACATAATAGTTTATATAAGCTTTACAATTTATATTACAAACACTGGGTTGCTCCAAAGCTTTTCTTAATGGCCGAAAAAACAATACAACTTGGCAAATTTTACTCTATCAAGTTAAGTGTATTGGGTTCTGGGCATCACTGAATTATATGAAGATAGCACTGTAAAATACATTTTACTTTAAGCTGTATAGGTTCTGTTAGTAATGAAAACTTAAGATAGGTTTCATGTTTTAATCCATAAAGAAAAAAAAATAATTTAATATACAGAGTATGCCATGATCAATGTATTATTTAATAATAATAAAAAAAATATATATTTTCTTTAAATAGTCCTGTTACATTATCCAACCTCTATTTCCTGAGAAATAGCACAAAATACACCAATTCTAAATCAAACTTCATTATGAAACATTCAGCATGAAATCTTTATAAAAACTTTACCATAAAATATTCTTTAAGTGAACAATCACAATGTAATCATAATTCAATTATATATGAATTTATGATATCATTAGCATATAAAAAAATGGGGATTAAGGGATGAAATGGTAGCTTATGCATTTCCTACTCCCATCACATTAAAAACCCACAAAATATATCCCCTTCCAACAGATCTTCCTCAGCTCTTTTCTTACTAGACTCATTTCATGTGCCAGTACGTATTCTTGTTAGACCTCATAAAAATGTGTTTGTTGCACAAAATCATATTTTTTCATACACTCATTAATACTATACTGCTGTATTTCTGTGGACAATAAATTAGCAAGTTTTATCTACTTGCACTGGTCAATGCTGACATGCCTTTTTTGCACATAACCAACCCTGCATATGATTACAGAATGATTTCACCTTGTGCACCAGAGTTCTAATGCCTGAATATGGGGCATGAGGAGCTTCACAGAGGTCCTTGGATTAAACTTATTAGATTCTGGTCTGTGATGTCCAAACTAGCGCTTAAATTACAACCAAAACAGATGAAAACTTAGAGAAAGAGCTCTCCTTTTATCACAGAAAGGTAACGTCTGTACAAAATTACTCAGAAGATGCTGGAAGTACATTTCTTGTCATGCAACTAGCCAATGTGGCTCACTTTTAAAAATTAAAGTTTAATCACTGTAACCCCCCCCCCCAAAAAAAAAAAAAAAAGTCACATATAAGTTACTGTAACATCAAAGAAAATGTGACTATTACAGATGATTCTTTCAGATAAAAAAAAAGAACCCTTGCTTTGTTGATGACCGTTTTCTTAAGCACCTCAAACCAACTACTTGAACTATCATTTATCATATTCCTGGCCATTAGCACAAACCTGAGAGAGATTTACAGCATGTCCCTCTGCCCAAACAAATATTTCTATGGACAGTCACTGAAACAGTAACTCAGATTTGATGCTCCCTCTTTTCTCAAAGTGATGGGAGTCACACTGTATATGACTTATATTGCTCATCTTCCCAATGATGCCATGAATGACCTCTTGGCCTTCCACCAAAGGTAACGTAATGAACCACAGGAACTTGAAGGTACATGGAAGTTAAAGTGGAAGTAACCTTTCTGCAGGTCCAAGGACGTATGAAATTCTCCGCTCCATATCAACCTGCTTACAACCATTATCTCAAGACAGAGAGGTCAAATGAAGAATCTTAGTGAGGCAACTTTAAAGTATACAATCAGCCTCCAACCTCCACATCTTTGGAACTATGGCTTCCTTCAAATGAAGCTTGTTATTGTTGCCCTGACCTAAACCACAGTGCCAAAAACTTATTGCTGACATGGGCATATAATTTAAAAAGGAGTGGTTGAAATGAGTGAAGGGAACATGTCTGAACATGGATGACACTGCCCATCAAAAAGAGCAATGACAGTCTAAATTTCCATGCCGTACCCTCCAAGTACTCCAGCATATCTTGAGACAAGCTTCACCAGAGAATACACAGTCCTAAGCAGGAGACCAATCTTATCTCTGTCTCCTCCTCTATCTGGTGACCTAGTTGGTATTGTTACTTGGTATGGACAAAAGGGCTAACAACATCCCTTATTCTTTGGGAGATAAGGTAACTTCCAAGCTGGAAAAGGCTTGAAAGACAGATGTATAAATCTATGAGGAGCTGGTCAAATTGTAGTTCCCCTGATGGCCATGGAGGCATTTCTCATTTCCTTAACATGGGACTCTGCAAGAGAAATGGATCAATGGCACTGAATAGCTCATGGAGGTCTTCAGGATGCAGAAGCCTGGCAATATTAATTTTATGACAGAAGTGTGAACCCTTTAACGCAGATTGGACGTATTAAACGTCGACAAAAATTGTCTGTCGGGTGCCGAACCGATATACAAAACGTTGACAAAAACAGTTTTTTAAAAATTCGTGGAAAAATAGTTATAAGCCTACTAGGCAAAAACTTTTGAATCACGCGCCTTGGGGGATGCTGGGAGTTCACAGATCAAGCTGTTGTTTTGTTTACAATCGTTACCCAGGCGCGCAAGCGCGAATTTCTTTCTTCTCGCACTAAAAAGCATCAGTGACACATCTCAGAAATTATTTCATCACTTTGACATAATTTTTGCACCATTTTATATTTGCTGTTACATAGAGTTTTATATATGAAACTGTGTGCAATTTCATGTAAAATACAACAAAAAACAACTCATGGTTGTAGCTTTTATCAGTTTTGAAATATTTTCATATAAATAACGATGTGCCAAAATATAAACTTTCGGTCAACTTTGACTCGACAGAAATGGTCGAAAAACGCAATAGTAAGATAAAACTGTTAAATTCTAGTAACATTCAATCATTTACCTTTATTTTGCAACAAATTAGAAGTCTCAAGTACAATACAGTAGTACCTCGAGATACAAAATTAATCCGTTCCGAGGCGCCCTTCGTATCATGAGGTTTTTGTATCTTGGACCACATTTTACATGTAAAATGGCTAATCTGTTCCAAGCCCTCCAAAAACACCCCAGTAAATTTCATAAAGCTAAATTGACCTATAAACAATGAAATACTACAACAATTTGGACCATTCAATACCTAACTTAATAGCGAAATGCAAATTAACATGTAAATAAAGTGTATTAGTGTACATGGTACAGTGGTACCTCGAGATACGAGTTTAATTCGTTCCAGAACCGAGCTCGTAAGTCAATCGGCTTGTATCTCAAACGAATTTCTCCCATTTAAAATAACTGAATTCAATTTAATCCGTTCCGGACCTTTGAAAAATCCCCAAACCATTGTAAATTATGAATAAAGATGTTTTTAAATAACAAATAAACATGTATAATTAACAAATACATAACAAAATATGAAATAAAGAAATAAAAGTTATTTAGCATAATAGTCTTACTTTGGAGACAGACGAGTGCGGCTAACGAAGGTGAACGGCGAGGAGGAGGGAGGGGGGAAGGGATGTAGGCACTCTAGACACGTACGTAAACGGCACTTTTTTAGAACTTAAAACTATTTTCGTAACTTTAACTTTAAAACTAAAACTACACTTTCCTTATTTCAAATGAAAGAAAAAACTTAAAACTATGCACTTAACTTTAAACTTAAACTAAGCTTGACATTAACGTAAATTTAATTATCACTTGTTTTTGCCTTCTTGGCTGCACTTTCTGTACTTTCACTCGCAGCTCTTTTCAATAAAAATGTATCCAAAGAACTTTGCTTTTGCCTGCTTCGAAAATTTGACAAACAAGTGTCATTAAAAAGTGCTGAAGCACGACCAGTTGCCACTTTTTCTGGGTGTTTCTTTTCAATGAAATTTGACAGCTTTTCCCACATTGCCAGCATGTCTTTAATTTCACCTGTAGAAATCACTTCCTCCGGCTCTTCCTCCTCCTCACTCGTGTTAATCTCTTCCAGAACCTTCGTGTGTTGCATCATCTGCAGCTCCTTCAACTCCTCAGTTGAGAGTTCCTCCTCATGTTCTTCGACGAGTTCGTTGACGTCACCCTCATCTACCTCTAGACCCATCGATTTTCCGAGAGATACAATCTCGTCCAACTCTTCTTGCTCGGTCTCGGGCTCAAACCCTTCGAAATCTCTTTCTGCAACAGCATCAGGCCATAACTTCTTCCATGCAGAGTTCAACGTTCGTCTTGTTACCCCTTGCCATGCCAAGTCAATGATACGTAGACAGATCACGATGTTGTAGTGATCTTTCAAACCCCTCGAAGGGTTAGATTTGTGTTTTCCGTCACTTCAAAGCAGCAGCGGAACAAGTGCTTCGTGTACAGCTTTTTGAAGTTGGAAATGACCTGCTGATCCATCGGCTGTAGGATTGAAGTCGTATTGGGTGGGAGGTAGAGAACTTTGATAAACTGGAACTCCTCCAGAATATCATCTTCAAGACCAGGTGGGTGGGCTGGAGCATTATCAAGGATGAGCAATGCTTTCATCGTGAGTTTATTTTCTTGCAGATACGTCTTCACTACAGGGCCAAAGACGAGATTTACCCAGTCAGTAAAAAACTGCCGCGTAACCCATGCCCTAGCATTGGCGCGCCACATAACGTGCAATTTTTCTTTCAGTATCTTGTGCGTCTTGAAGGCTCAAGGATTTTCCGAATGATAAACTAGCAGTGGCTTCACTTTACAATCACCACTAGCATTTGCACATAATGCAAGGTTCAGACGGTCCTTCATGGGTTTATGGCCTGGCATCATCATCTCCTCTGCTGTGATGTAAGTCCTCCGTGGCATTTTCTTCCAAAATAGGCCCGTTTCATCGCAGTTGAACACCTGTTGCGGGATGTAGCCTTCCCTCGCAACAAGTGCAGCGAACTTTTGGATGTACGTATCGGCTGCTTTCACGTCTGCACTCGCAGCTTCGCCATGCCTCACCACTGAATGGATGCCAGTTCTCTTCTTAAAATTATCAAACCAGCCATGGCTTGCCTTAAACGCTTCTTCTGATGCCTCTTTAGAAGTTGATGCTTCTTTCTTCACTAAGTCGGCATAAATACTACGTGCCTTCTCGCATATTACCGTCTCCGTCACTGTATCTCCTGCCAACTCCTTCTCTTTCACCCACACGAGCAGAAGCTCCTCCATTTCCTCGTGGATATTTGTCCTTAATTGGAAAAGAATTGTGGTTCCTTTTGCTGGTGTAGCACTCTTGATGGCATCCTTCTGCTTCAATATCGTACAAATTGTCGATGTACTACGGTCATAGATCTTTGCAAGTTCAATCATTCGTGCGCCACGCTCATGTTTTTCTATTATTTCTTGCTTTAGTTCTATCGACATCATCCTCTTCTTCCTGTCACCATTGTCCTTAGCACTCACTTTCTTCGGCCCCATGATGATACACAAAAAAGTTCAGTAATCACGCAAAAATCAAGCAAAAAAGAGTACAGCGCACAAGATACACTTTGATTCAAGCGGGTAACACGTGCGAGTGAGCGAGAGATGCTCTCGGATGATGCTCGACCCTGCGCGCCAACTAGCGGGACGCTCTGGAAACACGGCTCGTATCTCGGATTTGGGCTCGTATCTTGAACGAAAATATGGCCCGAGCTCCGGCTCGTATCTCAAAAAACTCGTATGCTAGGCTGCTCGTATCTCGAGGTACCACTGTATACAAGAAATACTGTACGTAAAATGTGGAAGCTTACCTTTCGAGTGAGGCTATCTCCGAAAGTGGCGGCAGAGGAGGAGGACAAATGGCAGATACGTACGTACACTTAACTTTACGAAAACACATAAAAAAATGTAAGGAAAACATACATAAACTAAAATTTATGAAACACATTAACAAAACTGTAACACTTAACTTTACAAAAAAACTAAAATTAAATTTTTTTTTTCTTTTTTGATTTTTGTTTTTAACTTTTTTTTTTTTTTTTTTTTATTACAGAATTTCAACTTCTTCACCACTTTCAACTTTCTGTTTATCACTTGGTTCTTCCTTTTTGCTTTCAACTTTCTGTTTTTCATCACTTGATTCTTCCTTTTTGCTTTCAACTTTGTTTTTTATCACTTGGTTCTTCCTTTTTGCTTCCAACTTTGTTTTTTATCACTTGGTTCTTCCTTTTTGCTTACTCCTGCTAATGCTAAAGGCCTCTTTAAAAAATAACGATCCAAGGAAGATTGCTTCTGCCTACTTTTTACAATGTTCCTGAAACGACTCAGGCAAACGTCATCGAATTGCGCAAGCATTCGACCTGTGTGACCCTTTTCGGGGTGTCTTTTTCTATAAATGATTGCACTTTATGAAAAGCGGCTAGAACATCCTTAATTTCTGCCGTTGTCATAGGGTCCTCCTCCTCTTCCTCGCCGCTGCTACAGAACTCCTCTTGAACGACGTTATGTTGCATGGCCTCCAACTCTTTCAGGTCATCCGTCGTAAGCTCCTCTTGGTGCTCCTCGAGAAAGTCGTTGATGTCGTCCTCATCGACGACCAGCCCCACAGACTTGCCGAGTGCAATGATCCCGTCAAGATCTGGTAGGGAAACAGTTTCAGGATAGTCAACTGTTTCAGACTCTGCAGCACCAGCTTCGCCCACGTCGAATCCCTCGAAGTCTCGGGCGGATACGGCATCAGGCCAGACTTTCCTCCACAAGGAATTCAAGGTTCGCCTCGAAACCTCCTGCCAAGCTTGGTCGATGAGTCAGATGCAAATGACGATGTCGAAATGCTCCTTCCAAAATTGAGACACAAGGTGAGGTTTGTGGTATCGGTGATGTCGAAACATCTCTTGAAAAGATGTTTCGTGTACAGCTTCTTAAAGTTCGCTATCACTTGCTGGTCCATGGGCTGGAGGAGAGGGGTGGTGTTGGGCGGAAGAAAAAGAATCTTGACAAAGGAATACTTCGCTAGGATATCTTTCCTCAAGGCCAGGAGGGTGGGGAGGGGCATTGCCCAACACCAGCAGACATTTCATGGGGAGGCGCTTCTCTTCCAAAAATGTCTTCACTGTCGGGCCGAAACACAGATTTACCCACTCGGTGAACTAAAGCCTCGTTACCCAGGCCGCATTCCTTGGCGATCACACTCATCGCATACCAGCTTCATACTTCTTGATGATCTCCATCTTTGTCTCCAAAGAGAGCATTCGCTTCTTTCCGTGAATTTCAACTTTCTTGGGACCCATGACTACGTTATCTTGTACGTAATTTACGTATAAGTAACGATGCTGGTACGAAGTGGACGAGGTAGGCACGCCACCACGTATACGTACGGAGATGCATGATGGGAGGGATGCTGTCCAATAGGAGAGAAGGATCTCATGGCGGTGACTAGCATCAGGAATCAATAATAGGAGAGCAGGAGGATGGTGGCGAGTCTACTAAGTTGGCGGCGCGCAAGTTTCAAAATTGTTATTGGTGGTTCGGGCGAATCTCAGACTTTCAGAAACCTTTCGTATCTTGAAAACTTTATGTATGTAGAGCTGTTAAATTTTTTGTATTGGCTTTTGTATCTCAAGGTTTTCGTAAGTTGAGCCTTTCGTATCTCGAGGTACTACTGTATTTCGATTTATGGTGAATTTATGGGGGGGGGGGGGGGAGAAGAAAAAAATCCTTACGTCCGCGCGGTAACTCTTCCAAAAAAAAATCATAATTTTTTTTCGTCCGAGTGTCGTAATGTTTGCACCATTTTAAATTAGCCGTTACATAAAGTTTTATATGTGAAAATGTGCGCAATTTCATGTAGAATACAACAATAAACAACCCATGGTTGTAGCTTTTATCAGTTTTGAAATATTTTCATAGAAATAACGATAAGTGCCAAATTTCAACCTTCAGTCAACTTTGACTCGACCGAGATGGTAAAAAAACGCAATTGTAAGCTAAAACTATTACATTCTAGTAATATTCAATCATTTACCTTTATTTTGCAACAAATTGGAAGTCTCTAGCACAATATTTCGATTTATGGTGAATTTATAAAAAAAACTTTTTCCTTACGTCCGCGCAGTAACTCTTCCAAAATAATCATAAATTTTTTCATCCGATTGTCGTAATGTTTGCACCATTTTAAATTAGCCGTTACATAAAGTTCTTTATATGAAAATGTGTGCAATTTCATTTAGAATACAACAACAAACAACCCATGGTTGTAGCTTTTATCAGTTTTGAATTATTTCCATATAAATAATGATAAATAGAAAAAACTCGACCTTCGGTCAACTTTAACTCGACCGAAATGGTCGAAAACTGCAATTGTAAGCTACAACACTTACAGTCTAGTAATATTCAATCAATTACCTTCATTTTGCAACAAACGGGAAGTCTCTAGCACAATAATTTGATTTATGGTGAATTTTTGAAAAGAGCTTTCTTACGTCTACACGTTACGAATTCATGTATCATATTGTGATAATATTTTCTCTGTGTTGCTTTGATCGGTTTACAATTTGTTATATATCAAAATCAATGCAAGCGCGATTTGTATACAATATGAAATTTTTTTTCGGTCATATATTCCAATATTTATACTTATATGATAATGATATTTTTTTTCATTTCTGATGGTTGCATACTAAACTTCAGGCAATGACAAAAAAGAAGCCAATAATGAACTCAATCTTGAAAATTAAGCATGTTGTGATTTTATAAACTTTTTTCCGCTTTGGCGCTCACTCGCGAACGCCGCTGGCATACGGGAGACTTTCAGAAATACCAGCTCGGCGTTTAAGGGTTAAGGGCACCAAGGACTCACTACTGCCCATTCATAAGGGCATAGCAGTCTACAAAACTTATATTAATCCATCAATAATGGGGACAGACATGAGTAATAGAATCCCTAGTAATGACTTAATGTCAGGCATAAAGGGCAGCAGGGCAGAGAAAAATACCCCTAGATCCTCTATAATTTCTACAGATGAAGGTCTAGCATAGCCAAGGCCAAGACAGCTCCTGGGGCTTAACCTGTTAAGCGTCCGCCCCAGATGAGCTCGCTGCTAACGTACCGTTACGCTTTTTTTGTAATCAGCGATCATAGCACTCTCACTCTCTCTCTCTCTCATCACTGGAGGATTCAGAACTAGAGCTCTCATCATCAAATAGGTTATCAATATCAGACTCCTCATCTAGTATTTGATTGATCTCACCTGAAGAAATACGCCTCGTCTTTGGGACATTCATTGTGAAAGACGCCAAATCCAATTTGTCTCGATAAACGCCCGAAGCGTATTGAAAGAAAACCAGCAGGGACAGGCAGTTTTCTAGCATAAGCGACCACCAGGAAAGAGTTGCCAGGCTGGAAATAAGTTTCCCGTGTGCTGAGAGTGTTACCAAATGATGTTCCTACACTTTCTATACGAGTAAACGTATTATTACGGGGCTGACGGCTTGACAAGCACAGTTAAAGTCTTGAATGTAATATCCCGTTGAAGGCGCTACCGAGTAGATCGCGGTAAACGTATTATTACGTGGGTGACGCTTAACAGGTTAATTGGTGAGAATAATCTCATCATAAAATAATTTTATTTGAAGTAACTTAGGTCCATAAGTAAAACACTTGAATCCCTAAAATGATGATGATTCATCCCATTAGTACTTCACAGAACAATAACTAGAGGAACAGCTATCCCTCAGTGAGTTTTTCCCCGCTGATCTTACAGAGGATGCACCTTCTGAACTGTGGAAGGCACTGCATGAAAAAGTCATTCTAAATATTAAAAGGCAACAGGAGGGCAACTGGGAACCAAAATGGTCCAAAATATGTCCTGAATAGTTCAATAAAAAAGTTCCACTATTCATGCTCAGCCAACTCCTGACTTCTACAGGTACCTGCTTCACTGGTTGATGATGTAGTGTCACATATATCAATTTTATAGGACTTTCTTGGGCTGCTTACAGTATCTGCTATCTCTGTACCATTCATGAGGTTTACCATTTCAGTTTGTTGGTCCCCAGTTAACCTCCTAATGCCTTTGACATCTAGAATGGTTCCCCTATTTGCTCTTCATGCAGTGCCTCCCACAAGTCAAGATCTTTCTGTAACGAGTTCTAAGAGCCAGCCTTCGCCAGATATCCCCTTTTACTTTTCTCATCTTACTAGTCCAACATTTGAGTCCTCAAAATTTGCCTTGGTAGACAATATTTCTTTTTGCTACAAAGGTTGTATCTTTGTCGTATGCTGTGGCATCCATAGGGAACACTAACTAGCTTAAGATTTGGGCTCAAAGTGAAAATGATGAGGCCAATGTGTACAAGACTGGGTATACACAGTAGGGGGCTCTCAATCTTCACCAATATGAGTCAATATGACTGGATACTTTGTCCACTAATATATAGAATCAAAACTGTCTTTCCATTGATTTTATGAAATCACTGCTAACTTTCATCCACTGTTACAACTTTATTCAAGACTGTACAACATCCACATGAGTTTCCCTATTATGTTTCCCATAGTTCTATTTTTTCTAACTCCTTTTCCTAACATGTATACTTGACCATTTTGCTGACTTGCATCTTGCCAATTTTTCAACATTCTGAAAACTTGCATCTGCTTTTTCAGTATTCTTTATCGTACATTTCCTCTTTCAAAATTTTACCATTTCTGTTCACAGAATTGTCACAAATTTACATTTTTGGGGTTTTTATTTTCAACTTATTTCTCCTTACTGCATTTTAAAAATTTTACTTCAATCTTGAGGGTTTCCAATTTCTACATTCCCATTATTTAAAATGTCAAAAACTGCCAGAGCATTCCTGTGCAAGTTAATTTCCAAAATGTGGATCTGCATAGAACTTTAAATCAAAAGGTGTATCGGGTAAGACAGCACTTACTTCTGTCCTATGTTATCTTTTATATAAACAATCCATAGCTATCTAATTTATCGGAGGATTTTGCTCCGTAGAAAATGCTGCCCCATTTTCTTTCCTTTATTTATTAATACTTAAGTTTTAGGTCTGCATTTTCTTGTCTGAGTACCTGCTCAAGAGATTTCTTAATTCCCAGCTTTTGGCAAACTGATTTTTCATTTCCTCATGGAAGCTTTGCCTTAAAAAAATCCTCACTGCCACCATGCTAAAGATTATTTATAAAACTATTTTATTCATAAAAATAGTAGACTCAGATTCAATGAGTAATCCCTGTAAACGCATGTCACCTGTGTATATGACGACAAAGTCATGGCAGTCTAGTTGTCACTCATAATGAGTTAATTGTATATTTTCATTTTATATAAAAACAGGTGTACTACCATCCAACCTTAGAGCAAAATTTAATTGTCTTCCAACCACCTTACATCAAGTTCACTGCGTACATCTTTAAATTCAGTGCTTCCTGAATGTTAATACAACTAGGTAAAGATTGCATAAAGGTAAATATAATGATTTGTATTGACTAATCTATATGAAAATAATAAATGGTAAGATAAATGTAACTAAATTTCAACATGCAGCATATCAGTAATGTTACATCAGTTAAAGGTTGCTGGATAATGGGTAGCCCAAGAGCAATCATCTTCATTTTGTTACTTTTTTTTATCTTTAAACATTCTAGTAGTAACTACAATAATTCAGATTGAACTTTACAGACCAACCAAAAGATTGAACTTTACAGACCAACCAAAAATACATGCATTTTTTCCATACTTTTTAATGTAAATTAATTGGAACAAATTGCACCAAAGTATTTTTTTTAATTTACTATACTATAGTTGTACTTGGTGAGAGAACATTTACATAGATATTTTTTTTTTATTTGATGTAAGTATGATGTTTCTTGGACCTCATTCATAACTTTTATATTCAATTTTTGCTCCTTTGCCTCAATGAATATACATAATGCAGTATAGATTAAAACTATTCAGTTCCTAAAAGGCATCAGGATGAGTTCCCAATCTAGAAAACTACCTTCACCCAGACCATTCAAAGAGAAATAACACTAAAGTATAAATATATGGAGCATATTACTTTAAACATGATAGGATTTAAATTTTAAAAATCTAACACTGTAGAAAGCTGTTTATATAAATTACCTATGTAAATAAAACTTATATAGAATATTGTAAATATTCTCTTCAGTATTTGATGTAGGACATTTTCTTTGCTTTCCGATTCAAACTGTACTCATTTTTTCTTTATGTAGACATTTTCTGAGAAATATTTTTTCTTCATTCTTTTTGTATGTTCCTCTAAAAATTAATTTTCACTGAACACCTTTAAAAAGAAATAACTAATCATATCATAAGGAACAATTGTATCAGATTTCAAATAATATAAAAATAGTAAATTAAGTTGTTCCTAAAGACTGGCTAGAAGTGAATATCTTAGTACAAAATCTCATGTAAGTAAACATGATATTTATAAAGTAAAAGCCCACTTCAACTAAAAGAAAAGCATTTTGTTCAACAAAAATATTTACTGTAATGAAAATTCTGAAAGGAAATACTGTTCTCCCCCAAAAAAAAAAAAAATTATTCCTTGTTCAGGGGCACAACTCTTCAAAAATATCCCAATAAACCTATGTTATGGCATTTAAGAAAAATGCACAAAGAATCTTCAACAATTACAAATACATACACACTAATAATATGGCTGAAAGGCCAAAATCACTATTTCTGACCAACTTCCCACAGAAAATTATGTACTGTAACAATAACAAGGGAAGTATACATCTAGCTCCTGAACAAACAACAATAACCCCAACTGCAACTGGACTGGAGGAGACTACCCCATTCCTTTATACAGGGAATACCACGTGAGAAAATGTAAGATGAAAGCACCTTCTCAATAGCATAAACTATGGCATATCTTAGCATCTTAGCAGCAACTTTTCAGAACTGTATGGCCAGCAATATCAAAATGCCCAATCATACTTACCCATATAATGTGGCTGTAGTTTACAACATAACAATGCTTAGTACAGCCAGGAGGCAAGTTCGTCAATATACCCACTTGTGGGTTAGAGAAAAAGTCATACGGCTAAACAAAAGGCTGCAAGCCAACATTACAAAAACTAAGATTCTAGTGTTCATTACCAATATGAAGATGTTAAGGTGGTGAGATGAAGCAACAAATAAGGAAAACATAAATCTTCATGACACTTAAGCTTTGTTATACTATACTAATAGAAACCAATGCAACAACTATCATGTAATTTTCCTCAAGTCCATGCAGGTGTATCAAAGCTGCATTTGAAAAACTTGTGTGGAGTGCTTTGGGCATCAAGACATAATGTGGAGATCAAACAATTTTTCCTTTTCTTTTTCATGTTTTCAGACTGTAATAAGGGGAGAGGGAGGGAGAAGGTACTCCAAAAACAATCTATGCAGGTTCACTGTAGCTGATGCTGCAGTTTTATTTGTCCACAACTGGGATGAAACTGATATAGTAAAGCAATTTGAAATATGACATCTCATGGGGACACTTATTTG
Organism: Macrobrachium nipponense; assembly: GCF_015104395.2. NCBI lineage: Eukaryota > Metazoa > Arthropoda > Malacostraca > Decapoda > Palaemonidae > Macrobrachium > Macrobrachium nipponense. The sequence goes on from NC_061109.1 coordinate 41,215,141, forward strand.
TCAATCGAGCACAAACAAGGGAGACTAAGTATTGTCATACCAAACAGAGCAGCGCAAGTTTGCTCCACTAACTTGATGGGCCGCAGCTTCTAGTGTCACCAGTCAACACCTTTCAACTTCACTTTAATTTCAATCATAACTATTTTCTACAAAGCACAACAAAAATGGTTCTGATGGAAATTAATGAGGCTTAAACATGTTAACTGGAAACTTTTCCTTTGCAACCTCATTAACTGTAACTTAACACGAAACGCAAGAAAACTCTTAAAGCACCAAACATTTTCTGGTTATGATTTTTATATTTCGCTACTAGTCAACATATTAATGAGGTTTTCCTAGAACGCTGAACCTGCACAAAACAGGTGTAACTGAGGGGTTCACAAACTGTACTCACTCCTGAACTGTGTGGACAATGGCTTCATTACACACGTTACTCTCTCCCTGTGAGCCCCTACAGGCATAAGAACATTTGACATACAATTCTCATGGGAAATTCCTAACAAGACTACAGTAGATAAATTTTCCAATTATTTCATGCCCTTTTAAGACCCTTAAATAATCCTGCTATACTAAATAGCTTCCTTTTTTTATAGTCTCAGAAATTAGTCTTACAGTAGATGGTTAATATAATCTATAGAAATGTGCATCTAAAAAGCTGTGGTTAACTTTGTAAATCAGATACACTACACTGCATACAGTAGACAGCATAGCTGTATCTAAAATACAAACAAAATTTCCACAATCAAAGCTGAAAAACTTAAGTGCTCAATTTCTGGTCAAAAGTGAGGATAACATCTGGAAAAATCACTACTTAAAAACATTAACGTTAATGCTGTCACCTGTGAAATTTTTGGCAGATACCTTTCGTCAAAATGTAAAAATACTTAAAAAGACTAACTTAACTATAACAAGTCTCAATGTTGTACTTTTTAAGAAGTTACATATCAAAAGCATAATCAGCGTATAGCAATATCCTGAATACTTCATTACCCACAAGCTTTTAGTAATAAAGTCTATCAAAATATATTCAAGGAAAAAACCAGAGCAACATCACTGGAGCGCTTTTGCAAGTGTCATGTTTCTCATTAAATGCAGTGGGACCAAAAGCGGGTCTGCCGTCTGAGATCCTCCCCACTAACCATTAAGCCAACTACTAGCAAGAAAAACTGACAAGTGTTCCATATACAGAAACATTACTAATTCTATTAGAATAATGACTGTACAGGTTAAGCTTAAAAACACTGGGAACAAAGAGCATCAAGCAGAGAGCTGAGGGGTCAGAACACTAACTATATGTTTCAAATAACAAATTGACATGCAAATTTTAAAATACAGCACTAAAAAAAAGCTGTGCTAAACATAACTTTCTTTTTTGCAAGAGCTTGAGCCATTTCAAACATTACAACATAGAAAGGATTTCACAACTGACAGTATTTCTTATAACAAGGATGACTATACTCCCAAAAGTGTATTACAGTAAATTTAATCATGCTGTCTAAGAATAAATGAGTGTCACTGAAATGGGGGCTCCAAACCTGTTTTGCTAACTTTGTATGAGTGAAATTACTCTTTCAATGCCTAGATCACTTCCCAACCATATGAAATTCTTTACATTAAATAAAGGCAGTCTTTATAGAACGTTGTAGCATTCAATTATCAGTTTATTACCAATAAGCCCTATTTTACACAAACTTCTCTCTCCTTATAACACTTGTCCAATTTTTCTAGGTGCTGGCCTTGAGCACAAGTGGTCAACCAGTGAGGACCTTTCTTTAATATTCCACTTTAATTGCCATCAACCATAAATTACAGGCTTCAGTCTACATAAAAATTGTTAAAAGGCATCATCAAGTACCCTTGCAAACACCAGATTATAAAGAGTTCAGTGTATAAACAAAAATTGACTACTAACAAAACCATGTTTAGCAGCTAATACCTGAGCAACTGAATAACATAAACCTCTAAGCTGGTGTATTACAAGAAGCACATTTACAACCAAAACTCATCCTCACAAAAGACCAGAACAGAACAGTAAAGAAGAGCAAAAACTGATGTCAATTAATTCTTTCCTTTATTTTGGTTCATGAATTTCAATTTTTACTTATATGCTTTGTATCTTCAATGCCAAAAAATTTCATTTGACCAATAAATTAAAACTCACTATTGCAAAAGTACATAATTATGACTACTAAAAGGAAATTTAGTAACATCTATGTCTTAACATAAAGTAGTAACCCTCGTGCATGACTACATAAACATTCAATCTTTTAGCTTTTGCACACACAGTTACACTCAATCATACACCTAACAAACTAAAAATTACATGAACCAAAATAAAATATAAAAAAAAATAAATAAATAAGTACTAGTGTGTCCCATCTTTTCACATTTTACTGCAAAAACAAAATTGCTATGAATACTACCACATCATACTAGATTAACACCATTGGGTGAATAAATGCTCCTTCAAATGACATTGTGACAAATTCGTCAGCTAGGAAGTATCTTTTAACATGGGACACACCATATACATAGGAACAAAACTTGTGAGGAACATACCTTGCAGAATCTGGAACATTTGTAATATTTGTCTTTTCTGTTGACGATGCTTTGTTAGGATCACATGAAATAGTTGAGCGACGCGAACTACTACTCATCGTTCTGTTGGTCATTGTGTTACTTTTCTGAACACGAGATTTTCCTACCCCTGGGCTAGTTGCAGCTCCAGCCCCTGTTAAAATATTAAATTTATGTTAATATGACAAACAAAAACAAGGATAGCATTGATACTATATGAAATTCTAACTTTAAATTTGTACAGACTAATTAAGATTTATGATAATAACTAAGGATGAAATAAGCATCAGAGAAAATCCATTGAAACTGGATGTTACACATTTAAACAAATTCTGGCAATTAGTTCTCTTACAAACTGGTTCTGAAATCTAAATTATTTTTATCAATTGTATATCATGGTCAAGTTCTAAAAATGGTGGATTCTGAAGAGAATCTTTGTGTTCTCCAACCACAGTGTGAAGACATCAAGGACAATTTTTCCTCAACTAGCAGGATGATTTTGCATTCCAAGTAAATTATCTTTGGGATAACAGGAATCTACTTATCTACCCCTACGGCCGCAGTCTCTTTGATCTCTGATGACCACCAATGGCTCGATCCCGAACAGTCAGCAGGAGAATGAGACCGCCTCACTCCTTCTCTACTCGCGGATCTAGAGTGAGAATCTCGCCTATACCTCCATGATGAAGGCTCTCTCCAAACCGAGCTAACTTCCTCTCCATGACGATTGATATCGTCTCCAACGGTCGTCAGAGAATTTGACTTTGTTTCTTCATCAAGGCAAACAACGCCGCCTACCGACGTACCAGACGAGGTTGCCAACTTTTTCTAGGACTCTTTGTAGTCTCTACTGGCAACTCCACGTCTGCCGCTAGCCCAGCGACCATCGACTCACTCGCTCGTTCGGACTCTTGTAAACGGCTTCGTCCGCTAGCTTTGAGCTTACCAGCCAATGACTTCTTGCCTTTCTTGCTGACTGGGATGTGACAGTCCTGGCCTGAAGATGAAGAGGAATTCACTCTTCTCCTCTTGGCCCGAGGATCAGTCACAAAATCCCGTATCCTTCAACGCTTGACTGGTACACGCCGTAACGTCACCGAACTCAGCGATGACACCGGGCTAGAAAGTGTATTTGTGTCTGGAGACAGCGAAGTAGACGGAGAAGCAGTAGGCTGTGACGTCATCGCGTCTGCCATGTTGGTGTGTGACGTCACCAATCTTGTAGGGAGAGACTGGGTGGCTGCTGCTGGCATCCCTGCATTTGCTGTAAACACAGAAGTTGTTGGCGTAGCCGCGGCATTATTTCCAATAAAGTGCAAGCCAGGGGGATGATGAATATTAGGCACTGCCTGACTCTGCTAGAATCATGACGCCATATAATGTGACAGCAAACCTTCCATGGTTGGTATGCCTGGTAGGCCTAGCGCTGCCCACGTACCTTCCATCTTGTTCGCGTGGGGAGCCGGCACCTGGAACAAAGATGGCGATGCTCCCCGAAAATGAAATGGATAAAAACGGGCAAGATAACTGGTAGATCACGGGACGCCGAGGGCATTCTAGGTAATACATGCCCCGTGACCGGGTATAGATGCCAGTAGTCCCTAGATCGCACAAGTTTAATTTTAATTCTACTGGTTTCCAACTTGGCGCTAGTAAATCCTAATGTTTAGACCAAAGGTTTGTTTCGTATATGAACAACAAGATTTTTATGGTTCATCTTTGAAGTCTGTCATTTACAGTGCCAGAGCTACCCAGTAGATGACTGGTTATAAAACCATTTGAGAGAAAAGGAGAGGATGAAAGATTCTTGCTGCTCTACTCCAAAGACATTCTGTTACAAGGAAATTATATAATTCTATTCCTCTTGGTTATGCGACTCATTTTATAAAAGAAAAATTTTTTATATTTTAAAAAAATTAATTGGAAATAATAAGTCCCAGCCCAGATTAAAGAGAGTATATATTAACTTTATGTATGAATGTATTTATAAAATACCTCCAAAGAAATAATATAAGTTTTTAGCAATATATGCTTAGTACAACTTTTTGCTGACAATATGACAAATTTAATAAATTTTTATATTTCATAGCTAACAAACATAAAATATTTACTCGGAATAAGGGAATCTGACCAGTGGGGGCAGAGTTGTTTACCATGAACACCCATCCAAATTTGTGCAAAAACTGAATAACAAGTGAGGTATTGATTGATTGATATATCATAGTTTAACCAGAACACGGAGCTAATCAACAGCTCTCCTATGGCTGGCCCAAAGGATTAGATATTTTTCTTATGTGGCTAGGAACCAATTGGTTACCTAGCAATGGGACCTACAGCTTATTGTGGGATCCGAATCACATTATATCGAGAAATGAATTTCTATCACCAGAAATAAATTCCTCTGATTCCGCGTTGGCCGAGCAGAGAATCGAATTTCGGACCACCGGGTTGGTAGCCGAGTGTTAAAACCACTCGTCAAACCGGAACTAACAAGCGAGGTAAATTCCTTCAATATCCTTTTAGGGAGAAATCAACAACAGCCCCTCCAACTAAAAATTTACATGCGGTACAAATACAGACAAAATTCAGAAAAGTAAAAGAAAACCAGGAAAAGTGAGTAAAGGCACAAAATTAATTTAACGTTGCCATAGATACAAAAAATAACCAGACATTCCCGTAAAAAACAATCTTGATACTTTCAATAGTAAAGATGAGTAAATGGAATGCTGGAAACTGCATCTGGCCAATCTGGCCACAGGCAGGAATCTCTCTTGTCCTGCATGTTACAAGTTGTCTTGACTGGGGATGTCCTTGTTCACAGTAACAAAGCCATATATGATTGATGGGTTTTTGGAGAAACAAATACCTTTTTAATAATAATGAAATACTTTTCAACAACTGCAATAGTAAATGACATCCAGTTGTATTTCTGCAATAGTAAATGACATCCAGTTGCATTTCTTAAATCTGTTATCTCTTGTCACAATTGCCAAAAATGCCAAAAACATTCTATTATATTACAAAGTAACAACTTTGTAAATTGAAAGCCTATGCTTCCCCATACCTACATAGTTGGTCTAATGCTCCATGATGTTTCCTGAATCACAAAAAGGCTATCTCACCATACAGCAATCCTCTTAGTCCTATTTAGACTAATAACTTTACTTTCATGAAAAATCTACGAGACAGAGAGATTCATGGAGCTGAGAGAAGGGGCACTCATTACTTAAGGCTTCGTATGAAAGAACTGGTTTTGTTTTGATTAAGATACTCAAATCTTGAATCTCTTTTCTGTAAGGCCCAACAGTTCTAGTGGACTCTGAGGTCAAGAATGAAGTCTCTATCCACTTAAATGTTTCTGTAAAATGTTCTCCAAACCTTATGGAATATAAAACATGGTAATTTTCATCATTTAGGCTGGATGCACACTCGATCCCATCTCATTATGCAATCTGAGTGGGAGTAGGAGAGGGGACATCAACGCCAACCTCAGAGTTCAAGGCTTCGCATGGGTGGTTCGAGAAATTCCATAAACGGACTGGCATCCACTCGGTGGTGCGGCATGGGGAGGCTGCCAACTCGGACACGAAAGCGGACGAAGCCTTTAAAAAGACGTTCGACGAGATGATGTCCAAGGAAGGCTACAGTTCTCAGCAAGTCTTCAACTGTGATGAGACTGGCCTTTTTTGGAAAAAAATGCCTCATAAGCCCATGAAAGACAGGCTTACGCTCGCACTTTGTTCCAACGCCAGTGGGGATTGCAAGTTGAAGCCCCAACTGGTCTATCATTCCGAGACTCCGAGCCTTCAAGGCCTACAAAGTGCTTAAGGAGAAGCTTCCAGTGATCTGGAGGGCTAATGCAAAAGCCTGGGTAATGAGGCTTTTGTTCACGGAGTGGGTAAATCTCTGTTTTGGCCCGACAATGAAGAAATTCTTGGAAGAGAAGCGCCTCCCTCTGAAATGTCTGCTGGTGTTGGACAATGCTCCTGCCCACTCTCCTGGCCTCAAGGAAGATATCCTAGTGGAGTATTCCTTCATCAAAGTTCTTTATCTTCCGCCTAACACCACCCCTCTCCTCCAGCCCATGGACCAGCAAGTGATATCGAACTTTAAGAAGCTGTATACGAAACATCTTTTCAAGAGATTTTTTGACTTCACCGATACCACAAAACTCACCTTGCGTGAATTTTGGAAGGAGCATTTCGATGTTGTGATATGCATCCGACTCATTGACCAAGCTTGGCAGGAGGTTTCAAGGCGAACCTTGAATTCCTCGTGGAGGAAACTCTGGCCTGATGCCAAATCCGCCCGAGACTTAGAGAGATTCGACGTGGGCGAAGCTGCTGAAGTAGATTCAGAAACAGTTGACTATCCTGAAACTGTTTTGCAACCAGATCTTGATGAAATCGTTGCACTCGGCAAGTCCATGGGGCTGGTCGTCGACGATGACGACATCAACGACCTTTTCTCGAATAGCAACAATAGGAGCTTATGACGGATGACCGGCCATGCAACATAACATTGTTCAAGAGGAGTTCTCTAGCAGCGGCGAGGAGGAGGACGATGACCCTATGACAACGGCAGAAATTAAGGATATTCTAGCTGCTTTTCATGAAGAAAAGAAGAAGAAGAAGAAGAAGAAGAAGAAGAAGAAGAAGAAGAAGAAAGAAGAAGAAGACAAGAAGAAGAGAGAGTAGAGGAGGAGGAGGAAGCAGAGGAGAAGAAGGAGAGGAGGAGGAGGAGGAGGAGGAGGAGAGGAGGAGGAGGAGGCTTACACAGGTAGGTTCACATGCTTGCGCAGTTTGATGAGGCTTGCCCGAGTCGTTTCAGGTACATTGTGAAAAGTAGGCAGAAGCAATCTTCCTTTGGATAGTTATTTTTTACAGAGGCCTTTAGTAGGAGTAAGCAAAAAGGAAGATCCAAGTGATACTAAAAACAGAAAGTTGAAAGTGGTGAAAAAGTAAAAGAAAAAATGTAAAAATAAAAAACAAAGAAAAACAAAATTTTTAATATTAGTTTTTTGTAAAGTTGTGTGTTACAGTTTTGTTAATGTGTTTCGTAAAGTTTAGTTTATGTGTGTTTTCCTTACATTTATTTATGTTTCGTAAAGTTAAGTGTATGTACGTATCTGCCGTTTGTCCTCCTCCTCTGACGCCACTTTCGGAGATAGCCTCACTCGAAAGGTAAGCTTCCACATTTTACTACATACGTACAGTATTTCTTGTATACCATGTACACTAATATACTTTATTTACAGGTAATTAGCAGTACGTATTAAGTTAGATATTGAATGGTCCAAATTGTTGTAGTAATTCATTGTTTATAGGTCAATTTAGCTTCATTATGAAATTTACTGGGGTGTTTTTGGAGGGCTTGGAACGGATTAGCCATTTTACATGAAAAATGCGGTCCAAGATACGAAAAACTCATGATACGAAGGCCGCCTCGGAACAGATTAATTTCGTATCTCGAAATTAATTATCCAACTGGTTACAAATGCAACCTCATCAACTTTGCTGCTTATGCTAAGTAGTATTTACGCAGCTGATAGTAAGGTTTTATTATCCTAAGAGTCAGAAATCAAGGGTTTCATAATTTCAACTCTTTTTACAGATTGGGACGTTGAAAAGCAGAATATAGTATATTTAAAAACATGGCAGCTCCTAAACTGCTTTGGTTTGGATGATGGGCATCATATAGCTATCATCCCTAATTCTGGTTCATATTACTGTATCACAATTATAAATGACATCATAGTGTGGTTCTTTTGGCAATTGTTGTGAAAGAAATTATAATGGTTGATACTAGAACAAACTGAACATCAGATGGGGACTAAATAAAGAAACTGTGACATCACCATAGGACCAGGAAAGAGACAATTAATTCACAATTTCCTAAAGGTCCAAAAGGTATGAGTTGTGAGAGTACGTCCTTCTGTCTCATTGAAAAGAATGGGGATTCTTGGAATTTTGTGGATTTTTATATGAACCACTTACAGATATGATTAATGGAGTTACCATGAAACAGGAAAGTGGCAATTACCAGACACCATTTCAGGACTTGTCCCAAAGACAGCCACCTTTCACTGTTAATTGTCACCTACAAAACTTTTATCACAACATAAGTGTTATGAAATACAAATTTTTAATGGCACATCACTGATATTCAAAACTGCATGAATTCCCATGAGGAACTTTTCCATGGCAAAAATTACCAAGGCCATAACTGTATCATATTGGGTACCAAGCCATTCTAAATTTACCATAATGCCTCTCCTAATATATGATTCTAAATTTACCATAATGCCTCTCCTAATATATGATATCAGCAGCAGCTATCAGCGTTGGCTTATCATCTTCATCTTCAAAATATATACCAAGAAAAATTTTCATGAGTGAGTAAATCACAAAAAGTTAAATTTTCAGTTAAAAATTTTTTCAAATAGGAATAAAAAAAAAAATCTTTTTTTATACCTACATACTGCCAGTTATGTGGTCAAGTCCAAAACAATTATATATGTAACTAAAATCTAAATATCTTGGTTCTTGGTGCCCAAAATGATGATTATAGGCAAACTGGAAAGTTACCATGCATTCCCCTCTAAGTCCAGGCCACCAAAACCAATATGATTGTTCATGAATTAATCTGTATGAACTTTGTTACTTTTGCCAAGTTATAACAAAGCACCACAGCTCTCTCTCTTTACAAAATGGTTAGGACTATGCGGTAAGGATCAGCTAATATTCTACTTCTGTTTACAGGACAGCCTAATAGGAACACTATCATTTAAATATGGTAACAATTAGTGTTGGTATACAAATTGTTAAATACATAATCAAACACGATCTTGTTAACTTCAGTTAACAATACAATAGTATAAACACAGAGAAATTAATGGTTTCGAGCCTACAGAATAAAAGGAGCGCAGCAACAAAAAACATTTTTCACTTTACAAGCTTATCTTGAATTTAACAGTATAAAATTTAGTGAACACAATACTGTATATAACCAAAAAATAATGTGATGTCATGCTCAGATGTGACCAATGAAACTGTGCATGGTGACAAAATAAAATAAATTAATATAACTAAAATTCAGATGAATGGATGCCATATAACCCTTTGAGGAGACGAGCCAGTCATCATTGTGTTTTCTAAGCAAATGACCCTAGCCTAATTGCTGTACTCTTAAAAAATTCACGATGTCAAAAGAGCACTACCGTCAAAAATATAAATAACACTTCATCCTAATTCCAATAAACCTTTTTTAAAAATTACCAACCAATGACACATTTTTCTTAGCCACACTTCTTAAGCAAAGGGTAAGAACAACCATAATTGTAGACACCAAACATACTATAATGTTCTATTTAAGAACATATCACTATAACATTTAATTATCCTTAAGCATCCTGTTGTATATGCCTGTACAGTACTAGATTACACTGAAGAAATTCCTTCCAAAATTAAAATAAAATATTTTGAAATAAAAATCAAATCTACCTCCAGCTCTTGGTGCCCCTGTTGAGTCAAAGGGAGCCATATTTTGGTTCTTGAGTGCGCCTGAACGTGAAGCTGTGGTTGGCGCACCACCTTGTGCCAGCCGAGCAGTATTCTCCTTGATGGTCGCAGAGTCAACTGTATTTTGCCGGCGGAAGTTGTTGGTACCCGCATGGTTGTGTGCATTAGTTGAAACAGGAGTTGTACCTCCACCACCTGTCAGGCGGAGTTTGTCATCATCAATGGCTAAGCATATACTCAAAAGCCAACAAACCTAAAGACAGCTTTACAGCTTATAATAACCTACTCCATACTTTACCTGACAAAAAATTATCAAAGAATGCAATCTAACTTATTCTATTCATGTGTAATTAGTATAAATAAAAAAGTTACCAATAGATTCTACATATACTGTACGTATAATCTATTCATCTTCAAAGTCTAAAATACAAAACCAAATGAGGGAAAAAAATATTACATGCCTATATACTTCATTTCTTTAAAAGCAAAAGCATGATAAACCTTCCTTCCACTACCATCTACAATAAGGATTTCTCTCAATGCATTTCTTAAGTCATTATACAAAACATAACATTGGGCTGATTATAAATCACAACTAAATTTACCACTACCTACCAGAAGTATGACCTGGCTAAAGGATTTGTAATTTTTTATCTTTATATAATAAAAGAATTACTTAGCTTAAAAATTTATAGCTAAAACAAAAACGGCTCTAGACAAAAAAAATTAACAAATATGAAAAACCCACATAGATACTTGATATTCCTATATGGCTTACTCACACTAGTGCTCCACAACAATGGCAACTTTCTGTCCATACAATATTCAACAATAAATCATCAAAACCCAATCCTAATATATAGTCCAAAAGAAGCCACCGGCTATTTCTCTAGTCTTGTTCTACCATCCCATCCTATGACCAGCCTCTCTAACAAAACCAAAAATTATAGTATTACATATGGTGTAACATTCATTTAAGTCTTGAATATGTATTAATTCTAACCTATCTAATATTAAATAACGGACATCTTGGGCTCTGGTTACAGCATACCACAAGCGAGCAACATTATCATCTTGCATAATTCCATCACCAAGCTATCCATTACCATATCAAGGGGTACGTATACCACATATGCTAACAACCAGCTCTAGTAAAACATTAAGACATGAATTTAGTAACATATAACTGCTGGCTGTTGACTGATAAACAAGGTAAACAATTACTTTTCTTTATAAAGAATGTTTTTTCTGTGACAACAGGGTGGTTGATGATGATAAACATCGCATATAAGTCGTTACCTCCAAACTATTACAACATATAGCAACAACTTAAAAAAGTGCGCTAACTGATCTATTCACTGACAAGCATAAAAATGCAGGTACAGCAAAACCACAGGCTACAACAGAGCAAATGAGCAAGTAGAAAATTCATGAAAAACACAAATATGAAAGAAGTTAACATGATAATGCTTTGAAAAATAAGTTCATGAATATTAACTTACCCATCTTTAGTCTCCGTACACCGACATTAGTATTATCAAAAACCTTGAAACCAAATGTTAAACCATTAGGACACCCCATGCTAACCTCAATACATTAAGATACTAATGTGTTTTCGTTGATTTTGATCTCTATACATAAGTGCACAACTAAATTCTGTCACTAATGTCATCAAGTCTTCTTCCTATGAAATATATTTGTGTGGAGTTCTTGAAATCAATATTTCAAAAACAGGAGCTCTCCCTCTTACCTACTCTATTAAAAAAATATTTCAGCTCATACAAAAAAAATTTCTAAGGTACAGTTAAAAAAAAAAAAATCGCAAACCAGAGGATGGTTTCACCAACATACAAGTGCAATCACTCCACAAAGAAAGTAACATTTGTGGAACATTCTTTTTCCATTGTCAGCTGCAATTCATGACAATAGAAATCAACAATATTTTTCAAAGGAAAAGTTCTACTACAAACAAAAACCTGTTTCCCAAGTAAATGGCAAGAGATGGTCTAGCCAGTATTATTTACTTGAAAAATGCAAGCCAGAAATTTTAAATCAAAATTCTATCCAACTAAAAGCAACAACAATAAATGATATAATTAACATTTCATGGTACCACTCAGATGTCTAAATTTACTTTGCAAGACATAAATTTACTTTGCAAGACATTAACACCACTCGATCTTTATCAGTGTACATACTTGTGTAACTTCCAAATATAAAATTATACAAACATCTCAGGTTTTCTATTCGCTAAATAAGGGACAGAAGTGCCTATTAAATAGAAATCCTTTCCCTAGAACTAATTTTTCTGAATAGTAACTAAAACTACCCATACAATCCTTCCTGACCGACAGTTACGAGAAAAAAATTTACTTCAATAATTTTCTCCCTGAAAAAACAAATGGCATTCCAGGCCACCTCAGCTTTCTTATGGTATTCCTGCAATCTATCTTTCAACATTTTCTAAAATACATTTATGCCAGAGCTTATAAAAAATCTCCCTCATAGATGTAATGCCTCATGATAGTCAAAATCACTGGAGCACATTCATGCATATGGGCAATTTAATTTTTCCCTGTACATCTCTCAAACCTTGAAGGAAAACCCTCAATGATGCCAACAAATAAACCACTGTATTAACAAAATATTGACAACCGCTAATATTGACAACCTAGCGGTTAAATATTATACTATTAACCTAATAAACCTAAACACTATAAAATCAAAGCTAGATTAAAATATAAACCACAAACAAAACCAATGAGGTGACCTTCCTCATAAAAATAAAATGCATTTACATGTAATACTGACATACTTTCTATAAAAGAACAAAATTATGAACTCATTCCAGAAGGTCAGTAACAAGGGTTACAGAAAGTAATGCCTAACCTATATAAGATGATCATCATTGTCCTGACATCATATAACAAACTTCAAATCAATGGGGCTGTTTGAAAGTTTCAATCTCACCATAAAATAGAATGTGGTTAATTTGCAGCTTTCAAACTCTCCTATGCATGACAATTCCTTAGTAATCACCATTAAGTATTAAACGTTGGTTATTCGACATTACTGAAATATGGTTAAGGCACTAGTCTCAACCTGTAAAGGATGTCATATATGATGTATTCTTACACTCTGTCATATATGATGTATTCTTACACTCAGGAAGATTATCATCCTTGTCAGAATCTGCTACTGAAACATGCTAACTAGCATTCTTATCTGGTTCCATTATTTATATATTAACACCATCATAAAATGATAATTGCATGCTCCCACTACAACTGCAGTAAATGATTTAAATTTCCTACTCCTAAATTTGCTTCAATCCTCAGGTTTTGTAATTCACCTACCCATGAAAGCTTGCTCAAGTTTCTACTGACTGGTAGTTTGAGTGAAATATCACATGTAAATTAATACAACACTGCTGACTTGAGTATTTAAGAGTTAAGATTAATTGCTAATATATATTGGCAATACAACGAGATAAAAATTACCTCAACTTTACAATAAAAAAAAATTGTGCAACTTATGGTAGAATGTGATAAATACTTTTACATTACAAAGAGGTGCAGTCATAACAGTCAAACTCATGTCAGCTATTGTGTCACAAACTCATGACAAAAATATTGAAAACAAGTAAATGACCAATAATTGAAAACATGTGTTTGACGTATGTTGGATAGTTTTATGATGCACTTGCTTGGAGTACCATTAGGTCATTTATGCCATGTCGAGGAGGTTATGTTGGATAATAATGATCAGGAGGATGAGTTGGTTGCTTTTATGGTGTTAGAATGCCATCATTTAGTCAACAAGAATACTAGATTAAGCTTGATGCGAGTACAATTGTTAAATTGCATTATTTTCTGTAACTTCATGCATCTTAAATGGTTCATGCTGTTAAATTTTTGTTGAAAAAAGTTCAAATATAATTAAAAATTCAAAGGTTACTATTCTCTCCTATTTTCTATTTAAATCTCATGCAACCAAAATTTCTTTTTAAATTTTATCTTGCTTCCTTTAGGAAATGGGAAAATTAATTCTTGTTGACCCATTTTTCTCTCATCTTCATAAACCTGATAAAACTCCTCAATGAAAACTGCAGTTAGACCTATATAATTTAGGCATGTCAAGCACAATTGTATTTGCTTTTTATTTGGAAATCCTTTCTTCTACCTTTTTTCCTATCATTTTCATTGTCTTCACAAAACATACACATAAAATTGAAGAATAGGTTATCTTAGCATGAGCAACAAACTTCTATTAACCTGTTTCAAGATAGTTTCTTTGAATCTTTGTTGAATTCTTGGAGGCATCTGAAAAATATACCTAGTTTTTTTTTCTATGGCTGAGACAAAAGCATGGTAGTCATAGCTGCTGCCAGTAGTAAGTTCTCCTTAATGAAAACATACTGAAGACTTGAAACATGCAGAGTGGACTTTTTGTTTACAACAATAAAGTGAGTGTCAATATTTTAAACTTGTTAACAGATATTTCAATTAGTGTTAGCTAAATCTCTGAACTTGTCAAATAAGAAATCACAAGCTGGCAAATATATCTAAGTATAACCATGTATATGACAAGTTTAATACGTAGTACTATGGGTGCACAGTAATTCAGTGTTTCATACATTTATGGCTTGCTGACTTGCTACATCAAAATTACAGTATATGTAAACTTTTTTTTCATTAACAGAGCACTGTGTATGGTTTGTATGTATAAATTTCAAAATTTTAAACTACACATCAAAATAGTTTATATTTTAATGATCACATATAATAAAATGATACGTATTTATATTCAATGCATTTATGAGCTATTAAATTTTTTTTACATTTCTTTATATTTTGATCACAAGTATGCCTTCTGCTAATGGCCACAAAACTCCAAAATATTCCATTTAGTTATTGACAACAACCCTGTGAACATTAAGTGGTGAACTGAAACCCAAAACTTCAAGGGTAATACAAAAACCACAACAAGAACATGACTTCTACTGTCTCCTTAATCAATTACTCCCCTACTCCTAAGAAAAATTAAATGTCTCCAGTCTCTCTCTTTTATTTATGGTTGCCTAAGTATATGAGTCAGTCTCTCTCTCTTTTATTTATGACTGCCTAAGTATATGAGTCTTAGCTAATTTCCTTACAAAAACTTGTAGTTAAAATGAATTATTAGTACCCTGTCCCTTATGAAAAAGAAAGTTAATGCAAAAATCATAAGTAATATTCATCAGTAATGAATGAAGCTTGAAAAACTTATGATTGCTGTTTCACAATACCACTGTTCCTGTATTGTTGTGTTCCATGCTGATGCAGAGCATAAGCGTGTGCAGGCCAGTGAACCAAAGAGCTGGAGGAAAGGGGAGGGTAGGGAGGGATCAAGCTCATTTATAGCTGAGACAGAACAAAAGATATAAATAAGGTAGGTTTAGTGCATGTGATCCTGACTGGATTAACATTAAGGAAAATATTTGAAGGGATGGGAACAGGTGAGAGCCGCTGTGATGCCCGTGTTTAAACTCACGAATGGTCTCCCCACCGGAGGATGCTCTGCGCGAGGGCTTGGAGTTGGTGGCCGAGACCGAGCGGTGGACTCCCCGATGGGAAGGAGACTGAGCCGCACCACTAGACTCACCCCTCCCTGGCGTGAGACACGTATTCCGTAGAGATAATGAACTGCCTGATCGGGAGCCATCACTTTCAAGCTGCAATAGGTTTAAGCTTTTAAATGTATGAACTTGTAAGAAAAAATCTCTTTTATTCACAGAAAAAGTCATAAGTAACACACTTGAAAGATTTATAATGCCATACAAGGAGCAATGTAATAATTATACTCAATAAATGGCAATCAAAATAAAATGTACTGAAATATAAAGGTAAAAGGTAAAACATTTTTTTGAAAATGAAATAACATTTGTATATAATTCTTATAGAAAATAATTATCCAGGCAGTCCCCAGTTATCGGCGGACACGGTTAACGGCAATTCGGTTTTATGGCACTTGTTTAGCGCCAAAAAATCGGAAATTTAAGGCGCCATAGTGCATCGAGTTCCAATTATTGGTGCCTTAAGGGGCTGGTAATAAGTTATGGTGGAGAAACATACTTAACAGAGGCGCCATAAATCACAGTTTCGGTTAATGGTGGTTTTCGCTTATCAGCATCCTGCTGAAAACAGCAGAACCCCAGTTCGATAACCTGGGAATGCCTGTTACAGGCAGTCTCAGTTATTCGGGAGGGGTTTCGTTCCCAACAGTATTACGATGGCCAAAAATTGGCGATAATAGCACTGATCGCCAGTGATCAGCACTGTAGCTGGGGACCTGTGCTGAAAAGCGGGGATTGGCGGACGCAAAATCCAGGTCTTGTTATTGCTAGACAAGCGCCGTAAAACTGGATCCCGATAACTGAGGCCACAGATTACTTACAGGTACTGCCTGTACTACTCTCAAAGTCAATGACTGAAAATATGAAGGATTCAAATACTGTACAGGTTCACAATCCCTTATCAAAGGCCCTTGGGGCCAACAATTTCATTGCTTGGCTTTCAGAACTGAAGGTTACTCTGTAAGTACACAAGCACATTTTATTTCCAACAATGACAATATGTAAAACTCAAACACATACAGTATCAAAAAGAACCATAATTTCCATTTATATACATATTCATTTATCACACAATCCCATGTACCATATATGATCCTTAAAATATCATATATAGCGAGAGATGCATTTTCAGTAAATTACATGAATCCAGGCTTACTGTGCAAGTTTATTCGGTACATAATACTATGCATGGCTTCCTATACCTGGTTCAGTTGCAGTGCATTTCACTGATAATGCCTATTTTATGCAAGTTAGCTTTTCACTAATGAACATGCCAACAAGCAAAAGTTCAGTGGGTTAAATGTGAATCAACATACATTCAACCAAGCTTTCCAAACTTGCAGCTTGTTCAAGATTCATTACCATTTCTTATAATTAAAATTCACTTAATATTCCATGCATAAGAACAGTGTATGCTAACAAAAAAACAAATTAAAAACATCTGTCTGCCAGTATTAGTTACCGTAACTAATATACAGATTTATTAGGAATTGCATTATAGTTGACGACTTGTTAAAACGTGTTTATTTTCAATGATGATTTCCATAAATAAAAAAATACAATTTTTTCTTACTCCATGCAATAGAGGTGTTGAGAAAAGCAATGCCTGAAACTGGCAAAATCCCACCTGTTTAATTTTTTGCATTTAGAACTAAAGTAATTTCATTTTTTAAACTGGCAAAATCACACATTTATTTAATTTAATTTAGTTTGCTTATAAATAAAGCAGTTGCATTTTAAAACCTAGCTTTGATAATCTACCAAAGAAATGTTATCTCCCAATTAAGTTCCATTTATGTAAAGTGCCACCCACTAAAATTAGGTTAAAAATGACATTTTTAACATGTAATCAAGTAATGATATTGCTGTTTTTTCCACTCGTACAGCAGCTAAAATTCAAAATTTGTGGGTAATGCCTTGATTATTGTGTAGCTGACCAGTGCCGGAACCTACCAGCAATAACTGGAACAACTAAGCAGATAAGGAGCTATGCAGAAAAGTTCTCCAATGGCTAGCATAGCATCAACAGGTGCCCCTGTCCTGGGTGCAGTACCAATATAAAAAACAACCAGAAACCACTGTTACCTACACTGGAATAACACCACAACCCATCCCCTGAGAGTGGTGGGTACTCCAGGCAAATGTACACCCTGGTTCCCAAACATCTCTGCACCTTACTAAAAGGTGAAGAGATGGTACGAGAAAATCCTATGCTTCCTACTGTATACCATCTCAGTCACTATCCCAAGGTACTGGAAAATTTCAAATACTGCATAGCTGGCACCTGGCTGGAGTTGGTGCCAGGCAAACTGCTGGGATCTCATGGATGCTGCCAGCTCTATAACTGGTGCCAGACATGCTAGAAGCTCTAGTATCACTTCATAAGATAAGAGATGAGGTCGTCAATTGTTTCCAGTAGGTTGATGCACAATGTAAGGGCCATGATGTGCCTGAAAGTTAATGAAGTAGAGGCTACCCTGATGTCCTTACCTTTCACCCAAAAAGAAAGGCAACATGTTCTCATGAATGGAAGGCAACATGTTATGAATCTGAGCGCTCTTCAGAAATAAAATCTATTTATGATGAAGGACAACATTATCTTAAATGGCGAGAGGGGTTCTTGACAGAACACCATAGGATAAGAACGGCCCTCTGATCTGCAGGTTTTTTTACAGATAATACATAAAAAACTCCAATTGCATAGGAAGCTCACTCTTCTTCCTCAGAGCTGGCAAGTCAAGAAGACCAATAAGCTCTTAAGGGAGAAACCACTGATCCAGGTCTTGGATGGGTCTTCAATCTTGGCTAAAAATCCAATGGTAAATGAACAAACGGCATCTCCTTCCTTGCTTGGACATGTAAAGGACTCAAGAGGTTGTTACAATTAGAGTACAAAAGAGAGAGCAAGGTCTCTCTGCTTAAAGAAGAGATTAGCATAGTTTGATACCCCTTAACAGGTCGCAGATGTCTCAGAAAGTGTAGAGTTGACACACCAACTTCAGTAAATCAACCTCCAAGTCTAGTAGACGGAGCAAGAAGATGACTTCCACATCTTGCAATATAACCTCTGCAACACTTATTGAAAAACTCTTTGGAAGATGGTAAGAGCAGACCACCCTTAGTGGTATCTCTGAAGTTATGTCTGAGAAGACATGGTTTGGGAGAAGGATCTTGATAACAACCATAGTAGGTTTGGGAACCATCAATATGGGACTAAATGGGGCTAAGAGTGTTATCTTACTTTACCATGAGCCTGACACTTGATTAGCGCTTCCTCGACAATGTTGAAGGGTGAGGAGACTTGCAGTGTTGCATAAGCGTCACAGCACAGACCTCTGAAATAGATAATCCTGACCTAAAAGACAGACCCAAGAAGTTCTCTGGAGCCCTGACGGGGATATGAAGTAGTATGCTTGCTGCATATCTGAAGTTCCCATTCAATCGTCCTGGAGAAAAGGATAACAGGACTGTCTGATTCATCTTCATCTTGAACTTTGACTTCTATTCTAAAAAGAGAGAATGAGAAAAAAATGGGGACTGTGACCATGCAGTATCGCCTACAATCATGCTAACTTGCAGATCATCATGCAGGTCAGTTGACAACTGTCCAGCTAGCTGCTGACCCTGCACACGTGGACATCCCTCTGACTAAACTTCTAGATATGAAAATGCCTGGCATAGACTTGATACCTCGTACAGACCTAAGACGTGCAGAACTGTACGTGGCGGAAACCATAATCAGGTGAGCTTATAGATGCTTGAAAGAGCTCATAAAGCCACAAAATCCTGGGGACGGCAAAACAGTGGCCTGTCAACAGCCAGGCTGAGATGAATTCTTTGCAGGTCAAACACAATACTCTAAAAAGATAATAGTAGCTTGTGAGCAGATGCTAAATGTCTGGAGCAGAGTAATAGAAAATTAATGTTGAGAGCTCTGGAACAGCGCCTTTTGGAAGCGTTAGTCCGAGAAAGTTCATGGTGTTCTTTTGGACTGCAGAAAATTGGAGGTAGAATAGCAAAAGTCTCATATGCAGTCTTCTAACTGACTAACATCTCAGTGGACGACAGAATCTCCAAAAGGACTGTCTGAAAACAACTGTGATTCTCTTGGAAGACAAAAGAGCCCCCCAAAAAAAGTTGAGACTGAATTCCAAAAGGGGGACTCTTGGAACTGAGGCTGTGTTCTGAAGTAGAGGATAATGCTTCCTAAAGAAGGTTAGTTACGTCGAACAAAAGACACTTCTTGCTCTCTTTCCAACCAATGCGAACAACCAATAATTCCTTGGGAAACTTCTTGGAAACAAAGTGCACTCCAGAGGGAGCTTTCTTCAACAAGCTCTTAACTACGAACAACACACTCCTTATCCACTAAAGACAGGACTCCGGAATACTAATAGTAGTTCAAGAGAGAGCAATGACATCTCGTCTTGAACTCTGCGAAAGCGGAAGAGCGACAAAACGCTTATGAGCAAACTTTATGTCACTCAAAGGCAGGAGTATGATATGAACAGTAGGAGCCAAGCACCCTGACACTGGGCACTCAGTCTATGGTAGAAAAGGCTGAAAATTTTATTGAATGGGCTCCAATGAAGGACCATGAACCATCAGTTTAGATGAAACCAACCTAGCAACTGAAAAGGAGGTGCCTGCCACCCCGCTAGAGTTGGGCTGGATGTCTGACAGCTGGCACTCGAACATTATGACTGAAATGTCTCCCTCCAATGACAGTCATCAGCAAAGCGCCACCGGCACCTCATCTGCACTGAAGTCAATGTCGATATAGGAGAAAGACAACACATCCTAAGTATACCTTCCCATGGCTGTCTGTCGACAGCTCTGACCAGCCTAATAATCGTAGGCTGAATGCAGACGCTCAGGAAGATGTAAAAAAAAGGACTAGTGATGGTAATCTACACATCCATCAAGACACCTTTCAGTGGCAGTCTAACACTAGTACAAATCCAACAAGGCCCCTTTCCAGTAGCTGCCTGCCGATGACTGGAAATGTGCTACATGATTGACTGAGGGGCAAATACCCAAGGACAGACCACCTCGGACGCTCTTGGACCGCCAGTAACTCTTCTCCGAGGTGTTAGGGAGCGGGACAGGGACTGTCATTCTAGGATATCCGATAGGCTGCACGGCCACCTCCTCCACCAAAATCCCGTAGGTAAAGGAGAAGAAAGAAAGTAGTAAAGAAGAAAGACCAGTCATCTCATTAATACTACTTTCATACCTTCATCTTAGACTAGACACAAACTGACCAGCCAGGGGTACTGGATGAGCTATACCACCTGCTGGGCCGCCACCACTGGACCCAAGGAAAGTGTCCAAGGATCTATGGGCAACATCTTTTAAATAAAAGGAAGTGAAAGTTGTTTGGCATTGCCAAATACCAGCTTTCAAAATCCTCTCCACACACACATTTTTCTTGAATGCCAAAGAAGCGCTCAAGCCCCTGATGTCATGAGCTCTAGCCCTCTCCAGGTTATTTGACCCTCTGTCTTCTGTCATGTATGCATTCCGGATCATTTCTCTAAGCCAAAACGATATTGTGTTCCTGGACACTTACTTTTTGTTCCATCCTGTACTTACAAACAGCCTTCAGCACCCCGGCCTGAGATGCCTTGTTCTTCTTAAGTACGCTCTTAGTGATCTGACAGGACACAGAAGCATTTCTTCCTTGTCATTGTCTACAAATTCTGACAGAGAAGGTATGGAAAAGGAGTCGAATCTGCCATCCACTACTGATGGGTTTTGAGTTTTGGCCACAAATTCTGGGACAAACTCGAGAACCATAGACTTCCAACCTCTTGAATGCTTCACCACATATGACAGACCATGTAGTTCCCCCACCCTTTTGGTTGAGGCTAAGGCCAATAGGAAGACTGTCTTCAGGGTCAAACTTCTATCTGTGGACTGTCTCAATGACTTGTATGGGGTTTTGTAAGACTACTAAGTACCATGGTCAAATCCCAATCTGGAGCTTTTAGTTCCTTCGGGGAACAGGACTGCTCAAAACTCTTCATTAACATAGCCAACTCCCATGAAAAAGAAATGTCCATGCCTTCCATAGCCAACTCCCATGAAGAAGAATGTCCACGCCTTCCATGCGTAGGACCAAGGCTAGAGCAGCCCTGTATCCCTTTACAGCAGATACAGACATATGCCTTTCTGTTTCTGTCCTGAGATATATCAGAAAATTTGCTAACTGTTGAATAGTGGTTCTGAGTGGAGACAAGTTCCCTCTATGACACCAATCACAGTATGCAGCCCATTTTCCTTGGTAGACCACTGCAGATGACCTGGTATTTCCTGCCATCTGTGTTACTGCTTTCTGAGAAAAGCCTCTTGCTCACAGGAAATATTTGACAATCTACCCCTTGAAGTGATAGGGACTTCACCGACTGGTGGTACCTCTCCACGTGCAGCTGACATAGTAGGTTCTTCCACGGAGGTAACTTTCTCAGCTTGTCTATTAGGAGTTCCAACAGATCCGGAAACCATTCTGCCTTCGGCCATAAAGGCACTACCAGAGTCATTTTGAGGTTCTGAGACCGCATTACCTTGTTCAGAACCTAACGGATTAGGCAAAATGGAGGAAATGCGTACACGTCCAGATTGTCCCATGGGTGTTGTAGCGCATCTTCTGCTACTGCCTCTATGTCTGGGACTACTGAAAAATAGACTTCCAACTTTTTGTTGTACCTGGTTGAGAATAGGTCTATGATCGGCCTTTCCCACAATATAAGCATTCTGTCCACTACCTCTTGATGCAAGGACCACTCCGTTCCTAGGATCTGATCCCTCCAGCTCAACTTGTCGGCCACTATGTTTCTTTTTCCCGGAATATATCTGGCTCTGATGTCTACTAAGTTCTCTACAGCCCACTGATGAAGTTGAACTGTCATCAGGTGTAACTGCCAAGATACTAGGCCTCCTTGCTTGTTTACGTAAGCTACTACTGTGGTGTTATCCGACATCAACACCACTGATTGCCCCTTCACCCTCTCCCAGAATTCCTGAAGTGCCAGAAATGCTGTTGTTAACTCCAACATGTTCATATGGAGTTCTCTGTCCTCGCAACTCCATTTCGCTGAAATCATCAGTTCCTCCATGTGGGCTCCCCAACCTTCAAGTGACGCATCCGAGAACAGCAAGAGGTCTGGAGAGGGTTGCTCAAGGGGAACTCCCACTGTCAGATTGTTGTCCTGCACCCACCACAGTAGGTCTTTCCTAACCCCTCTCGACAAGGGAATTTGCTCGTATGGGTGATCTACCGTTGGCGACCAAAACTCCTTCATCCTCCATTGTGTGGTACCAACTTCTCCAAGGTACTTAGAATTCCCAGTACTACTTGCCACTGTCTTGCTGGCTGTGTTTTTTCCAGAAAGGCATTCACCACTTGTTTGCATTTCTCTACTGTCTGGTCTGCTGGGAAGACTTTGGCTTTTACTGTGTCTATAATCATACTCAGGTACACCAGCTGTTGACTTGGATCCAACTTTGACTTCTCCTGATATCACAATGCCTAGGCTGTGACAAAACTGCAGAAGGGTAACCCTGTCCCAAAATAATTTTTCTCTGGACTTTGCTATCACCAGCCAATTGTCTAGGTATCTCATTAGCCTGATCCCCTGAACATGCGCCTATGTCGACACGAGAGTGAATACTCTTGTAAAAACTTGTGGTGACGTTGTCAACCCGAATCACTGGACTCTGAATGGGAAAACTTTCTCTGCAAGGCTGAAGCGGAGAAATTTCCTGGAAGACTGATGGACTGAGATCTGAAAGTATGCATCCTTCAAGTCTATTGTCAGCATAAAGTCCTTGACCCTGACTGCTGCAAGATTACAGTAAAGATGAATGTTCATACTAAGTGGGACTAAATATAAATCGCATTACATTTCATTGATCTTCATCTTATGATGATGGTTCACCAACATCCACAAAAATTTTAGTCTTTAGAGCATTTCAAGTTATATAACTTTGGATAAAGGACTGTAAACCTGTACCTGTTATTATTGTAACCCTGTACCTATTGTTAAAAACAAATCTCAGGCATAAAAAAAAATAGATTTGATAAAATAAACAAGTATGTTTGGTAAACTTCTGACGAATGTTTACATTTATATATAATACAAAGGCTTTAGCTTAATTGTATCACCATTTATAAGAGCTTCAGCTTGATTTAATTAATCACTAAGGCATATTTCTAATTTATCATGAAGTCACATGAAGCTAAATCATTCACTTATTTTCCTTTCATTTTATGTATTTCAATATATTTAAATAAGATATGTACTCACATCAGAAGATCTTCGCCCTAGTAATAGATACGTCGCATATACATCATCATATTTATTATTCTTTAGGCTTTCCTCTATTTCTATATGGGAATAACCCATCTCTGTGAGAATCTCAATTCGTTTTAGGTCATCGAAGTCCATCGCAGGTTCTATGTAGGGCTTGAGTTCATCATCTTCATAACCAATGTTCATCCATCTATCCTTCATGATAGTCTGACAAATAAAACACTTGCTTAACATCTAACTGAAAAATATACTTTATTATATTCAGACCTTTATTCTCATAATACTTTCTACAATAATTATTTTAGGTTCTACTATTCAAGTAAAAAAAAAAAAAATTGAAGACACCACAATTACATATTCCTTACCCTTGCAAGGTCTCTACAATTAATAATTAAAATGTAACAAGAAACAAAATTCATGCATTTTCATTTTCTGTAAATTCATCCAGTAAATTTTGAGATGGTACATCAGTTTTAAAATTACACCTTCGTAAATGATTAAGACCTGCTTCCTCAAAAACTAAAGTATAATACACATATGGATTTTAAAAATCACATTAAGCCTTCATGATATAAAATTTTTTAAATGCTACATCCCAACATTACTGATTTATGTAGATCATAGTAATTAGAACTAACAATCCAATCAAAAAGTTACAACACTATCATGTTAACACACTAGAGAAAATGAAAACAAATTAACATGAAAATTAAGACACCTCAGAGTATTGATTGAATAATAATAATTCACCAAACTGTAGTTCTTTACAAATTCAGTACCTGACTATCAAACAATGTTGAGATAAAATGCCAACCTTTAAATAAACCTTCTATATTTTTCAGCTAAAAAAAAAAAAAAAAAAAAAAATCTAAACTTCAAAGTCCTGTACACTATTTTGAATGATGCAATGAAAGCACATACATGTGTCAGAGAGACAATGAGTTACAAACTTACCTCTAATGACGCTCTACGTGCTGGGTTGAGTACCAGGAACTTTTTGAGCAGATTTTCACAGTCTGTTGACATATAAAATGGTATCCGATACTTCCCTCTTAGGACCCGTTCTCTTAGTTCTTTTAAATTAGAACCATCGAAAGGTAAAGAACCCGAGACCAAAGTGTATAATATTACACCCAGAGACCATACATCTACTTCTGGGCCATCATATTTTTTACCTAAAACAAAACAAAATAAAACTTCATGAAAGCAACTACAATGTACTAAATCTTATACTATACTGTTACCAAATCACACATTCTATATATCTTACGACATCATTCAACATTAAAAATATATAATGCATACAGGCTACAAAACTGCAATTAAATTCCAAGATACCAAACAAAAGAACAAATAAAAAACACTATCTACAAAGATATTATTAGGTAATTTATGCAATGACAAACCAACCTTGAAAGAGTTCGGGAGCTGCATAAGGCGGACTACCACAAAATGTGTCCAACTTATTGCCAGGAGTAAATTCATTACTGAAACCAAAATCTGCTATCTTAATAACCATTTCTGAATCTAATAATAGATTTTCTGCCTTTAAATCCCTATGAATTATCTTCTTTTGATGGCAGTACTGTACAGCAGACACAATCTGAAAGAAAAAATTCATAAAAGAAAAATGAAAACCAATAAAGCATATTGAATTGAATTGAATATAGAATTTAGGTCGGAGGCCAAGCACTGGACCTAATGAGTCATTCAGCGCTGAAACAGAAATTAATAGTAAAAAGTTTGAAAGGTGTAACAGGAGGAAAACCTCGCAGTTGCACTATGAATCAATTGTTAGGAGAGGGTGGAAAGTAAGATGGAAGAAAGAGAACGAAAGTGGTTGCAGTTAGGGGCCAAAGGCACACTGCAAAGAACCTTAAGCAATGCCTACAATGCATCGCATGAGGTGCACTGACGGCACTACCCCTCTACGGGGAATAGAGCAAATTAATTGTTTTTCCCATAGAAAATAAAACTACTCAAAAAGCCACTTAACACTAGGAAAAATTTTTTATCTCATGTCTGATAGACGAATTTACTTGAACCGTGAAAATCATACGACCCTAAGCATAATACTACAACAAATTTTTCACCCATTTCATTCACAACATCTGAACACTTACCTGTCTGAACTTAGCCCTTGCTTCTTTTTCCTTCATCCTACCATGGAAGACCAAGTAATCGAATACTTCCCCACCACTTGCGTACTCCATGACCAGGTACAGTGTCTTTTCTGTTTCTATGACCTATAAAAACCAAGGAAAGAGCAAACAACTGAACATGGATCTCCACAAGCATATTAACCAACTAAATAGTAAAGAAGTAATATAACCAAAGCAAGATTAGGAATATCAATCATGAAGGGGGAGACCAGGCTTGAATTAGGCTAATTCTGAATACATTTTGCAAAACACCACTACGTATCCTGTAATTATTGCCAGTGATATAGGCACTTATATGGTGAACTTCAAAAACAAGAACCTGTTACTTACTTGGAAGAGTTTGACAATATTTGGATGATCTAGAATCTTCATGATACGGACTTCTCGAAATAACTGAAAAATAAACAAACTATCAAAACTAGTTCACAACATGCAAGAAACCGAATAGTAATAGACTAATAACTTATATTTATCCAATAAATCTATAGCTCATTATGCAACAACATACAGCAGATGACAGTTCATAATAGTACACTTACTTTTTGTAATGACCCTGGATTTAGTTGAGTTTTATCTATGATTTTTATTGCTACCTGTAAAGATAAAATTATATGTTGTATCAGTAAACTGTAATAATAATTTCTACACACTTCTATTTCTTTTAATGCTTTCAGCAATGCTAAATATTGTATTGAAACTTCTAAAGAAGAATTGCACATAAAATATTTGAAACCTAATAATGACTTCCATTTTAATATACGTACTCTGAATTTTGTTAACAGATGGGGAGAAAGCATTAAAATAAACTGGGTACATGAGAAAAAATTTGAAATTCAGGGCGGCAGAAGTTCAAAGGAAAAACACACTCACCTACATCCCAGAAATAAATAAAATGCAAAACACCAAAGACTTTCATCTACTGATTTTACCTACATCCCAGAAATAAATAAAATGCAAAACACCAAAGACATTTCATCTACTGATTTTACTATGTGAAAATAAACCTTTGTTATACATTTATGTATCAAGGTGTAGCCAGTTACTTCCAACACCTGAATATCCCAACCTTTGCTTATACAATAGGTTCCAAACTGTTAATATATATTACACCAAAACAGCGAAACAACACCCTCCCCCACAAAAAAAAAAAAAAAAAAAAAAAAAAAAAAAAAAAAAAAAAAAAAAAAAAAAAAAAAGATTCTGAGTGTTTCTGTGTTCTGAATACACATCTATGTTTTTCCTCTTAACCCTTACCTGTGATCCTCAACAGGTGACTAAGAAAACTAAGAAAACAATTCACTGCTTAGGCCAACAGGCACACTGGACTTCAAGGAAAAATGCCCAAATTGTCACTCCACTTCTAACATAAGAATTGACTGTCAGTACCACAGTTTGTGAGAGTACAGTAGTGCACAATTTATGCCAAAAGCACTTCTTGAATCAGATGCTGATAAGATCACCAGATGCTGATAAGTAACCAAAGCATGTAGTGAAGATGTTGACAATGAACTCTATCATAACCACAAAGGTTATCAACAGTGTTTAATTTTCAGTATTATGCCAAACACACTTCCAAACTGTAGTAAGCATAAGTTCAACACAGACCAAACAAATGCAATAGCAGACTTTGTTGGAATACTGTGATTAATGATCTCCTGCTTCATCATCATCATTATTTTCTTTTCTCAGAAAACTTCTAACATTACAACTTTGTGACAATAGCAGCAGAACAGCAGCTGTGTTCCATGTGATGCCTTCTAAGTGAAGGCCATCCTTGTAACACAGGCTTCTTCAAACATAATGCTGTGCGGGAGATTTCCTAAAACTAACCAAAGTATGTGTAATTATGTTGACTCAATTCTGTACTCTTTGAAACAAAAAATGGGCAATGTATTAGCATACAAAAATGTAAAGATAATTGGAAATACAGTTATTTCATGTTTAACTATGACAATAGTTCAGAGAACGAAAAAGGGTTATAATAGTGCACTGGAACTCTAAACTCTCATACTAACATTTAACCAATCAATGCATTTCCTGGCACAATTTCATACATTATTTGATCCCCCATTGAATATAACAACGTCTTATTCCCATTAATATTGGTCAAAACTAAACAAGACCTTCAGAGGCAACAGAAATAATAAAATTATTCCTAAAAACTCATGATTCTTCAATATAGAATTTGCATATACATTACAATTATCCATATTATCTACTTCCATTTAGCCT
The DNA here is from genome assembly GCF_015104395.2 of Macrobrachium nipponense. Lineage (NCBI taxonomy): Eukaryota > Metazoa > Arthropoda > Malacostraca > Decapoda > Palaemonidae > Macrobrachium > Macrobrachium nipponense. The sequence continues at coordinate 41,243,561 of NC_061109.1, forward strand.
CACTATAATAGATTCACATCAACCGTGAATCTCATGCCCAGCGCCGTTCCTTAGGATGCTCCTGATTGGCTGTTGATAAGCCAATCACAGGGCTGGAAACTCTGTCTCCCTCGAGAGCTGACACTAAGTAACATCTACGTACGTCCCGACCTCTCTCACACATTATAACTTTCATTACACCTCAGTTTTACCTGCAGAAAATGAGTATTTCCCAATTTCATCGTCATGACAATGATTTAAGGATTATGATGATATAATAATTATGTACTTCAGTAAACTTAATAAAGAAATATTTATAGTGAAATAAACATGAAATTCCTAATATAAAATATATTCTTTCATTCCTTACGAGATCATGCGTTTCATACAGTTTCGTAGCTTAAATGTCATGGAAGACTATGTTACCAAAAATAAATTGTAGATCGGGATATCAATACGAAAATAACAAGCAAAAGATTAAGAATATCAATCTCTCTCTATTATCTTCATGTAGTAGGTGTTGCTCACATGATCACTCGATGACGTCATCATCATGATCACCATCCCTCCCATCCCTCGATAGAAGTCTATGGGGAAAAAGAATATTAAGACTTCATAATCGTCACTATTATTATCATCATCACCCTTTCATATCCTATGATGGAAATCTCTGTATGAAAAAATCGTTACTTAGATATTGATAACTTATGGAGGAGATTTATTCCTCCCACTGATTTTTATTTCGCTACAATCAGTACTCCTATATCCATCCCTCTCATTATTCCTTTTTATTAGATATAATATTACGATTTTCTTCCTAATTCCTATATACATCATTACCATTCTTAAATCATTGGCTCGTCGATGTTTAGTGATGCAATTGGGAAACACTACTTTTCTGGGGGTAAAAGTGAGATGTAAGGAGAGTTATAATTATTGAAGGAGGTTGGGATGGTCCTAGATGTTGCTTGTGTGAATTCTCGAGACAGACAGTTCCCAGACTTTTGACTGGCTTATCAACAGCCAATCAGGAGCGTCGTAAGGAACGGAGCTTGGCATGAGATGCACGGGGTGATGTGAATCTTTTATAGTAATTCATCATTCACCAAAGCAGATTCTTTCATTATTATATCTAATTTATCATTCATAGTTCCACATAAGCCAATTCACTTATGTCTTTCACTGGTATGGTTTCGTCTATTTTATAAGTAACCTGGGCTCCCCTCAACAACGTTTTTTTGTTCACTTCATTTTTCCATCCCTTTCACTCATCACTCAATTTTCATAAGACCCCATCTGTCCTCGCATTTCATCCAGTTATACCGGATTGTTTCCCTTCTGCATTTTTCCTGCATAACCTAAGTTAGAATTTCTTCTTATACAAACTTCGTACATGATCCATAAAAAAGAAATACACAGCTTCACTGTTCAATCTGTTTTCTTATATTTCCTTCAATTACATTTCCTAGCCGTAGTGATTCAATCAATTCCCTAATGTATAACAAAATGGCTATTACTAACTTTTTATTAACTGGAAAATGGCCTTACTTTATTTTACTCTTTATGATTCATGTTCTCTAGTAAAATATAATTCTATTAATAGAGTATTATACTAAACATTTGTTGATAACGTGTCTGTCTCATTAACTGATTTACTTTTATTCCTTTAACTTTATACTGCAACAAAATATCAACTTTTATGATAATTCAAGCATATAATCACTTTGCACTTCCTATAAAAAAAGAAAGTATTCGTCCTTCACTATGAACTGAAATACCTATTCCATCTATTTAAAGGTACGAATTACGGAAAAGAGCCGTTCTTACTCTAATAAATAGTAGGACTTACTTAAATTCGGTTATCTTGGATCATTTCACAATATGAAAGTTATTCTATACAAATGAGCATGCACACGAATTTACAATTACATTATTACAGTGTAATATCAAATTTCGTACAAATAAGCTTCCTGCTCACGAATGCATTCTCGTTTTCGTTATCGATGCCCCAAATAACATCTTCAATTTTTCCTTTACACTATCCCTGACGGTAATTTCATTTTTCCTTCTTTCTTTCTTAAAGTAGTCTTCTCACCTAGTCCCATTCCCCCGACAGCGTCCTGCATGACCAGATAATTCACTCTTCACGTAGGCTATAAACGCATGAGACATTCGAACACTTGCACGGCGTACTCCGCATTCGTTGTCTCAATTCCACGGTATGAGTACGTTCAGAAAATAGTTGTAAGCTTCATTTTTTCCTCGCAGTAGCCGAAGCTCGTTACCCAGTATGCGTAAGCTAGGCCTCTTCAGCTGTCTTAATGATATCAAAGGTATTATGACTTGTTTCAAGAACAAGCAGTAATATCAAAACACTTCTCCATTTATCATCAATGTAATTTGAAGTGTTTTTACCCGACTGAATATTTACAAAGACGTACACTTTCTCTTATTATTTCCCTATTCAAAGCTTTGCAGTTTCTCAAATTCAACCTGTGTTCGGTACCTTGTTTTTACTGCCTCATACAATTTATCGTACCCGCCTTTTTAAGTTCATTCTTTTGTTACATAATTACCATCTCAATTGCCATAAAATCTATCATCGCTCTTACAATTACGTTCGTTTCTCCAAATTCTAAATCTCTCAGTAAAAACAGGTTAGCGCTGGATATCTGCCATGCAATTATACATACCTTGATATAACCAAGATCTACTTTTAGACTTTGGATGTAACGACTTTACATGACGCCCTTGTTATGAACATCCTTTAGAGTTTCAGAATAGCGTTTTACACTGACGATGACAGTCAACCATTACGATTATACTTCACTTCACAATGTTCTACGAATATACAAAGAATTACACCGATTAAAATCCCTATAATTTTACAGAGAACTGAAAACTTTTAAGCATCTACAAACTTTTATCGAATATCCTTATATTATACCGAAACCGGACACCCACCGAAACAAATTAAAAGTGAACTTGTAAATACCTCAATGTTTTTTCTTTCTTCAATTCATCAATATCGAAACCCAACCAAAAAAGCTCATCTTCACAATTTGACGTCAACAGAAAAACGCTGCCAAGTATGTCGGAAAAGGCACTAGTGATGTTATAAAAATATGTAATGGTAAAAACACTCTAATCCAATCAATTAAATACACATACACTATACATACATAATCACAACACTAGATACATTTTTTCTAATTTTCTAAAAAAATAAATACAAACAATGTTATGGGCCCCCAAATAACCTGTTATTTAGCAACGCGGGAAGTTACACAACACCAGCTCGTTTTAAAGACTTCTCCTTTATGTAAGATGCTGGGTCTGTTTCTATTCTGTTGAAAGACCGAATCGAATGACCAGTCTCTACCATCCCCTATCATACACGCGAGTCAGTGGTCTCATTGCCAACAAAATCATTCACAACCAGCAATGAAACTAATTAAAGATTCGGGCGAACTAAAAATGTGATTAGAACAGACAAGGTCACGGTAGCAATACTGTACCGTCCCCCTCCTATGCGCGAACCAAGCACATTCAACTGAAATGAATAAAAATGTTATAAATAGAATAATTACTTAACTGGCCTATTAAGATCATGGTTATGTCCCGTGTCTCTCAGTCAACAAAATTTTTGTCATGAAACGGGCGCTATAATGTATCAACTATTACTGAATGAGCCTCTATACATTTTTTTATGGCGAAGTCATACAAATGCTTCCTCAAAGCTGGCAGAGATCTTACCAAAAAGGTTAGCCATTTCATAGTAATGTGCTTAACCTGTTACACCAGGGTACAGCTTATAAATAAACTGGTTTGGAAGCAGACGACTGGGATCTGTCATTGGCTGTCTTTGCGACAGACATTAATCAAGGGCAACATCTGTCTCCCTAGATACACTTCGAAAAGACAGTCTCCCTAGATGCACTTCGAAAAGACAGTCAAGGCAATTTCCTTAACGGGAATGAATCCACATCTTCAGTAGATCAATCACATTTACCCAGTCAAATAGCTCGGCTAATATGGAACACCAGATCAACCAACTGAGGGTAAAACACAAATGTTATTTTCATTCAAAAGTTTAAGGCTAACTTGCTACCTAATTCTATAGTTTTAGCAAATTTGAAATATACCCCAGTAACCATTCAGTCCATTGACTGTCCACTAAATCGAAGGCATTTTACTCCACTTACTAGGCATTACTACCTATATTATCGTCCCGAAATATGGTAAAAGGCCGAACACTATAATACTAGTATTATAAACTGAGAACTTAAGAGACAATAAATACAATTCTAGATTATCATTTAGAAGTAATTAATGCGGCCAACGAACTCCGTAGCAAATGTCAGGTCAGCAATAAGCAACATGTGCATATTTGGGTAGCAACAATCTCACCTATATTCTTTGTTTTGCAAATTTAAGAATTTTACAAATGCAATGTAGACTCAAATTCTACAGAAATTGTAAAGTAGCACTAAATTCAAAATGTTCAGTAATCTCCCAAGCCGCTACTACAACATCACTTTGATCTAAAACCACAAACACACAAATATGTAGATGCTATCATTATAGATAACTGAAACTTACAAAAATTTACATTGAAGAAGTGGATCGAGTTGGTCTGAACCCCTTGCAAAAAGTTGACTTATAATAGTAATCGGTGGTCCGAAAGCTCCACCCACGAAAATTTCACCCAAGAAAATATAAAATTATAGAAACTTAATTAGGAATAGAAAAACATGTCAAACGTATTATTTTATTCTTAAAATATAAGTATTTTTTAATGGTTTAAAATGTTTCAAATAAACGGATTAAAACATTATTTAATACTTTTCGTGGATTTTTAATGCGAATCATGCGCTATACCGGTTAGAAATCCCTTAGCACATGATGGCTGATCATTTTTGACAAGATATTTCTGTCTTCCATTTGTACTTTGATTTCGTTCTTTTCAGGGAGGCCTCTCCTGCTTTCCTGTTTGCGTCAGTGTTTCCTATTCTTTGCAGTGCAGAACAGAGTGAACACAAACAATTTACACCTTCAATATGTTTGTTCGTCCTCGGTTTTTCGTCATTGAGGGTACGTTCTCTTCCATTTCATATTTCTTGAGGGAAAAGAAGTTCCACCCTCTGCGTTGAGCACCAATGGAAGTTTGTTCAAAATATTAATGAAACAAATTCTGCCGGTATATCGTCGTCACCGGAAAGAAGTTCAAAAGCATCAACGATATCTTGGTTGGGTCAAAATGCAGAAGGAATCTTCAAGCTTCTCACTTTTATGGCAAAAGAAGAGTCAGTGTTGTGCTGTGCCTTTGACCCAGTTAGTTTGCAAATTTGAATCAAGCAGGATTGACCAAAAACAAAATATCCTGATAGAACAACACTTTCAAACACTGTGGCTATGATAGCACTGCGCAAAGTTAGTCCCATAATACACTGCACTGGTTGACTGTTTGGGCACAAATCACGAACAGCTGGAAAAAGTGTTCGGTAGGCGGCCTCTTCTTTACTAGGCAACAAAGCAAATGCAGGCAGGACACTTCTTTCTTTGACGACGAAACGGAACGTGAATCGCTGGCAGACTTGGGGAATCTTCCAGCGTTCTATCACACAGTTTCCTTCTTCTCTTTTCACTTGTACTAAATAGGAAAGTTGAGTCTAAATTTAAATACCCTTTTGTAAAGAAGATATTTGTTTAAAGTAATTAAACAGCAGCACAATTATTGTTTACAGTTAAATGATGCAATTCTCGTGGCTGGAAATAAACAAATAATAAACAAGTAATAAGTGGGTGAAACTCTGTACTGAATACTATTATATTTACCATTATATTTTTTGGGCTTAATTTTCGTGGATGGAATTTTACATGTGGAATGAGGATTTTCTTGGGTAGAATTTACATGGCACCGTATAATTCTTCTTCGGAGAGTGATCGGGCTAAGGTACTGAAAGTACGGTGGTCAATTATAAAAGCCACGATAGTACGTATATAGTTCATAAACAATTTACCACAGTTACTATAAAATCAACATCATAATTACTCAAATGTATCCTAAAGTGGTTAAATTTAATGTCTAATAATATCACGCTATTTTCATATAAAAGTTTGTAAGTTTCAAATCAAACTTTAATCTAATAGTTCGCATTGAAACAACTTCAGTTGTATGGAAAAGATTATAATAAATATATAAACATTATGCGCGCACACACACACACGCCCACTCTTAGGCACTAGAGACTGTCGTGTATAATATATATATATATATATATATATATATATATATATATATATAGATATATATATATATATATATATATATATATATATATATATATATATATATATATATGTAAAATTAAGTTTTTATCCCTGGTCCTAATATATTGGTTGGACTTGTTCCCAGCACTGTCCAAAGAGATCTCTCATAACCTACTTTAATCTATTTTAAAATTTAACTTATATGACAGTGGAATGAGACGCAATTTCTTGGGATTCCCTTGTCTTTCAATTCTAAATACAAAAAAGTACACCATGTTATCCCAAGTAGAGACTGTTCAACTGCCTTCCTAATTAAATTTAGACCCACCACACCTAACAATCAACTCTGATTCTGTATGAACCTTCTGTTAGGTCTTTCCAATGAATAGTACCATATTCTTTGGAAGTTTGAATTTCAAGTCAATGGTTCCCTTGAGCTTGTTCCATAAGAATAGGGTTCATCATCATCATCATCATCATCATCATCATCATCATCATCATCATCATACTAATAATAATAATAAAGCAGGATGCAACCTGGAACCCCACACTATAAATACCACCCAGTCAAATTGGAGGACTGTGATAGACAAAAAAAATAAATAAATAAATAAATAAAAATAAAAAATAAAAATAAATAAATAAATATTAACAACAACAACAACAACAACAACAACAACAATATGCTGTAAGATGAAGTGTCATCCTATCTGCCCAGAGAAAAAAATACTGCTAAACAGAACTTGATTATAAATAATGTTACTGATGTGGGGCAGCTTAGTAGTAAAGCAATTATTAAGTCATCATGGTAAAGCATTAGGTGGGCAGGTTCAGTCGCGGCAGCTTGACAACAATAGGGCAATTAAAACAAAGAATAAAATGTCCCCGCAGAAACCTGAGGACAATAATATCAACCGGACAGGCGGGTCACCAATAGCCACACCCCTCTGAGACCTGATATCGAACATTCCCTCGAAATCACACTCACACGCACACACACGACGTAAACTTGGAATGAGGTTGGTCTGTCACTTGATAGCAGCTCGTGGGACAAGAGAACAAAAACAAAACCAAGCAGCAGCAGATTCGGCTGGATTATTGATTTATGAGAAACGTTGCTGTTAAACTCTTGTGTATTTCATAATGTGGATAATGTCATTGTACTAATTATCTTTTTTAATAATGGAGACAACTCGGCGAAAAATTTAGTTTAGGATCAAATAGGTTCGTCGCATCGCGGTCTGGACCTTGATTCGCATTATAACTCAGGCCTCTTATTTAAAAGGCCCTTTTAACAGAACATTCACCTCATTTTCTAAGTCAAATTTTGTTTTGTATTCTCAAATTCCGAACAAAAATAAGTATATGTTTCCCCGTATATCACCATTTTGCAAAACAAATCATTTCATCATCACCTAAATTTGTAACCCTTACCAGTTTAATACAATGGCAAAACAAGAGGGGGAGAGTAGTCAAGACAATGCATACCTAGCTCTTCAAGTACAAGGGGTATCTTACCTACCACCCTTCCAGGTCTTTATCTATTAACCTTTCAACTTTTATCTCGGAGAAGCTTCGTCGGCTGACGCTTATCTAGGATGTTTTGGGCCAAGTATAATAACTAATAAGCTTTACATTAAATGTGGGTCAATTACCCTGAGAAAACAGTTTTAATAACCTTGACCAACTCACGTTTACAAGTGATTTACACTATTTCAATAAGCATGAGCACCTAGCTACGTCATTTTCCTGATTTTAAGTATATCGGATAAACAGCCATACAGTTCGTAAACCGAAACTGATCATATGAACTAAATAAGTAAACAACAATATAATTATACAGGGGTAACATGTATTATACAAAAGAAATGGATGTAAGGGAATTCTCATCGAGGAGGAGGAATGAGGACTTACTACATGACGATGAGGAATAAGAGAATTCTCAATGGGAGGTGAAGTGAGGATTTACTACTGGGGATGAGTAATTATATATCATGGGGACGGTGAAGTAAGTATTTACTACTGGGGTTGAGTAATTATATATCATGGGGAAGGTGGAGTGAGGATTTCCTGCATAAGGAGATAGTGTGAATGTTTCCTATTAGGGATTAGAAGTAACAGGAATTGTCATGGGGAGGCAGAGTGAGAATTTCCAACATAGGGATGAATACAGGAATACTCAAGGAGAGAGAGAGAGAGAGAGAGAGAGAGAGAGAGAGAGAGAGAGAGAGAGGGGGAGAAATGGAGAGAGGAGGGCAGAGGGGAGGGGAAGGAGGAGGGGAGGAGGATAATGGAGAGGAGACGAGAAGGAGAGATGAGGGGAGAGACTGGGGAGAGATAGAGAGAGAGAGAGAGAGAGAGAGAGAGAGAGAGAGAGAGAGAGAGAGGGGAAGATTTGGGGAGGTGGAGTGAAGATTTCTGACTAGCGATGAGTAGGGGAGTTTTCATTGAAATGTGGAGTAAGGACTTACTACGTACATAGGGATGAGGAGTACAGGAATTCTAGCAGGGGAAGTGAATGAGGATTTCCTACTAGGGATGAGGAGTAAGGGTTTCCTATTAGGGATAAAGAATAAAGGAATTCTCGAGGGTAAGTGGAGTGAGGATTTTCTACTAGGGATGAAGAGTAATGGAATTCTCGTGGGGAGGTGGAATGAGGATTTCCTTCGAGGGACGAGGAGTGATGAAATTCTCATGGAGAAGTGGAATAAGGATTTCCTACTAAGGACGAAAATTGACAGAATTCTCAAGGAAAAGTGGAATGAGGATTTCCTACTATGGACGAGGAGTGATGGAATCCTCATGGAGAAGTGGAGTGAGGATTTCCTACTAAGGATGAGGAGTGATGGAATTCTCATGGGGAAGTGGAGTGAGGATTTCCTACTAAGGATGATTAGTGATGGGAAATTCTTCATGGTGGGAAAGTGGAGTGAGGATTGCCTTTTACCTAAGATGGAAGTGATGGAATCCTCATGGAGAAATGGAGTGATGGATTTCCTAATAAGGTGAGGAAGTGAATGACAATCCTCATGGAGAAATGGAGTGAGGGATTTTCCTACTAAGGATGAGGATTGAATGGAATCCTCATGGAGGAAGTGGAATGAAGGTTTCCCCTACTAGTATTGAGGAGTAATGGAATTCTCTTTGGGAAGTGGAGGAAAGGTTTCCTTACTAAGGATGAGGAGTGATGGAATTCTCTTGTGGAAGTGGAATGAGGAATTTTCCCTACTAAGGCTTGCGGAGGAATGGAATTTCTCATGGAGGAAGTGAATGGAGGCTTTTCCTACTAAGGATGAGGAGGTGATGGAATTCGCATTTGGAGGGAAGTGGAATGAGGATTTCCTACTAAGGATGGAGGAAGTGATGGAATTCTCCATTGGAGGGGAAGTGGAATGATGGATTTTCCTACTAAGGATGAGGAGTGATGGAATTCTCATGGAGAAGTGGAATGAGGATTTCCTACTAAGGATGAGGAGTGATGGAATTCTCATGGAGAAGTGGAATGAGGATTTCCTACTAAGGATGAGGAGTGATGGAATTCTCATGGAGAAGTGGAATGATGGATTTCCTACTAAGGATGAGGAAGGTGATGGGAATTCTCATGAGAAGTGGAATGAAGGATTTCCACTAAGGAAGAGGAAGTGATGGAATTCTTTCCAAGGAAAGTGGAGTGAGGATTTCCGACTAAGGATGAATGAGGATGTCCAACGAAAGACAGGAGTGATGGAATTCTCATGGAGAAGTGGAATGTGAGATTTCTACGAGGATGAGGAGTGATGGATTTCTTCCAGGGGAAGTGGAATGAGGATTTCCTACGAAGGATGAGGAGTGATGGAATCTCCATGGAGAAGTGGAAAATGAGGATTTCCTAACGGAAAGGGATGAGGAATGTGATGGGAATTCTTCATGGAGAAGTGGAATGAGATTTCCTACGAAGTGGGACTGAGGGAGTGAGGTAATTTATCATGGAGAAGTGGGAATGAGGATTTCCTACGAGGATGAAGGAAAAGTGAGGGAATCTCATGGGGAAGTTGGAATGGGATTCCTTTACCGAGGGAATGAGGAGTGAGGGAATTCCATGGAGAAGTGGAATGAAGGATTTCAGACGGAGGGATGAGGAGTGAGGGAAAATTCCTCATGGAAGTGGAATGAAGGATTTCCTACTAAAAGGATGAGGAAGTGAGGGAATTCTCATGTAGAAGTGGAATGGAGGCTTTCCTACTAAGGACGAGGCGTGGAATGGATTCTCATGGGGACGTGGAATGAGGATTTCTAATTCTAAGGACGAGGAAGTGGAAAATGGAATTCTCATGGGGACGTGGAATGAGGATTTCCTTTACGAGGGATGAGGAGTGGGGAATTCTAATGGAGAAGTGGAATGAGGATTTCTACGAGGGATGAGGAGTGAGGGAATTCCTCAGGAGAAGTGGAATGAGAATTTCCTTACTAAGGATGAGGAATGTTGGAAAATGATGGAATTCTCAAGGAAAAGTGGATTTCACGAGGAATTTCCTACTAAGAATGGAAGGAGTGATGGAATTTCAAGGAAAAGGAAATGAGGAATTTCTACTAAGGATGAGGAAGTGGGAAAATGGAAATTCTTCAAAGGAAAAGTGGAATGCAGAACACCTTTCCATACGCCTATAAGGATGAGGAGTGATGGAATTCTTTCGGAATGGAGAAGTGAAATGAGGAATTTCTTACCTAACGGAAAAATTGAGGAAGTGATGGAATCTTCAAGGAAAAAGTGAATGAGGATTTCCTTACTAAGTATGAGAGAGTGAATGGAATCTCAAGGGAAAAGTGGAATGGAGGATTTCCTTACTAAGGAATGAGGAGTGATGGAATTCTCATGGAGAAGTGGAATTAGGAATTTCCCTACTAAGGATGAGGAGTGATGGAATTCTCAAGGAAAAGTGGAATGAAGGATTCTTACCATACTAAAAGGATGAGGGAAGTGATGGAATTTCCTCACTGGAAAGGAAGTGAAATGCGGATTTTCTTACTAAGGATGAGGGAGTGGATGGAATTCTCCAGGAAAAGTGGAATGAGGTTCCTACTAAGGATGAAGGGAGTGAGGGAATCTTTCCAAGGAAAAGTGAAATGAGGGTTTTCCTAATAAGGATGAGGAGTGGAGGGAATTCTCAAGGAAAAGGGAATGAGGAATTTCCTACAAGGATGATGAAGTGGAAAATGGAATTCTCAAGGGAAAAGTGAAATGAGGATTTCCTATCAAGGATGAAGGATTGATTAAGGTAGTCTAAAGGAAGTGGATATTTAAGGTAAGTGTGACGGCCCAAAAGGTAAAAGTGATTGGATTTCAATGGAGAAGTGGAAATTGAGGATTTCCATACTAAGGATGAGGAGAGTATTGTAAGTGGATGGAATTATCAAGGAAAGTGGAAATGAGGAATTTCCCTATAAGGATGAGGAGTGATGGAATTATCAAAGGAAAAGTGGAATGAGGATTTCCTAACTAAGGACTGAGGGAAGTGGATGGAATTCCTCAAGAAAGTGGAATGAAGGATTATCCTACTAAAAGGATGAGGAAGTGAGGAATTCTTTCCAAGGAAAAGTGGAAATGAAGGATTTCCTACTAGGATGAGTGAGTGGAGGAATTCTCAAGGAAAAGTGGAATGAGGATTTCCTACCCTAAGGATGAGGAAGTGGAAAATGGAATTCTCAAGGGAAAGTGGAATAGGATTTCCTAACTAAGGATGCAAGGGGTGGATGGGATCTCATGGGAAGTGAGGAATGAGGAATTTCCTACCTAAGGATGAGGAGTGATGGAATTCTCAAGGAAAAAGTGGGAATGAGGGATTTCCCTAACTTAAGGAAGAGGAAGTGGCCATGGAATTCTCAAGGAAAAGTGGGAATGAGGAATTCCCTAATAAGGAAGAGAGATGATGGAATTCTCAAGGAAAACGTGGGAATGAGGTATTTCTACTTTAAGGCATGAGGAGTGAGGGGAATTCAAGGAAAAGTGGAAATGAGGAAGGTTCCTACTAAGGAAGAGGAGTGATGGGAATTCCTAAAGGAAAAGTGGAATGGAAAAGGGATCCTAACTAAGGAAGAGGGAGTTGAGGAATCCTAAAGGAAAAGGGAATTGCAAGGATTTCCTCTAGGAAGAGGAGTGATGGAATTCTCAAGGAAAAGTGGAATGAGGATTTCCTACTAAGGATGAGGAGTGATGGAATTCTCAAGGAAAAGTGGAATGAGGATTTCCTACTAAGGATGAGGCATGATGGAATTCTCAAGGAAAAGTGGGATGAGGATTTCCTACTAAGGATGAGGAGTGATGGAATCCTTATGGAGAAGTGGAGTGAGGATTTCCTACTAAGGATGAGGAGTGATGGAATTCTCAAGGAAAAGTGGAATGAGGATTTCCTACTAAGGATGAGGAGTGATGGAATTCTCAAGGAAAAGTGGAATGAGGATTTCCTACTAAGGATGAGGAGTGATAGAAATTTCTCAAGGAAAAAGTTGGAATGAGGATTTCCTACTAAGGATGAGGAGTGATGGAATTCTGAAGGAAAAGTGGAATGAGGCTTTCCTACTAAGGACGAGGAGTGATGGAATTCTCATGGAGAAGTGGAATGAGGATTTCCAACTTAAAGACGGAGATAAAAACTGGAATTTCTCATGGAGAAGTGGAATGAGGATTTCCAACTAAAGACGAGGAGTGATGGAATTCTCATGGAGAAGTGGAATGAGGATTTCCAACTAAAGACGAGGAGTGATGGAATTCTCATGGAGAAGTGGAATGAGGATTTCCTACGAGGGATGAGGAGTGATGGAATTCTCATGGAGAAGTGGAATGAGGATTTCCTACGAGGGATGAGGAGTGAGGGAATTCTCATGGGGAAGTGGAATGAGGATTTCCTACGAGGGATGAGGAGTGAGGGAATTCTCATGGAGAAGTGGAATGAGGATTTCCTACGAGGGATGAGGAGTGAGGGAATTCTCATGGGGAAGTGGAATGAGGATTTCCTACTAAGGATGAGGAGTGATGGAATTCTCATGGAGAAGTGGAATGAGGATTTCCTACTAAGGACGAGGAGTGATGGAATTCTCATGGAGAAGTGGAATGAGGATTTCCTACTAAGGACGAGGAGTGATGGAATTCTCATGGGGAAGTGGAATGAGGATTTCCTACGAGGGATGAGGAGTGAGGGAATTCTCATGGAGAAGTGGAATGAGGATTTCCTACGAGGGATGAGGAGTGAGGGAATTCTCATGGAGAAGTGGAATGAGGATTTCCTACTAAGGATGAGGAGTGAGGGAATTCTCATGGAGAAGTGGAATGAGGATTTCCTACTAAGGATGAGGAGTGATGGAATTCTCATGGAGAAGTGGAATGAGGATTTCCTACTAGGGAAGAGGAGTAAGGGAATTGTCTATTAAGAACGAGGAGTGATGGAATTCTCATGGGGAGGTGGAATGAGGATTTTGTACCAGGGATGAGTAGTAATGGAAATCTCATGGGGAGGTAGAATGAGGCTTTCCTAGGAGAAGTAAGGGAATTCTCATGGGGAGGTGGAATCAATACAGACGGATTAAGGAACGGAAAATTCTCTTATGAGCAGTTAGTGCGGAGAGAGAGAGAGAGAGAGAGAGAGAGAGAGAGAGAGAGAGAGAGAGAGAGAGAGAGGTACTTTCATTATTGGAATGGAATTCTCAAAATACTATGAGACCTACCTCCTTGCCAGTGGGCACATGTTTGGCGAGTTTGACCTTTGCGAAGTTGCCCTTGCCGATGGTCTTGAGAAGGCGGTACTTGCCAATCTCTTCGGTTCGTGAACGCGACGAAGAGACCCTCGTCGACGACGACCCGCTGCCACCCCCACCCCCGCCGCCTGACACGCCACCCACGCCATCCTCACCCTGGAAGAAATCAAAAGCACAAAGTCCATTAGAGACTCATCGGTATTATTGGGGGTTACTATAAGATTATATCACGTTTTTGTCAACAACCTAAAATACGAACGTAAATTATGCTCATTATTTAGTTGCAAGTAAATCTATACCAGCTTTCTGTATTGTATGGGTTATGATGCAGTCTTATTTGTGTGTTGAGAGAGAGAGAGAGAGAGAGAGAGAGAGAGAGAGAGAGAGAGAGAGAGAGAGAAATTTTAATTAGTGAGTGGCTTTTTCCCTTCTCCATAATAATCGTTCAATTTCCGAGGAAGAGGAGGAGGACTAAGAACCGTCCACTTCAAGCTTTCGGAACAGAAAGAGCGTGGCGTTGCCTCATCACATCCGTGAACTCGTCAAATCGTCCAAAGCTGCCTGATAGAGGCCCATTATGCTCCGCACAGAGGCTTCATTAAAGAGCGCTCAATATTAAAGGGGCACATAAAACATTTCAACATTGGTTTTCAGTTAAAACCTGGAGGAAAAAATATTAACTTGACGTCAGGTGTGCCAGCGCCAAACACACACACACACACACACATGCTGGTCGAATAAAATTTAATTAAAGTTAGTGTTTATTATTAAATAAGCCCTCAAAATCATGTATTTGAGAATTAGCGCACACAAAACTAATCTCTCTCACACACAAACGCATCTTTTGGATCAACTTTTTTCAACGCCAATTTCACGGAGAGCTTAATAAACAAGGCGTGACCCGACCTCCAGCTTACTCTGGATGCATCTAAGATTTTCCACTGACGCATAAGTTGCAAACATATTCCTAACTTAACGTAAAGTGGTCTCCATAATCAATACTCATAACTAAGTTAGTTCACTTAAGGTAGATTCTTGGATGAGCTCTATGCTTACGAGAAGTTTGTTTGGCGGCGGCTGATTGGCTGGTACCTGAAGGTAGGCAGCTCCAAGCCAATCAGCGGCCGCCAAACAAACGTCTCGTAGACATAAGGCTCTCCCAAGAATCTACCTAAAGTGAACCAGCTATAGTACTACAAATACTAACAAGGATCAAATAAAAAGGACACAAATTAAACACGTTCATATACTCTCAGTTATCAGTGGAAACACAAAATAATTGAAAAGAAATATAGTTCCTAAATTCAGTACATCAAATAAATGAACACGTGCTAAAATCTACCGACAGATAGCCTGTTGTTACGCCAAGGAAAATTTTAAAAATACGACATATTTTATTAAAATAATTTTTCTGTACTGTTTAATATGCACATTATTCCATTTTTTACATTCTCATTCTAATGAATAAATCATAAATATCCTATCTTAAATTCCTGTACCTTTAACTTAACGTGAAACATCTTTTTCAGACCCTTTATTTTCAAGGTTTCCGAACCAGCCAAAAGAACAACAAAGTAGTCTGTAGGTGGAAGTAAAAAAGTTCTTCTTGAAAATACCCATTAGATTGGTGCACCAAATTGTAATTTGCCCGTTTTGAACTACAATTGGGGGTACATCAAGACTATTTCGACCCTGAGAAATTGAACAGACCTTCAATCCTTTTTTGCAGGATTCAAGTTTGTTCATTATGGAGATAAGTCTACCGATTTCAGCATTACAGTGACCTTTGAAATACACAATTCTATAAATGAATAAATACACAAGACTTACTGAAATCTTGTTTCTAAAACATGCCGCAGGTCAACAAACCTAGGCCGCAGTCATCATAAATAAAACCATAACGGACGGGACAACGAAGGTAAACGAAAATAGTAGGTTATCTAAGAACTAAGATTAGCAAGAATCCACAACTCTGAACTACGCACATTACTTAGTGAACAAAATTCTGAACACCAAGCGCAAATATAACTGGACAGAGAGAGAGAGAGACTAAATACGGAGGTGTGGCCTATCTATTTTCCTTTCTTTTTCTCTCACGGCCTGTTTATCTTAAGCGTAGGAAGACCAGAGCGCAACAAAGGTGGCCCAGCCGTGATGCCACCTGGTACCACCACCTTTAACTTCTACGACACACTCCGGCAGCAGCTTCTCTCTCTCTCTCTCTCTCTCTCTCTCTCTCTCTCTCTCTCTCTCTCCAGAAGGGTCGGATGAGGAGGCGACGGAAATCAACCCAACACTTTCACAATGACAAATTAACTCGAAAGTCCTTCTGACGCGATTGGTCAAAGATTCCTTCCCAGAAAACATATGAGAGCACCACTTCAAAACTCGAAACAAAACCAACCATTAACTCGAGGAGGTTATATATACAGCCCTAGGGGCTTTCAACTCTCCTGAATGTAACTTGCTTTTGACTAGAGAACTAATGAGATCATTCCAGAGGCTAAGAAGTAGCTACCCTCTCTCCCCCAATATATATAAACGGACTACAATTACTTATACATACATACATACATATATATATATATATAATATACATATGTATGTATGTATATATATATATATATATAAACATGCAACGACGGAGAGCCTTCCTTAAATAACACGCCAGCAGAAGAAACAGGCTGAAAGTACACACTTTATTCCCTGCGGTGCAACCGGAAACGAAGCATCACCCGTGTCCACAGTATCGATTCTCGACAAGGGTAAGGCACGGGCACTGCTGCGATAGGAGGTGGTATCCAATGGAGAGAGAGAGAGAGAGAGAGAGAGAGAGAGAGAGAGAGAGAGAGAGAGGTCGTCGAGGACAAAATAAAAAAAAAAATCCTACACAAAGGTTAGGAGTGTGGCACAATTGCACGAAGAAAATGAAAGCGGCAGTAAACAAAACCTGCAATACATGAAGGAGGAGTAATACGCATCGAAGAACCTTTAAAAGAATGGAAGCCTACATACAAGAAATGGAGTAAAGGCATACATGGGTAAAATATTCAAGAAGCCAAACAATGTTTTCATCATATGCAACTCAATAAATTGTGATAATCTGGCTAAACAAGGACCTCTTCGAGCAGCTAACAGTGATGACCAGAGTAAGCTGCATTTGTAAAATAAAAATTAAAATCGTTGAATAATATACATGACCGTCGCACTAACTCATCAAAGCATAAACGACGTTTCCTTCGTAAAAATTTCAGTCCATACTCCGAGGCAAATGTATCGACTCAATTACTTGGTGAATGTATGGTTTCTTGAATTATCTGCCACGAATGAAACACGTCAAGAACGTTTTCCTGTTGCGCTGCGGTGCGTGATCAAACTTTATTACAGTACAATTACATATACAAGTCAGCAAGTAAGACTTGAACCGGCTTTGTGGCTGCTACTTAGGTTTCCCCAGTGATGTAATTTACAGGTAAGGTTAAGTAAGAGCAACCTAAGCTGGTTGGCATTCTGTGTCGAGGGAGAGGGTGGGGAAGAAGAAATTGAATATGCCTATGGCAGAAACTGAACTGGAGGTGCTGGGGTGGGGTCGGGAGTAACAATGAAAGGAACGGAATCCACCGGATTTCACAGGCTTCCATATCCACATCAGATGGCACGTTTAACAGTAATAGTTACATCATTTGGAATGAATATTCTGTTTGTTTATATATATATATATATATATATATATATATATATATATATATATATATATATATATATATATAATACTGCAGATGGTTAAGTCAACAACGAAAGGAAGGCCACTTTGCTGTAGTCTAAAACCAGTGAAGAATCGAGTGATAAGATAAGGGAAGCCGCTGGTTAAGAGCAAGAGTCCACACGATGGAAGCTGAGAAATATAAATAAAACAGCGTCCAGGTCACATTCGACCTTGGTAAATGGCATCCTAATCAACATCTGGCCAAAAGTAGGTCATTCCCTAGGAAGTGCCCGAGGAGGCCGGGGGAAGGAAGGCTACCTGCTTTGCATGTACTTGACGATGCCCATTGCCAAATACTTTTCCTCACAAGCTACTATGTTTTACCAAGCTTCCCTTTACGTGACCTAACCCTCAGATGAAACAACCTAACTTGAAGCACTCTCCGGGTTTGCTGCGACGACAGGGAAGGCAGAACCTCCGGTGTTGTTGCTTTGCAGGCTGCTGCTGTGCGGCGCGAAAATCAATCAGTCTGACCAAATCTTCAGACGTGGCTGGGTGCCCGTCCACCCAACCCAACCAAGTGCCCCCCACCCCGTCCCCTCCCTCCAACCGCCGCCTCCTCTTATTGTTCCTCCTTTCGTGCCACTTGCCCACTTGCATCGGCAGACGACCAAATAAGAAACACGGCTGTAACCGGACTCGACTCCCACTTCCCCTCTGGAACGATAGTCTATCCACTACCTCCTCCTTTAGCCTTCACTCTTCACGGACAAATAAACAATGCACAGCCATTTGAAGATTTGCCCAACTGACGCCTTACTTATAAGCAGGCGCAAACCAAGTTCTTTCCTGTTATGGTTACATCAACTGAAAAAAAATGTACAGTATCATTCATACAATTTGAGATCCATTTAATGTCGATGGAAATACAACATACGGCTATATTTCTGGCATTAGCTGCACAGCAGAAAAAATATACTACTTGGAAAAACACACACACTAGCACGGTACTACGATGAAGCCAGGTTTGGTGTTCTCAAGCCTTACCGGACGGATGAAAATGTGACTAACCCTACGGCAACATCATTTTACAATAACACCTCACCTACAGCATCGTCTCGCTGTCATTTTTCAGCGCGACTGTAGGCAAAGGGAAAACACTGTAATCCCCATGAATGACTTCGAGTGACCAGAATTACCCCGATTTTGCCACATTCGCAAATAGCAAATGAAGCAGCCATAAATGTGATGTATAATAAAAACAACTGGCAGAAAAGCAGTATGACCTAGAATATAGATGAAGAAATATGAACTAAACTAGGATGACTTAAAGCAGTCTCTTATATAACTACTATCACCTTTGCCTCTTCCCTAAAGAAACTAAATAAAACACGACTAAAAACCGTCACAGGAACTTATGCTATTTGGGATGATACTTGAAATGTACATCATACTCAAGCGGACAAAATGTAAGTACCAACAAATCCACCAGGCCCACCAAGGACTGTCTCCTAAATCATCACACGGATCAAGCATACAATGCCAGGAGCGATTACTTACTACTAAACAAGGCAGTATTTATCTCCATAAAACCTACACTTAAAAAAACCAACAGGCTTAAGATCTGGGGATGGCAGCAACGAAATAAAACGTTCCACAATGTCTTGACTTCCCAACTGCCCGGCCTATTTGTTTCCAAGAGGGAGTAGCAAGTCAAATTCATTACCCCGAAAAATAAACAGGTCTTGATTATACCAGTCCCCCCCCCCCCCCTCTCTCTCTCTCTCTCTCTCTCTCTCTCTCTCTCTCTCTCTCTCTCTCTCTCTCTCTCTCTCTGGTGTAGTAACTTATAACTGGAATGCACCATCCGAAACAAAACTCTACTGTTGTGCGGGTGTGTGCTGTGTGCTTTGTTTTACAACTGCCAACAAACAACTGTAAACAACTGTATAGAGTTAAAGGCAATGGAAAAAGTGACCCTAGGTTATTCGAACATAAGTTAAATGTGCGCGTCAACAAAACACACAAGCAATCCGTGGGATCTGTCCAGTCAGCATCTGAAACAACTGAAAACATCAATAACTGAAATGGACAGTGACCCCCTTCAGCTCTGCTGGCTAGAACAGAACACTCAACTTTAAGACCACAATTAAAAATTCACAAATACCAAATTCCAGTGACCTCAGGAAATAGGACGCAATTTGTGACCTAAAAATAACTCTTCATAAAAGCAAGTCGCATTCTTATTAGGCAGCAATGAAAAATAACTGAGTCGGCAAACAATGACTGAATTTGACGCTGCTTGTTTGACCCCTTTTTGTTGATCTCCCAAGGCTGAAAAGGCTGCTTTTCACAATTCCCCGATGATTCAAATCACGGGTGTTTCAAGAAAGACTGCCATTCAAGGACATGAGTTGAGGTTGCGTCCCGAAATCCATAATATTCTATTATGATATTTAAAATTCACTCTCTCCAAACATGAATAAAAGGATATTCCTGTAACACGACCCGGGGAAATGACATGAATAAAAAGGTATTACTGTAACACGAGTTGGGAAATTTCAAATCAACAGAAACAAATCTAGTGTTAAAAGATGCCGCGTAGACCTTGACTTGGAAATCTTATCCCGAGCAGCTTACGCATTACCTCAGGCTCACTACAATTGTCCCCAACCCCCGAAGTACACGTGCACTCCAGAATATTAAAACCATCACGCTTGACACGCTACCTGTACTTTTGAAGTTTTTGCTTTTTTGAACGACAATCACCATCTACCCAGCTTCAACTACGTATACGAATATGAGAATCAGTGACCTAAAAACGGTGACGCATCGATTTCTCGAAACTCTCTCAGCCTGATTTTCTCGTGATTTCTTCTAATCATTCTTCTGAAAGCATAACACCAGCACCAGTTTCTTCTATTTATATAAAAAAACCACCGATATATAAAACCCCTTTCACACTTCAAGACGCCTACAATCCCAGCAATCGGTCATGTTTCGTACCTCCTCTCCCTCTGTTATTTTAGCTTTAACCCCCCCCCCCCCCCCCCCTCTCTGCGACTTTTAAACCCCTCCATCCGTCGAAACCTACCGCCAAAAACTAATTGATTAAACGCCACACTATTACGTCCAAAACATTCGACCTTTTCATGGGAGTCGTTTTCTACTATACTCTTTCATAACCATAGTTTCTCATGCCGGTCTTAATATTGCTTCTCTTCAACGTGACCCTGTCATGTACAGTATGTAATAATTTTTTATATAAAAACAAACCCTTGAATATTTGCTTCCTCAGAAACAAACGTTCGTCTTCATTCATTCCTTTGCCACTAGGAAAACTATCCATCTAAATGCAAAAACTCAAAGCGACACCACCAAGCAGCATACCCCCCTCAACATTTTTAAATTCCGTTAGTTTAAACGAAATCTTAATTATCTCATTCAAATTTCGCAGTAACTAGCTCGTCTTTTAATTTCTAAGGACAACTGCCAATGGCCCCAAATGACTGATCACATCACTACTACCATATCACCTCTACCCAGTCATCTCCTTACAATGACTCTTCTCCATCACGTTTCAGCCCAGCAAAAACCTTCCTATTCCTATGAAGACGCCTTTATTCTCATTCCGACAGGCAATTTGCAATTCCAAAACCTCCGTCTCCTATTCCAACTCCCTCATTTCATTACCGAACCAACTTGTATTGGATTTCGATAAAAAGCCATAACTTTTCCAACCGCCGCCTACTGCTTTTATAGGGCCCCATGCCCATAAACAACTTTTTATTATTATTATTATTATTCACTTCGTGGGGTGACAGTTTTACTCTTAATCAGCTGAACTCTTTTAATAAAGTTCTGTCTACACGGACTGCTACGTCAGATATAACTATAGTAAAAAGCATTAGCGTAAGCACATGTACCCAACCTTGCCCAATTTAAAGTACACCCCCACTTTATAAAGTCTCCAGAAGCCCGCAAATTTCCAAAACTATATACCTGACTCAGAAAACATGACACCAAACCTACTCAAGGTACCAGATTGTGAGGGCTGGTGCCGTCATACAGTCACATAACACTTCGAAGGCTTCGTGCATCTCAAACTTAGGTTTCGACCCCATTAAGTCTATTACCTACACATGCGAGTTTATCATCAATATATAATAATAATTTCCTCTTCCAGTATATTCTACTATCTAGAGATACAGAAAATGTCTATGGGAAATCAAGTCTTGCTGCGTTACCAGTTCATCTATTCTGTTCTTAAGACTGACCGATTGCTTCAAGAAACAAAATTCCACTGTACACTATCTAGATTAAAAAATAGGCTCCCCCCCCCCCCCCCCCCCCCCCCCCCGCCCCCCCCCAACAAACCACCACCACCACCAAAAAATTCTTGAGTAAACGCCTTGAAACACTTACTGCTTTATGGCAAAGTGGGCACCTGTAAAACTTCCAGCCTCTTTCCCCTCCACCTAATTAAAAAGAAACGAAGGTAACCTCACTCTTGGGGCTTCGAAGATGGGCTTAAACCTCTCCGCCACTACAACACCGGTACTTAGGTCGCCCTTCCTGCGACAAAGCAGCAAACATCTAGTGCATAGCCAAAACCGGATGCAAACATTTTTATTCCGCTGCTTCAAGGCGCATAGGCAAACATAGCCCGCCGCACGCGCGAGCGCACACACAGTCACAGAAGTCTAAAGTGACATGAATACTGATCACTATCGTCTGTGCTCGAGAGAGAGAGGGAGAGAGAGAGAGAGAGAGAGAGAGAGAGAGAAGAGTGAGGGGGGGGGGGTAAACCTTAAAGTTTTCTTAATAATCGCCTCTAAAAACACACTTGAATATAAACTTGGAAGGAAGAATTCGGATCCTGGAATTAAAAAATACGATTCTCTCTCAAACGGTATTTCAATACACATCTTAATTCCTGCCAACACATGACTACAAGCACAGAGAGAGAGAGAGAGAGAGAGAGAGAGAGAGAGAGGAGAGAGAGAGAGAGAGAGAGATTTTCAATTCTAAAGAACAGCTAAACTTCCGTATTTTCACAAAACAGGAACATTCAAAAAGGAATCATTTAACTGCGGTTTCACCAAAACCCATTCGAGATTGAGCAATACCTTCTTTTAACTCTCATGTTTGCCACTCTTTTTCGTCCTTGCCAAAATAGACAATTCCAAAGGTTCTCAGAATAAACGAAATCACATGTTATTCTTTAGGCCTAACTTGTACAGCCATCTTTCCTTCACAGAACGCCCTTCCCCCCCTATAGAACTGAATCAATGCCGTATCCCTTGCAGACGAAAATTCTGAATTGCAAGACCTCATACCGTATAATCAAATGAACTAAACTAAAACCTTAACCAACAATAATGTCAAGAATACAGGTTAAAAAAAAAAAAATCGAAAAAATCTTAAACAAAGCAGTTCTTACGATGGAAAGAACTGGCATCGGATTCATAAAACAAAACGAATAGGCAACCGACCGTCGAAGTCAGACAATGTTTTTCTAACATAAAACGGTCCGAAAACTTCCGTGCAACATGGCTATACAAAACCTGTGGAGGCGCCTCTTATTGGGAAAACCTTAATCACTACAAACCACAAGTGTGCCTAGAGAAGCTCACAGTTATGTCTATCTGAGATTACGTTAGCCATCGAAGTGACACAGAAGCATACCTGACACAAAACCCAGCTTGACTTTCCTGCCAGCTGACAGAAAGAAAGCAAGATGGCTAAAAAGGCCAATTCACCAGAGAGAGAGCCAGAGACGAGAGGACGAGAGGAAGGCGAGAGACGAGAGAATGGAGGAGTGAGAGAGAGAGAGAGAGAGAGAGAGCAAATAAGTACACTTTTCTGTAAAGTGGATTTTGTTTTAACTGGAGATTTTGCATCTGTGGTTGTAAGTTTTTAAAATTAATTCCCACATAGTTAATGAAAAATGTTAAATAAACAACAGGGTGTAACGTATGAGTCCTATTCTGTCTCATTACACCTAAATTTGATAAGTTATGTATTCAAATCTATTATTATTCCAAAGTTGGTTCGTCAATCTGAAAAGTAACTACAGATAGAAATATTCATATCAAATATGAAAATTCATTACATCCAGAGAGAGAGAGAGAGAGAGAGAGAGAGAGAGAGAGAGAGAGAGAGAGAGGAGCGTGACATGACAAGAAGGCCGAGGATGGAAGGTAAACTTGACCACAGGGGCGGCAGCGGTGCAGTGCGGCTGATGACTCATGACTCTCAATATCCAACTCCTCCAACCCCGCTCCCCCCCCACCCACCCACCACCCTCAAACCTCAACTCACTGGCCTCCCCACCTGTCAAAATAAGAGAGAGAGAGAGAGAGAGAGAGAGAGAGAGAGAGAGAGAGAGAGAGAGAGAGGCTCTCATTGTTGTACTTGTTTGACCTCTGCCACGGAGTTTCCCCAACTTCGCAGGAAACAGACAACCACCCGTCTGTTCGTTCGCATTCCGAGACTCGCTTCCAAGTAGCAGAAGGGCATTATTTGATAAAATATGAAACACGACGCGCTTTTCCTTCTCTGGGTTTTCCTACACAAAACCTCCTTTACTCGGCACACTGCTCCACCTCCCATAACGCCTCCAAGGTGGAGGAAAGTGGGAGATACAACAGAGGGAGAAGGGAAACGCACTAAGAGGGGGGGGGGGAGGATGCAGAGGGAGGAATGGAGGGGAAGGGGTGAATGTGGTTGCGCGTGGCTGGTATTGTGGCGTTGGGGAAGCCGCAGTGTAACTCTAAGCACACACGCATTCGTCAGTGCAACCGCTACCTACACCCGGAAGAATCGCAGTCTCCTTCAGCGTTCCCTTTTCCTCCACTCACGGATCTCATCTCCTGAGATCTTCCCCTCCCCCTTCCCCCCAAGGGATCTACGGATAATCCTAGCAGACCTAAGCGTCCTTGTATTCACAGCTGGTCACCAGCCATTCGACAATCTAGAAAACTTGTCACTGCTCGCGTGAAAAGCCCTTTTCAAATGAACTTGGCGTTGATAAAATACTGACGGATCAATAATATATAAATATGATAAAATTGGATGATTTCTAAACACTAAGAGTCTCATTTCCCTTGAATAAACTAAACGACTGCAACCGTATCATCCTCATCTTTCTGAATATCCACTGTCTGTGAATGTCTGTGTATATAATATACTATAAATATATATTATTTAGATAGATAAAAATGTTCTGTGAATGTCTGTGTATATAATATACTATAAATATATATTATTTAGATATATAAAAATGTATCTTAATTATGAACAAAACCTACGACGTTTATACGAATAAATCACATCCACATAAAACTAAGCAGTACCCGATCCGATCCGGTCCCATTCCCTCCCCTTCGTGAGTGATGGACAAACCTCGGTAACTTTCCTACAACAATGAGGTCACATACGAGGCTACAGAATGTGTCTTTATAATTACCAACTGTTGGCGTACTGCTGTGATGTCGCAGTTTCTTCCACAACACTAAGTAAAATAAATAAATTAAAAGTGAAATAAAACAAAATAATGGAAATGTCTTCCATTAAAAACAATGATTCCTTTGGCTCATTTTCCCCCAATCCTCAAATGAATAAACACTAATAAAACTGTCTCCTTTCACACGTTTAAGGTGACCCAGAAAACGGAACGTCTTCGGTAGCAACGTCAGAACAAAACTAGATAACAAGAGATGCGCATAAGGCCGAAGATCGAATCGCTTCCTTACAGAAAGTCGGAACACCGATGTAACGAAACAAAAGCCATTCGATACCCCAAAACTAATCCAACAAAGTACAAAGAAGTCTTTCTAAGACTTCACGCCGGCTAATTATTACGTAACCCAAGTTATCTGAGCAGAGAGTTATGTATGGCACTCAGATACACAACCTCCCTTATCGTTTGCTGCAGTGGGTTCATTTGTGCCATCATCTTCGACCATTAGGCATTACTTTGATTACAGACAATCGCTAATGCCTCAAAGAAATCCAGAGAGAGAGAGAGAGAGCTCTTAGCGACACGTAGAAAACGGATAGCTCCAACAACGATACTGCCCAACAATGAGGTCTCTCTCTTCTGGAAGCCACACCACCGGCGCCACACTACGGCGCTGGAAAGCAATCAAGAGACGATGACGATGACACATCCACGACGCCGCCCTATCTGCTGTCGACCTTCTTCCAGAGAACAGAGAACATCTCTTGCCATGAATACAAAGCGCTTCACACGAATACACCTCAAATCACTCGGCTGAATAACATGAACCGGGGTGCAGTTACCAACAGTCACGATCCCGTGACATTCTTCTATTCATTGAGATTCGTTAGATACTGTCTCTAGTGACGTCATGACTCACTTTCCCTAAAAGCCTCGACAAATGCTGGGTACTTTTTCTTTTCTTTTATACGGTGACTAAATCATGATGCATGGCGGGTGTATCTCAGGAATATATGGCACATTTACAGTGTTTAAAGGTGGCAGACTGTTTAATTCCAGGACAAAGTATGTGCAAAACTAAAAATCAGTGCTTTGTCCCTTTAAATAATGGTTTTGATGTGGGTGAGTTTTCCACAAACAATAAATTCAACACAAAACTCTCCAAGTCTGTAAAAACTCCAATAAAAAAAGCAGCTTTCAAGATAAAAAACTAGCATTTTCCCATTTCAAAGTACTTATTTATAAACAAGTTTTCTGAGAGTACTGCTGAAGCAATTTGTTTTCATTATCGATGTCCGACCAACTTTTCATATCATTTCGATGAATCAAATGCGGAAGGCATCGTTACTATTCCTTTTTGAGAAAAAATAACTCCAGCGACTTTCTCCCGACAAAAAGTAATTGCAAACCACGAAAGCCCCCAAACTATTTTTTAGCATGGTCATGATCAGGTTCACTGCTACGAAGCCACAAACATTGATGTTTTAACATTTTCATAAGTTTAGAATACATGCCAAAGTCTTCCAGTTCGAAAGTTTTGAGGTTGGTTATGAACAAACCTACAGAATTTGGAGCCACAATTTCACATCAAACCATGTAAATTCGTGAAGTCAAACTAAGGCAATGCACATACACGACAGATCTACCGTCTATACATATCCACGCATGATCTTACTTTTTTACCAAGTTGGACCCCAAAATCTTCAGTCCACGTAGAAGGAACTGCATGAGAAGCTAAGCGTCACAGACGCAGTGACATCTATGCACGATTGTTTTCCAAGTGGTGCTAAGTGTTACAGAAATCCCGGCGACCGTGCAGGACGAGCTGCAACGACAAGGGCGACAGACGGACAGACAAACATCTCCGTGCAAGGTCTTACTAATGAACCAAGTTTGAGCGAAATCCCTCAAATTACTTAAGTTGTAATGACAAAGTAATCGTGACAAGAAACATGGATGGATATCTCTCTTCACAGATGTCTGTCTATCCAGGACGACAGTCGCAATAATGCGTTAATCAGTGTGACAGACACGCCAACGTATGAACGGACAGAATATTTCATGGGCATCTATGCAAGGACAACTACCTTTTTTTTTATCATTTTCAACTAAAATCCCTTCGTGTAGTGGACGGGGAGTGTAAACGTGAGAGAGAATCATGAAGAAAGACAAGAGGATAAAATACGGGCCCCCTTTGGAATCTTAAACTTTTGATTTCTTAAGCCATATTCCTGATGGATGGAAGGTTAAGGCAAGAATTTTTTCTAAAGTTAAGAGCAAGGTACAGGTGTTGTCGTAAAGCACACATTCCAATAATCGAGGTAATATCAGGATTACTCTCATGTTCTACAACTTTTACATTTAAAAAAAATATCGGATGAAAAACGCAACCACCACAAATACGCAAAAGACAAAATATGGGGATATTGATATCTATGATATGGAACACAAAGCAGAGAGAGAGAGAGAGAGAGAGAGAGAGAGAGAGAGAGAGAGAGAGAGAGAGAGAGAGAGAGAGGTAAACTCACGGTTATTGACTTGGCGACAAGACAACGTTAAGAACTACAACACACCTTAAGAAAATCACATAACCAGGGCATTCGAGGGCCTCTTAACGAAATATGTATGACTGCTACAGCACTCGACAGCGCTAGTGATGTACTCGCATGCAACACAACATAAGGTTCGTTATTAACAAGCCAACGCACCTGTCCAACCCGGAAGTTCATTTACTATATGCGTAACGAAATGACTCACTCCGAAATCACATCTCACAACCCGATTACTTTTGCTGGAATCAATACGAGGCAAATGACATCTCAAAGCACACTAAGTTTACATACGGAAAACCATTAAAATACAGTGTTAATTGAACGGCAAATATGAACGAGTAATATTTTTGATAATGAAGTACAATAACACGTCATTCGTCACATTCCCGAATTAGATTGACGTCTTTTAACCTGTGGACCTTGCTGTGGCCCTAACCCAAATCTTGATGACAAGCAAGTGAATATCGTTCTCAAGATCTTTCTGGGCAACCAGGCGAGCATACGATGAAAATTCGTGGGCAGATAGCCACATTTTCAAGTACATTCACGGCAAAATATGCAGCGGCCTTGACACTATTTTGGTTAAATCATTCAACAACTGCAAAAGGTTGCCATACTTCAAGATGAACGGCAATTAGCTCTTCGCTGAAGGTGAAAAACCGAAGTTCTTCACTGACATCAAACTGCGTCAAGAAGCACACTTCAAAGAATGTATGCGAGATGATTCATATCTCATACTATTTTCCCGCAGCTCACTCTATTTTTAAAGCGTCCTCTCGCAGGTGTTACACTTCCCAAGGCATCTCATTATTCATAAATTGGACGAGACGGAGGCAAGGCTTACAATTGAGCGAGATCTGATTCCGAGGGGAGATTCGTGGAGCGCTAAGCGGGGTCGGTCTCGAGCATCCTGGTCTCGAGATTCCCTCGAAGGAAACTTCGATTTGCAAACCTATCATCACTAGTAACCCAATGCGAGAGAAATGCGCTCAGAACAAAACATGATCGACAAAAGGGTTCAAATTCCACATCCCACTTAGGATGAAGTACGAGTCGAGGGTAGCTTAAATGAATACAATTCAAGGGTCCATAATGTTACGAATACTTTGCCCACGAGAAGAAATGGGTTTCTTGTATCGTTGTAGTTATCCTATCAAGGTCAAATCATGGTACAAAGGCAAAAAGAAAGATTGAATTGACTGAATTGAATATAGAGTTTAGGCAGGCCAAAGACCAAGCACTGGGACCTAGAGGTCATTCAGCGCTGGAGAGGAAATTGAGAGTAGGTAGGTCTGAGAAGTGTAACAGGAGGAAAACCTCGCAGTTGCAGTATGAAGTAATTAACAGAGGGTGGAAAGTCAGATGGAAGAAAGATACTATGAATGGAGGACCGATAAAAGGAGTGAAAGGGGCCCGAAGGGACGCTGCAAATAACGTTTAGTAAGCCTGACTGACGGCCCGAACCCCCTACGGAAGCCAAACAGAGAGAGAAAAACACAGGCCAGGCCTAGGCCTGTGAAAATCTGTAATCCCCCCCCCCCCCCCACCAAAAAGCAAAAAACAAAAGCCGCTCCCTCCCCCACCTCAACGCCTCCTCCCTCTCTCCTAATCTAAAGGTGAAGAGTCCCAATAGTGAGCAGAAACAGGTCTCCCCAAACATTTCCATTCCAAACATATTTCGTACAACGTTCCAACGCCTTCCGGTGTCACTCCCAATTTCTTTTATTGCCAATTTGCTTCGGTCAATTCATGGGGGACCCCAAGGAGGGAAAACATAGCCTAACACCATCTGATAGCCTCAAAAGTAACGCCCGGCCCTTAATTGATTTGTGCGAGCTGAAATCATGAAAAACCCAAACAACATTGACATGGCGGATATGAACTACATTCGTCTTTGACTCTGCTAACAGTTCAATCAAATTTAAGTTCGGCTAAGCGAGAGAGAATTCTCCAACTTACTGATAGAATAAAAAAAATCACAGTACATGCAATTGACTGTATATAACCGAATACTATTTATACACACAGATATAAACGACTGTATTGCACACATTAGTAATGGTCCTGCCGCTATCAGAAAATGGAAAAAAAAAATACTTCCTCATTCGTTTTTCAAATAAGCTCCCCCCCATATATATATATATAAATAAAACAAAATAAAAAATTGCAGTAGCCGGCCACTCGCGCACTGCTTGCCACCAGGTAGTATTTCCTTTTCAGTAGTAAGTATGTCCTCATGGGGCACAAATTTCTGGCTCCCCCCTTTTTTTTTTCGCATCAACAAATGTTGAGCATTCCATACCACACCCAACCTTCCTTTGATACCTGCAATCACACCCTTAAGTTCGCCTCCAGCTATCGACGCGGCGGCAGGCAGCTCCTATACTTGGATCAATCGCCACTGAAATGAAACAACCCGAAATGACTCCCTGCGAGAATTTCGCTGACACTCAAGGCACTCGCTTCGACATCAAATTACTTGCACAAATTGAGACAGAAATGGGCGAAATTCAGAGAAATTAACCAAAACTAAATCTTGCCAATTGGCATCGGAAACTTTCACCCTACTCCGATAACGTGATATTTATGGAACGTCATGCAACTCTATTGAGTACAATCGAAATTACGTATTGAAATGAACGCATACGATTGCCAACATCACCCTTCTATTTCAAATACATTTTGAAGCCAATATTTCTCGTCATTCGTCCAGTAAGTGATCATAAGAAGCTTCATCTCCACTCAAACTATATCCTCGAGTTCAGTTTTGCAACACAATTTCATGGTCGCCATTTTTAAAATCTTGCTCTTGAAATCAAGAACAAGAATTATTCTTCCTCTTATTTGGCCGTCACTCCTTCCTAGATTATAAAAAAGCTGTAATATTCAGGAATAACCTCAACAACCTTTATGAAAGACGAGATACTGTCCGTAAATTAAGGTAAAGCCGAAAAATAGTTTCTTTGGGAACGTCTCCTTTAAAGGTGACCTGTAATCCTTCTACCTATTGTCCTTATTCACTGAATATTCGAGCCGACCCGGTACTTCTGGCTATATATCGAATATTTCAAGTATCTCCAAAAGTTCCGAGATAAGAAAAGCGACAAAACTGCAGTAATTAGTCGGCTCGACAATTCTTGTTCGAAAAATTTATCGACACACAGATACACACACACACACATATATATTATACGTAATATATATAACACAACCATTCCATATGATACCTTTATATATTCTTACATACTATCTTCTATTCTTAAATACCATTCTAACTTGAATAATAAAATACAAGCAACACACGAACCCCACTCTACAGCATAGATAAAGCACTTTCGAGTACAATC
The DNA here is from genome assembly GCF_015104395.2 of Macrobrachium nipponense. NCBI lineage: Eukaryota > Metazoa > Arthropoda > Malacostraca > Decapoda > Palaemonidae > Macrobrachium > Macrobrachium nipponense. Next base: position 41,274,611 of record NC_061109.1, read on the forward strand.
AACTTTTCCTTTTTTTTTTATCCACCTTGCTATTGTATCTCTCAATTCTAATTCTCCTCTTCCTGCAATTTGGACTAGCCTAACTAAATGTCTTGTTGGCAAACCTGAATCAGTTCTTCTATCGTAAACGCTATTATTCGACTTGCACGTGTATTCGATTTATGAAGCAGTAAGTGCACATAAATATATACTCGACGTTTGTCTCCCTTCCTCATTCCTATCCAAAATCAGTTTCGAAGTAATCTTTTATTTCCTTCTAAAAAAATACAAGTATTTTTATTTCCTTTTAAAAACAAACTCAATTTTACTAACTATAAGCAACAGTAAAATCCCGAACGCAACATGTCTGCCTTCAGTAGTGTCATTTTAAATTTACCCACTCCACTTTTAACGTTTTCTTCCAATTCAGCAGTCTTGGCAAGATCAGTTTTCCTTTAAATAATTCGTGGCAGGGAAGAAAATCATATTTCCTGGGACTAAAATACTCTCTACATACGCATTTGCATCAATGCATCTATATCGAACCTGCTTTTGGAGCAGTGCTAACAATGGCAAGAAACATGTAGTTTTATTTTCATTTTCATCACTAGCTCCAGACGTCACAACGTTTACTGAACCTATTTTAATGAGGTTCTCATTCTCAAAATGAATTACTTTAGCACAAAAGTTCTGGGGTGAGCAAATGGAAAACGGACACACAAAAGCAAAAATTACCCAATGATTATTTTGCCCTTTTTGCAATATACATGTAAAATATATCCATCTCTCGTCTACCTTATTTTACTTATCATTTCCCTTTAGTTTTTCCATGTGATTATCTGTCTTATGGTAATTAACGAACGAATGCTATAACCATCACGTCGTTATCACCGCGTGGTCACGATATGGTTGATCATATTGGCATCAATATACAGTCAGTGACATGGAAATATGTCAGAATGCAAATCCAGTCCTCCCTTATCAACAAGGTTAGGTTCCAAACACCGAATCATTAATGTAAGTGAAACTTTCTACAGTTCGAAATATCAAATAGCTGTAGATTACCAAATAATATTTCTTTCAAACTTTTATGTAATTTTTTTCATCAGCATCGTATAAATTTCAAAATAATAGTCACAAGTGACCCCTCTCGTTAAAACAGGTTTAATTTAATCAAGCCAGCAAGGTTCCCCCGAATAGTGTTTGGTCGCCAGTCAAAGAACTTCTCACCTTCATGGCTTCCTTTCGTGTTCATAATCCTTATGCTGTAACCCATGTTCATGTTCACAAATACAAACCTTTCATTGTACGACAATTCCATGTAAATGTATTATTCAATTGTATCTCTTGATTACGGAATCGTCTGCAAACACTGCCCAATGTACAACGAAAATGATTCAAATCCCAAGGATTACAATTCAATGTTTACCATATTTTTACATGGTTTGTTTCTTGCCAAGTGAGAAGCTTCATCGTAGAGCAGCTCCTACAACCCTATTTCAAGGTGCCACATCCTGGTATAATTGTGCCAGATAATGACTGGGTCGCTGGACTGGCCACCAGCAGCACCACATCTGACTTAGCTCAAAAGGCACCACATCTAGGAACTTCGTTTGAAAACACCAGCCCTAACAACGGCGAAAATTGTGTGACAAAGGCGCCTGAACATGGGTGTGTTGTTCGTTTCGAAATAAACCAGCTATGACTTTGCAGATGTTTATAATGACGGCTGGACCGCATCATCTAGTCAAGTTAAAAACTTAACACAATTTTCTCGTGATTATGACAGGCCGAGACATGAGCATTGCTCGCGAATAGACTCAACCGGGCTTGGCAGACTGTTATCCATATCACTAATGAGAGAGAGAGAGAGAGAGAGAGAGAGAGAGAGAGAGAGAGAGAGAGAGAGAGAGAGAGAGAGAGAGAGAGAGTTACTTGTGGGATTAACTAATAAAACGGGCTGGTTTGGATACTGTTCCATCGGCTAATTAATTACGATAAGATTGTGTATCCAAGTTCCAACAGCTGCGAAATTCCTATTTCCTTGAGCTTGTGCATAATATGGTGATCAATTTTGGTGAAAGTTCTAGCAAAGTTAGTGAGTGTTAGTGTTGAATTAGCTGGACGATTTACATATTGTGGTGACAAACTCTGGATGATTAGCTGTGATATTGTAGATCGTCTTTATATACTATCTTGGTTGGTTGTTGTGAAGATATCGTTTCAATCAGATGTTTGCCGACTGCCGCCTTCTCTTTTCCTTCAAGATCATTGTAATCTTGTGTACGTACTGATTCAAGTCGGTCTCATTTCAGGCGACAGTTTTCGATGTTGAATCGAACCCAAAATTCGGCCTAAGGCCAAGCGCTGGGACCTATGAAGTCATTCAGCGCTGAAATTTATACTGAAGTAATTATAAGGAGAGGGTTGAAAGTAAAATGGAAGAGAATATGAACGGAGGAACAGTAAAATGAATGAGAGGGGTTGCAGGTAGGAGACTAAGGGGTGCTGCAGAACACACATTCATTAATGCCTACAGTGCACCGCGTGAAGTGCACCGAGATCACTACTCTACGGGGAAATTTTTTATGTTGGACTTCAATGCTGGACGTGTCATGACGTGTATGGAAACGAAAACTTGAGCAGCTAACATTTGTTACTGGTTCTCGCTTCACAAGATAGATGGGTTTCTTAGGCCTATTTCACCGTGACAATAACATCATACAGGGTGAGTGGGTAATACTCTCTAACGCCATCCCTCTGAGAGACAAGAGAAACGGTAAAAAACAGTATTAGAGAGATAAAGAGAGAGAGCGCGAGACAGACAGAAAGACGCCTATTTCGGGGGGAGCACACCGGAAGCCGGCGGTAAAGAAGAAACATCCGCTCCGGAAAGTAAGAACGGTGGCAGCAGCGGCAGCAGCAGCGTGTTCCAAAACGGCGGCCTATCCGAGGGGTTTTCAGTTGCCGATTCAATATTTACAGAAAGAGGCCCCATGAAGGTGAAATTTTTCAAGGTGCAGTGAACAGTACTGTCAATCAAAGTTTTATCGCTTTATTTTTTCCTTACTAACTCTTTACATGTCAGCATTTGAATGTAAACTATTCTAAAGGACCTGATATGTTAAATATTCAGGTCAGTGTTTCTGATTCATGCTTCTAATTCAATGGTTATCGTTATCCTTAATCAATCTATATAAATGGACAGGATGTTAATGACAACGCATTTGCAAACTATGGCTACCTGCTAATATATTCCGAGTAAATTGCCGTCACACACTGGTCCCATTTCAAAATTTCAGTCATATTCGTCAGACTTTCCGAGTAATTTGTAAATGGCCATTATTCAAGGCAACGAGTGCATTACTGTTTCAAACGTATGAAATGACGTATTCCTCATCAGAGAGAGAGAGAGAGAGAGAGAGAGAGAGAGAGAGAGAGAGAGAGAGAGAGAGAGAAATAAGTATTGCCTAAATAAACTTGGGAGATCTTTCATAAACTAAAACCATTTGTCTAAAGAATAAATGTCACATAGACTGACAGTGACAAAGCTGTATTCTACAAGGTTTTGTCTGAGAGAGAGAGAGAGAGAGAGAGAGAGAGAGAGAGAGAGAGAGAGAGAGAGAGAGAGAGACTGAACATTTGCCATACAATGGCGGTCTCTATAACCAACAAAATAACGAATGAATTGGTTTCTGCTATTAGCAGTAGTAGTGTCGATAACCGCCTTAGTAAAGTGTTTACTACGATCTTTCCCGTTTTATGGCATAGTAATATTAGCAGGTCATAAATTATTATCATTATATATTATATCCAGAAAATGAACCCTATTCACATGGAACAAACCCACAGGGGCCACTGACTTGCAATTCAAACTTCCAAAGAATATGGTGTTCATTAGGAAGAACTGTGCAAATGGGGAGATCTCGCTTGCTAAATAAGAATAACATTAATAAATCAATAAAGATAAAAACGTATTAAAAACATGTAGACAAACTGTAATGGCCATGGACGTTGGGCGAGCAGGGTGTGGAACCTCGAACGAACTTCCCATTCCGATGCTCAACTTAAACAAACAAGCGATGTCTTTGAACATGAACATGAAAGGACCCTTCATACTTTTCCAAGAGTTATACTTGGTCCGCTTCGAGCATCGTTCGCCTCAACTCGAACAAAACTGAAATGAGCAGGTCGCCTCCTACCTTGGTTCGGTGGCGAATACGGAACTCTCCTACTGCAAAAGCCGCACGGATAAACAGAATATCAATCAACAACAGCAGCATCCCCCCCCCCCCCCCCCACCCCCCCCCCCCCCCCCCCCCCCCCCCCCCCCCCCCCCCCCCCCCCCCCCCCCCCCCCCCCCCCCCCCCCCCACCCCCCCCCCCCCCCCCCCCACTCTTCCCCCTCCTCGTATGTCTCATCGAGCCAACCTACACTCGAACATCTAGCGCCGACGTCCACGAGAGAGAGAGAGAGAGAGAGAGAGAGAGAGAGAGAGAGAGAGAGAGAGAGAGAGTCTCATGAATGAGGATTATTACCTCACAGTCTCTCCTCCCATTTTGACCGGAGAAATAATGCAAATGAACACTCGTATCTGGTGGGCGCCCCCCACCTCTCTCTCTCTCTCTCTCTCTCTCTCTCTCTCTCTCCTCAGTCGAACACAACTACAATTTTAGGGAACGCGTCTATCTCGTTCCCTTTTACCGATTTCGCGAATCGAGCGCTACTGGCCCAGTTTTCGAGATGCGTGAGCTACCAAAATGCATTGACTATCGAGAGAGAGAATTCTTGGCTTCATCCCAGGGGAAATTAACGAACATAATTCAAATTCGCTAGACTAATTTTCCATGCATTGGAGGCATACCTACAAATATCATACGTGAAATTATTTTGTTCACTCATGTAGCACATTCCCGATAAGGAACTATACTATAAAATGCAATTAAATCATTCGATCTGAGCTACCACACTCACGCTGATTAAATGTTAAATCATATTCACTCGACCATTAGTATTTCACAATGTAAAATGCTAAACCTCCGGCCCCTTGTACAAATGGGATTCACACGACCGCCCCGGTATCAAAGCCGAGCTCAAAGCAGGCGCGCGCGCCCCAACAGCCAGATCCGTCTTCTTGGGCATTGCCTCTTTAATGTTGCCAGGAAATTCCCTCCGCCTCCTCTTTCTCCGAAGAGGACCCGGGATGATGGAATCATGAAGCAGCGTACGGATAAAAACGAAAATACCAGAGCCAGATGCGAAAAAATATGAGAGAAAAAGGGGAGCAAAATAATCAAAGGAAATGACTTGACAATGGTAACCTACAATGACAATCGATCTGCTCTTAAAATTTCCTTTCTGTTCAAAGCCTGTGTGCATACATGAATAGTGTTCCTTGTAAATGGTAGGCCACCTACACACTTCACATTTCCGGTCCCTAAGTGTTTCTTTTCTTATCACTAAGAAATATTAAGCCAGGAATAAGTATAATTCTTCGTCTTAATTAGCGTATTTCAACTTATGACTCCAAATCAACTGGATCATATACTATGTCTGACGATCCCGATTAAATTTTTAATGCACAATCTAAATAAAACCTACGAATACATATGTAACGAATTTTGAAGATTTTCTTAGGTGAAAACCAAACGAAGTCAGTTAAACAATGCAGATTCACTTTAACCTACGTAATGGATTTCGAGACATCCAACGAAAAACCTGGCCGTTCTTGCATCAACTAGTCATATATGAGCTTGTGTATATGTTCACATCGTCAGCACGCATCTGGTAGCTTATTCCAAAAAGTAAAGTATATTTACAACACGTTTTCTATAGGTATTAAACCAACATCGCGGCCAAATTCATGGCAAAAGGAACGTCCATGAAATGCGTCTCTCATCCATGACGGAGCGGACATCTAAGCGGAAATGCAATCAGGGGTCCTTCGCCTAATCATGGACTCTCGGAAAGCTCCTCCCAGGGGACACCACGTCATCCACAAAACCAACCTCAACCTACGCGCCTAACGGAAAGGTCCCAATAATGATTGGCTACACGCTGCAGCATTCTTTTAAGACAACTCACCCACTCAGGGAGCAAAGAAGAAATTCTCCCTTACCGAGCGAGACGTCTTGTCTGTCGAGGGTCAGTCAGGATACTTACCGTTTCAGAGATACTGGAAACACAAAGCTGCAACGTTCAAAGCATTGCCTCAGTCGAGTTAGATACCTTTGAGCAGTCCTTCCAGGAAGAGGGATAGAGACTTGGTCATCCAGACTTTGGGAGAAGAGAGGATGACGGTGGGCTACGTTATGCTCCTCTCTGGACGGTATGCCAGAACCGCATACCAATAGAGACCACGCCTGGGGTGCTAACAATTTTAAGTGGTAGGTGGACTGGTAAGAGTGGTACTTAGGGAGGGTACCAGGATCACTCGGTTTCACAATGCCCTCAAGTTTCAGTCATGGACGAAAGGGGACGCCCCTAAAAGGGTCTAACACAGGAGCTGATGCATACCACTCAAAACATTCCAGATTGCCAGAAAAATATATTCAAGGTACAAGATAAATTTTTAATCTTTGGAACGATCCTCGTAAACAATCGACTAAACTTTAAGAGAGAGAGAGAGAGAGAGAGAGAGAGAGAGAGAGAGAGAGAGAGAGAGAGAGAGAGAGAGAGAGCTGGTAAAAGAGGACAAGCGCGAGTTCTACGACCGATGATCGTAACGATCTTTCATCTCTGCTTCAGACCGGGGCTCCCCTCCCCCCAACGCCCCAGCTACAACTTCCCCGACTGTAACCCACACCAACAAGCCGCCCCTAGCAATTTGGCAGTGAGTACCAGTAAAAACTACCGTTCGCGGTTGTACAAGAAGTGGTTTCAAAGAAAACTTCGTCTACACACTTATTTTTTTTTCTTTTTACGGAGACGGGAGCTTGAATGAGCAATACTGACAAGGCAGATCACTCTGGAAAAATACTTCATTCACAAAGTCCAATGATTTTTTTTGCATTGAATAACAAAGCATTACAATCGTACTCATTTACATTAGGCGACGGTAATGTTTCACGGCCCACCCAATGAGAGACGAACATATGAACGCATCAAGTACATATGAACTACAATGTAGGGCGGTTCCATCAAGAATGACTCACTTTTACAATAAAAGCACAAAGCTCACCAACACTTCTCTCTCCCGAGAGAGAGAGAGAGAGAGAGAGAGAGAGAGAGAGAGAGAGAGAGAGAGAGAGAGAGAGAATCGCCTAAACATTGACATATTGGTTTAAAACATTCCATTAACTCCCAGCTTAAAAAACTTGCCTAGTTAATTCTGTCAATCTTAAGCGAAGGATCATTTTTCTATTGTAAAAATACGGAAAAGGACTACGAAACGACGAGAAGAATTCTACTTTGTTGTACTGAGACAGTAAATGCATCAAGGCTATACATTACATGGTACATGGGTCTGGCAATGAGTTGTAGAAGTTGTGCACGATGACATGGTATCTACTGCAAATTACGTTACTGCTAGCATACACAAGATGATGCATAAGTAGAGAAATCAGTGATGAAGCAAAAAGTAAATCTAACAACATCAGAAATATTACGCAATGCCTTCAGTGAAAAGAGCTGGGAATATCAATACTCGTATGTTTTACCCGATTGCTATTCCCGTGCGAATTTAAAGCAAATAATCCAAGGGAATACGACTCAAATGTGCAATTTAACCATTAGTAGATCCAACGCCGTTCAAGACCTATGTCTTAGCAGTTACAATACAATATTTGTTGTTACTGTTCATTACTTCAGGTTATACCTTGGCGCTACATAGATCCAGTTGGAGAAGACACTACTGCAGACCTCTAGAAGAGAGATGCGAGTTCAATTAAAGTGAGTGTGAACCAAAATGGATATCGTGGTAGAAAGCAAAAGGTTCGCATGTAAAAGGAGAAAAATAAACTCAAACAAAAATACCTTAAAAAAACTTTAGAAAGTGCAAAAGCGCACGCACAAACTCACACGCACACTAAAACCAAAGCAAAAATGAAGTCTGAAATAAAACCTACTCGTGAGAACGTGCAATTAATAAATAAAAACCAAAGCACACACTTATTCACAGACACCCTTTTGAATCGTGGGAGAAAAAAAGTTTGGAAAGGGAGGAAGGGAGTTGGGGCTGGGGGGGGGGGGGATTGCAATAAAACATGGACAGCACTGGGTACATGGATGTAAACACACACACACACGCACCTGAAGAGTAACTCACACTCGACTCGCTTTCACTTTCTCCAAGAGGCGTTTCACTTTTGCCCATTTTCTCCAGCAGTCTCTGAGAGCTCGTGCACTTGAAATTATGCCTCTCTCTCTCTCTCTCTCTCTCTCTCTCTCTCTCTCTCTTCTCTCGCTTCTTCTTCTCTCTCACACACACACACACACACACAATGACACTGTAACGCCCTCTGTCTTCCACACATTTCATCAATGAATGACTTGCTTCCACAGAAAAAAAAATTAATCAATGAGTGAAAGGGAGAGAAAGTGTGAGAAAGATATCTCCTGCAGAACGGCCACTATCCTCAGGGGGAGGGGGTGCTACATCGTCGAGACCCTCCTGTGAGAATTGTGCATTTTCCGTATTGATTTTTTAGAGCAATGACGCAAGTCTTGGGTGTGCGGCATATCGAACTGCTTGAGAGAGAGAGAGAGAGAGAGAGAGAGAGAGAGAGAGAGAGAGAGAGAGAGAGAGAATCCTAGCTTCAAAACTATATGATCAGTCATGTATCACACGAAACTCCACAACACTACTGACATACTAAGCCTCTGGCCACTCACACACAACACGTAGAGGCAAACTTAAAACGAAAGAAGCGGAGGAGAAAGAATAGGACACAAGAAGAAGGTGCAGTAGAGGCCGCGGAGGCAGGTAAATCTCCTTAGGGATTAGGGGACAGGAGCTAAAAGGAACTGGGGATCAAGGACGCTGCCATGATCCGAAGGTGAGAAGGAAAGGTGCAAAAGGTGGTGATGACTGCTGGAGGATGTCAATGTGAAAGTGAGTGTCTTTCTAGCAGAGACCAAATACCTCACCCTTGGTCTGTGTCCCTTATCGGCCGCTTTACTGGAAGTCTTGCTGCTGTCACTCACCTAGAATAAAAATACAACAACAAAGAAGTTATAACAGGGGAACTGGAGAGTGGACCCTAGCAAATTATCAAATCTATAACTCGAAAATTAAAAACACTGATTATCACAAAACAGCAACATTCCTTTAATCACCAACATTAGAATTCTCCCCATCTACGATTTAACATTCCAAAAATAAATATATAATGCTACACAAAAACTGACAAGACTTTATTACACTGTAATCATATGCAGGATTTTAGAAAATTAGAAAATAAAGATTTCAGGAAATAATCTTATCTAAGTACACAATTTTTTTTTTTTTTTTTTTTTTTTTTTTTTTTTTTTTTTTGCATTATAATACACAAAAAGCAAGACTCAACAGGTCCAATGCAATCAAAATGAAAAAGTTCACGACCACTAAAAGTATGTGATGTTTGGTATTTGCAGAGAGCGAAAATGTTTTACATATCCCTTAAATCTACACAACAATGAACCAGTTACAACTACGTCCACAACCAAGATCTTTGAAGTGAAGGACGTTTTCGTCCTCCAACGGGCGCAAATGCTAATATGTGGACAGACAGATTGATGGATAAATAGAAAAATAAACACAGACAGACAGACGGGCATTCAGGAGGAAACAGCGCTTGAGTCCAGGTCAACGTCTCCATAAGCACCAAGTGCAAAACAATGTCTGCAGTTCTGAATAAACGAACTGCAAGCACGTTCTAAAACAAAACTACAGAACAGTATGCAAGAAAACTGTCCAAGAGGAAAAGTACTACAGTTCCAACACGATGCCAGATACTCCCACCACAAAAGAGAGAGAGAGAGAGAGAGAGAGAGAGAGATTGCATGACTCATCCTACCAACATTATCTATCTTAAGTGTCTCATTTCCCCAAATGCTCTCCCCCTCCCCGCCCCGAACCTCTCCCCTCCTTATCCTTCTCCCGATGTCTGTAACCTTCCAAATTCCCCATGGCAGGGAGGGAGGGGGGTTTGGTCATGGAAGGGAAATGGGGGAAGAGGTAGAGAATGGAACATGACCACAACTGTTGGCTGCCATGAAGCCGGTCTGTCCAAGGCGACCCGACCCTTCTCCCCGGCGGGCTTCTTTCCTCAACATTATTGAACTCCGCAGGAATAGAAACCTTTATATGCTGCGATTCCTTCCCACGGACAGGCATGAGAGAGAGAGAGAGAGAGAGAGAGAGAGAGAGAGAGAGAGAGAGAGAGAGAGAGAGAGGCCTGCCCTATCACCACTATAGAATTTCGTTTTTCGCGACTCTTAAGTCAGCAAAAAACCATAGTAAAAAGTTAAATTTAAATATATTAAACAAACTGTCAATACATCCCACTGTCACCGACATGCGGGAGTTCAACATCCCAGTTCAGTGAGATTTCATACCGAAAAACATTTTTTATTCATATGAAATGCTTCTCTCTCGTACCACCTCACCACATAACGAAACCCGTAAACAAACAAACGCTACTCTGTGGTTTTATCAATCCAAAGAAAATGCCCCTCATAGTTTAACCCAATAACAGTCGGGAGAGGCCAGGTAAACAAAAGATAAAACGAACTTTCAAGGTAAGTTGGCCTTTTATCAGTGACTCACCCGCTCGAAATACAGAGATCTCAAGTTCATTGCGCAATAACAACGTTCTGGGACACATCTATATTTACTTAATCTATAAGTGTATACATGTGTGGTTGGTTCAGAATATACATTGATTTCAAATTCTCCCTTGAGGTATTTTGCTTATAAACAGCACGTGTTCCTGTGAGTTACACCACACGTGCTCACACACCATATGTAAGCATAAATACATAGCATACACAACCTCAAAATTCCAATATAAATTTATACTTTTGTGGGAGGAGATAAAATCAGCCTTGGCGAGAGAAGTTATAACATTTCAAGTGGCCAACACTTGATCTGATACCATCATCAAGATATGATTTGTCAGGTTAATAATATATAATATAAATTATATATATATAATAATAATATATTATATATATATTATATTAATAATATATTATATATTATAATATTTTATATATATATATATAGATATAATATATATATATATATATATATAATATTCTTGCACGAAAACCATAGTTAATTCTATGTATGAATTATAAGCACTCAAGACAACCTTAATCGGATATTCACCTATTAAGTCACTCGTGAGTGTGTGAAAGTACTGTTTTAAGCGACAGGACAAGTTTTCTTTGAATTTGCAACAAAGCATGCTGTCCCAATGTGTGTGTGCGTGTGAGAAGTTTCTGAGGGACAAGAGAAAACGAGGTGGGGGAGGGGAGCTTAAGGGAGACCTTGGTTTCATTTCCACCACTGCTGTCACTAGATATCAATCTCCAAGGGACGTTCAAACTGCACAAGTCATACCAACTCGCATCAAGAACAAAAAAGATGTCCAGAAAGATTAAAAAGTACAATGACCACAAGAGCTGTTTCCTTTGATAATGGCTCAGGAGGTATCATCTTAATTTTCACAATCAAATTGTCCTTTGATTAGCAGAGGCACATACATATACACACACACACACACAGATCTGACGAAGATCCAATTTTTCATTGTGTGTAAACGCACGCGCGCAACAGTTGTAAAGTAGGTGAATCGCTGACAACAAGCCATCCCTACCAAACAGCGAGATGCTCCAGTTACCAGTATAAAAAAAAAATTGCCCCAAGCTCACTCAACTCCTCCAATTTCATAAATGTGATGGACAACCTTTGACATTTTAGGACAACAAAGGCACACGCCACTACTATCATTCTTCATAAATACAACCCAAACACTCAAAGCGCAAGAAATGGCCAAATTTCGAGGTCTCCAAATCAGAGATGACGCCACAAAGCCATTACAAAACACGCCATGGAAATAATGGGAAAGTAAGTGGCTCAGGCACCAGAATAGGCATCACAATGCCACTCTAGCAACGTCTACTGTCGTTGCCTTGGAGACATGTTGCCAAATTATGACACGAGAACGAAAACTCGACAAAAGCCCTTTTAACACATCTAAATTAAATCCGTTATGCTTGTGAGCACATGTACACACTCTCCTCTCTCTCTCTCTCTCTCTCTCTCTCTCTCTCTCTCTCTCTCTCTCTCCTACATTCTTTGGGCTAAGCAGCAATGACATCTCGATACGACAACATACACATTTTGCCCATTTACTTAATATGGCGAGATTTAATTCAAACATTCACGATACAAAATCCTTCAATTTTGCTATCACTTGTCCAACACTTTTACCCAACAACGGAAGCTACCTCCAGAAAACATACAAACTTGTCCCTAAAACCATACATTATAATGATCTTTGAGAAAATAATAATGAAAGCCAATGTCCTACCAACATGGTTTCACTGAAGTGCTTTAAATAAACCAGTCCAAGTTTTATTAACTGTTTCTTTCTTGTAGCGATTTGTCATTTTCAAAATCTGCATCACGCTATTATATCTTTCTATGTCAACGATTCACTTGTCTGTTCTATCAATTATGTGAAAAAATTCGCATTTTAAAATGAACTTGAGAGACCAAACGATGGTCACAAACAAAACCTTTAACGATGACAAATTCGAGGAAGTCAAGAAATGATAATTTCCTTAACTCTGCCCTAAGGATGAATCAAGTAAAAAATCTAGGCTGGTCTATCCATTTCGACATTATTTCTAGCAAACTGTCATAAACTAAACGGAATGAAACTAAGCCGCAATTTGCATAGGCATGAACGCAATATAAACTTACATATTTCCAATTTCAAAGCAGTTGCTTTCAAATCTCCCAAAATACCCATTATATGGCTATGCGATGCTACCGCTACCCTAGGAACTGGCATCAGAAATAACCAAGCAGAGACTGTGCAATCTTTGCTACCCAAGTCTCTAATTCATGGTACGTACTCTAAACTCAATATTTCGATCATTATTAATCAGCTCGTACGCAATTAAGCGAAAGATATACAAGTTCCTGGATGCTCTCCCATATAAGCCAAGATGATATGCCATCGAAGATTTCAGTGAATCTAATACTAACTTGGTCTGGCCCCTTGTATTGAAATCCAAATTCAGATTCAACATCACTGCTTTCAATAACTATTAAGTTCATACATCTAAACCTTTTTAGACTTTAGAATCAAAATCATTTTATACACTGCCACTCATAACGTGAAAATTCCGGTGAAACGCTACGAGCAAGGTAGAACACTACCTCAAAAGGAAGAGGCATTTAGGGACAGAAGGCGGCCACTCAAAGAAAACCAACAGAAGACCCTAATTCAACTTCACTGAACTGCAGTGAAGCACAGGCACATTAACATCACCTGAACATTAGAATACAAAGCCAAATTCACGTCATATTACCAGCACAATCCCTAAGCCCTGACGAGGATTCCATACATTTCTTAACGCAATATTATGATCCAATTTTACAGATCAATAATACTTAAGAAGCCTTTAAAATGCTCCCTAGACTATCAAATTTTCGGCGCATTGCTAAGGAACTGCGCAAAATATTGATCGACTAGCGAGCCCTTTACGTCACTGCCATTCCTTTCCATCTACAAAAATATCAATAGTTCTCGATTTTGGTGTATATAGTTTCTAACAATACACACAAGATTTCAAGGCCAGCTTTTCTCCCTTAATAACTTCCCTGTCAAAACTCTGAAATGCAGACAGCCAAGAAAAAAAGGAACTTCCTACTTTCCTTTATCCATCTTGACTGAAATATCAGCTCCTATGATCGATCTCTTCTATTCTTCCAGGATCAATACATGCATTAATCATACCTCCGTCCAACCATAACATTATTCTCCGAACCTTTCTCTTTTTGACAATCATTTCAGGTACATCAGACAAGTGGTTCAGAATAGAAGACACTTTCTAGCAAACATTACTAATATTCCTGCATATTCACCATGACAAGTTTCACTTATTTTCTCCTCCTTGTTCTCCTACAGCTGTGATGGAGACAAAACATTAATATAAAACACTATAAAACACGGCCCAAAATACAGAGAAGAATATATATATATATTATATGAGAGAGAGAGAGAGAGAGAGAGAGAGAGAGAGAGAGAGACCTGACAAGTTTCTATATTTTCTCTGTTCCTCGTTTGTAGGAAGGAGAGAGAGAGAGAGAGAGAGAGAGAGAGAGAGAGAGAGAGAGAGAGAGAGAGAGAGAGAGAGAGGAGAGAGAGAGAGTGGGGGGGAAAGACTGCAATTCCATCGACACTAGAAAAACCTATTTCCACCACTGCAAGTCAAATCATGGCGACTCCCAGCAAAAAGTTCTACTTTCACCTGGCTCCCTCAGCTCACAGTTCTTTCAAAATTTCACCGACAACACAGAAAGTAGTCTCTCCTTAAATGGGATCCAACCTCTGAAACTGTAATAAACAACTCGACATCCGGACGCGTTTTACCCTTAATATTTGAGCATCTTAACGAGAGGATAAAACGCTGGCATCTGTGCACACCAGTAGTTAAGATGTAATAATGTACAATATGTTGTTTTCGGTTTACACTCAAAGCACTTAAGTACAGAAATATGTTTAGTCAACATTTTACTTCCTCCCAGCCCTAATTACGCAGATCCCAAGTTCAACACACAGAGACTACTCACGGACTCATTAAACACACTTCCTGTAAGTTATAAAGGCATTACCAAGATTATCCCCCAAACAAGGCCGTTTTGAGGAGTGAGTGAGTGCTGATATGACTGGTCATTCATCATACAGAGAAGGTTAAGAGAGACGAGGGAATATGAAAAATTGACTGTCAAGGGAATAAGACTGCATCTGACTGTGGCAAATTAAATGTTCAAGTTTCACTTTTCCACGTGCTGGCATAAACAAGCGCAACAAAGAGCAAAACAGAACGCACAAGGGAGGCATTTCAAAGACAAATCTTGTCGATTAATACCGATACTATGCACTCCACTTGTTAAAATGCAACTCGCCATTACGACTGGTCTGCGATTTAGAGATGAGCTCCAACAGCCCAAAGGATTTAGTTCCCTTGGCAGGAATAAACGAAAAGAAAACCAAACCACCTTAGACAGGAGAGATGAAGGCTCAAGTTCAAAACAAGAGGATTTGTGGGGGAAACAAGATTTCTAACAACAAAGCTCTGGCGTGATGATGTCATCGATCGAAGATCCTTGGCTGCCACCCCCCCCCCCCCAACCATTTGCTTTTATTTCATGTTGAGAGAGAGAGAGAGAGAGAGAGAGAGAGAGAGAGAGAGAGAGAGAGAGAGAGAGAGCTTTGTACCAACACCTTAAGACTAAATTCTTTCCATATGGAATAGTAATACACAGCACATTTCTAACACGAACACAGATGGCAAAAGCTTACTACGTTGGTAAATGTCGGTACGGTGATAAGCAGGACCTCAATGTTCGTCTGATTCCGAGAATCAAGGCAAACTGTACACTCACGCACCCACAACACGACAGTATTCACAAAGAAACGAACCAGGAAATACTGCAAAAACGGCAGCAAAGCTTAAACTATGTATGAATACAGAATCCATTAAAATGGTTATACCACTGATTTACACTAAGCGACATTGGGACATCTTGTTTATGTTTACCATGAAAAATAATAAAATAATCATATAACCGACGCCGCCCCCCTCTCTCTCTCTCCCCCCAATGACCAACAATTACGGTATTACATAAATCAAACCTCTGAGAGGGACTTCCAATTCAAGACTCAACCCAGGATTAATAAAATTAATCCCGAGCAAATTTGTAAAGTGGAAATATTTACCATCACGAATTAATGTTAATGAAAATGGAATGAATCGTGCATGTGCATCCCATTTGACTGTGGAGAGAGAGAGAGAGAGAGAGAGAGAGAGAGAGAGAGAGAGGAGAGAGAGAGAGAGAGAGAGAAATATGTGGCACACCAAGCGGGGGTGGAAAGTGACCTCGTCGGGGCTCTCTAATACGTGAACCTATACCATAAATTGCAATTACCTTCAAGTAATGTTAGAACACACGGTATTAGATCAGTTAGAAATGTTTTTGACGTTTACGTTTATCTGGCAGCAACAACGCGGCTTACTTCGTATGTTCTATAACACCGTGTTTTACCAAAGTTGACTGTCGACTTCGAGGAAATTTGTTAAGACTCCGATTAAGTTCAGTATCTCTAGTCGCTATTCTGAGGACCGGACCTTGACAGCTTTCATTTTCCCCTTTTCTCGCTCGGAATA
Organism: Macrobrachium nipponense; assembly: GCF_015104395.2. Taxonomy (NCBI): domain Eukaryota; kingdom Metazoa; phylum Arthropoda; class Malacostraca; order Decapoda; family Palaemonidae; genus Macrobrachium; species Macrobrachium nipponense. Next base: position 41,290,979 of record NC_061109.1, read on the forward strand.
AAACTCAATGGTTTCCTGGAACTATGTAAGTTGTCCTTATCTAGGACAGAACTTGTTTTAATGTTTCCTTATCATTCAACTATATCAATCGGCGATAAGAAGCATTTGATTTGAACCGTTTGCCTTGAAGAGGCTGAACGCCGATGAGAACCGACAAGAGGCCCTCGTTCTGAGCGGTGACGTGCATGACATTTAGCTGAACATTATATGCAGTCTCACATGTTATTAGGTAGCGACCAGTCAGACCTAAGCACTGTCTTGAGATGTTACCCAAGGATGTTATGACGCAGAGGTGGGCCATATGCTAGTAAGAAGACAAGGTTTAACTCGCTTACGTGAATTATTATTATTATTTTTTTTTTTTTAGTCGACACAATTAGACGACGTCTGAATAACCTTCGGTGCAGAATTCAGCTTCCTAAGTTGTATCATTCAAGTGGCTCTCAGTGCGAGTACGGAACTGGGGGGGGTTATCTTTTTAAAAACCATTTATCGAATAAACTTTTTAAAATAAATAAATAAATAAATCAATCAATCAATCACGCGCGCGCGCGCGTACACACACACACACACACACACACACACACATATATATATATATATATATATATATATATATATATATATATATGATATATATATGAGAGAGAGAGAGAGAGAGAGAGAGAGAGAGAGAGAGAGAGAGAAGAGGGGGGGCACACCTTGCCCAACCGGAAGGTGATACTTTTACATATTTTTTACCTCGTCAGTGACGTATGTTGGAAAGGCATTCGTTACTCATTTGTAATAGTCGATGACGAGGATATAAGTAATCTTAGACCAGGGAGAGAGAGAGAGAGAGAGAGAGAGAGAGAGAGAGAGATGAGAGACGAGAGAGTGGTGGAAGAGAGAAGAGAGAGAGTCTTATCACCAGAATCAATGCCGTTATTGGTAGGGAGTGATAGGATATTGCGCTGATGAGTAATAGTCTCAAAAACTTGGCATCCCTCTATTTCACTCAGAGCTAACTAAGCCTATTGCGTAATAACATTTTCAAGTCAACTAAATCCACCACCACGATTTAATGGCCTTGAAAATGCCACAGAAACGAATTTTTGTAGGCATAGCCAGTGTCCTTTGAAAAAATATCCATAAAGATCATTTTCACATAATGGATACGAATGCCAAGGACTATCAGATGTGATGATACTAGAAGCCCCAGTATCACAAACCATGAGACTGATCACTACCGACAGAGCAGCTACTACTGTATGAAGGCGATCCTTTGTCTGTTACATGCTACTAAGGACTATGGGTCTCTTCCAATGGGACGAAAAAGTTAATACACTATATATACCCTTCCCCGACAACCTTCATCAATTCTTAAAACGGCACCTCAAGGAACCAACGCAGAAGAAAAATTTCCTGGGTTCCGTACTCTATATTAAAATAACAATATTTTCCCCTATTCTCCTCTACATTTCCTGTTCCTTGGGTGATAACATAAGAAACTACAGGGAGATTCTGTTTGGAACCCTGGGAGTGGAAGCATTCATTAGTTAATTACGAACGCTGCACTATGATCCCAGTCACACCAGACATAACTGGAACGAACCCGAGACACGAGGAAACGTACCATTAAAACAAAGGAAGACTAACCACAATTACTCATCACATTTCTTTTCTGCACTCGATTCAAATACCGCTTATTTCAAAAACAACAAAACACCCCCAAACTCCCTTCTTTACGCAACACCAACTCTGTAATTCGACATTAATCATAAACGGTAAAAGATTGCTACGTTGACCGGAAAAGGAAAATTCCTTAAAATCTCCAAATACTTCGACACAATCGCGACGATGACTCACACCGCAACGGCGACCGAGTGACTTTCTGTCGTCGGTTAGCGTTCAATTTTGGGCGTCCCAGACGAACGCTGCGTCTTGGAATAAATTGAAAAACAAATAAAAAAAACTAAAGGCCTTCGAAGATCAAGACAAATGTAAGACAGTTCTTATACATTAAAGCGTAAAACATTGCAGGGAGTCAACATATACTCCTTGAGCTTAAGGAAACATGTCCTCACTGTCATTGAGAATGAAACTGGATAAAAAAAAATTAAGGACGATTTCTTCATATCAAGTTCCTGTTATACCAGTTTCTTCTAGCTTTTTTCCTTCAATCTGCTTGCTGCTTACTGGGGGCGTTATTCCAGGTGTGGGTCACGAAAGTTAGGTATTTGTTATTTCACCAATCCAAGGAATAAACGTCTGGTTTATGAGCTTCTGGAGTTTTAATATCTGCCATGTCGTAACATAAACGATGCTCTATAAATTCGTTGGGGAATTTCCCGTATTAAATCCCCCCCAAAACGCAACGAATGGGCAGCATCACCACAACAGAATGGTCAAGTAACAAGAAGGTAAAATAAGAACCTAATGCAAAGAAATTATTCTTTTGAAATTTTGTTTGTATTCAGTTCCCGATGACGACAGCCTCCCTCGCCAAGTTTAAGGATTTCCAGTGGATTTCTTACACGCTTATTGCACGTTTCGAGGTATTCTGCAGTAACAACTTCAGCAAATACGAGTAGGAGGTAGCTGTACAAAAAAAGAACTTGAAAAAAAATACGAAGGAGACATTTGCGATTGTTTAGAATCAACCTTCAAGAAATGAATGAAAAACCAATCGACTGATCCCACAATGCCCGTTAATGAAAGCTCCCACGTAACTTGACAAAAATGTCAAGGACTAAGAAAGGAGGATACCTCCAGGACCACAAACCGTCGATGATATATACATATCCTATTTGGAGATTTCATCTGCAAAGACTTCCCTCCTGATGTTACAATCATACTGGCGGTACTTGTCGAATCCTTGAGCATTTGATAAATGGAGAGAGAGAGAGAGAGAGAGAGAGAGAGAGAGAGAGAGAGAGAGAGAGAGAGGCAACTGATGATTTGCCATGAGAGTGACGGCCGATCGAGAGATGGGGATGGGGTGGGGGTGGTTATGGACCAATGAGGTGCAGGAGATTGAAGTGAAGCACGATGTGTGTAGGAGAGGAGAGGAGAGGAAGAGAGAGAGAGGCGAGGAGAGGAGAGGAGGAAGAGGAGAGAGGGGACCGCCTAAGTGAGAGAAGGAAGCGAAGCGAGAGGAAAGTGCCTTACTGACGTTGACGCTAATAACCGGATGTGCTGCTGCAGGTGAGACAAAACGTGAATAGGAGGAAGACTCGTCCTCCCATTCCGTCATTAATAAACAATCCCTGGTCCCCGCCATGCTGAGAAATGGCACGTCTCACTCTCGCTGTTTCACAATAACTCTCCACCTCCCCCCCCCCCCCCTCCTCCCCCACCAATGACTAGAATCTAGAATGGACCAGTTATTCAATAATCCTTATTAAAAAAAAAAAACTGCAAAGCAAAGTTTTTACTATATATATATATATATATATATAGATATATATATATATATATATATATATATATATCTATATATTAATATATTAATATTAAGCGAATACCACAGGAAAAAATAATATCAGGCAGAAATTCGTAGGCGAGCGCTTTTGTCCTTTAAAAATAAGACGTCGTCGAAGCACAATGTCTCATTAAAGGACGAAAGGGCTCGCCTACGAATTTCTGCCTGTTATTATTTTTTCCTGCGGTACTCGCTTATATCTTGAGGTCACGTACGTTAATAATTTCCGATAGTCATGCATATAGTTTGTTTGTTTGTATGGTGTTTTTACGTTGCATGTGAACCAGTGGTTATTCAGCAACGGGACCAACGTCGAGACTGAACTTCTATCACCAGCAATACACATATCTCACCCCTAATTAAATGCCCGAAAATTGAACTCGCGGCCACCGAGGTGGCAGGCAAAGACCATACCAACAACGCCGCTGGGGAGCTTCATGCATACAGTGCATGGTTTGATAGAAAAAAAAAAATTAAAAAACCATGAAAATGATAACGGAGAAAAACATCATTCAAACCAGCAGCAAAACGCGAGCATAACAAAAATGGCAAATGAATTCCGGGTTGTCGTCATTTCGAAGGAATATGAATTTGCTTGGCGGAGAAAATAGCTTAAAAGAAGAGACCGTAAAATCTCCTGTTCAATTACACACGTCGGAAATTCAGTTGACAAGGCTAGCATGAGAGAGAGAGAGAGAGAGAGAGAGAGAGAGAGAGAGAGAGAGAGAGAGAGAGAGAGAGAGAGAGAATGATAAATATATCTCTCAATGTCTTTTGTGTTGGTGCTGCATACTCAAATGCACTTTATATAATCTATATATAGTATATATAATATTCATGAGATAAGCTAAAGCTTAAAGTAATAATTCAAAGCTTACATCAAATTACCCTCAATGACAAAGCAATGCAAAGAAATAAAAAACAATGCGCAACAAAGCCAACGCAATGGTATCCCCACCCGCATATCTCATATTCTGTAAGGACATCACCTCCTCACACAACGTCATGAGTGATAAAAAGACCTCTAGCACGGGCGAGGGAAAAAAAAAATCCATAAAGTGGCATAAAGTAGCCATTTACTTCCTCTCTCTCTCTCTCTCTCTCTCTCTCTCTCTCTCTCTCTCTCTCTCTCTCGAAAGAGGGAACATCCGTGTTCATGTTTCCGCCACACCTCCGTCGCAATTACTTCGATCATGAAACGATGTTCGCTGCTGCACGCTATTCTTCCACAATTACGGGAATGATCGATACTGGAAACCGAGATCTCTGTTGAAACCGAAGAAAAAACACTGCGAGGTGACGCGAGGTTTCTTTCATTTGATTTTGCATTGACTTAAAACGGCTTTAATAACTTCACGTATGTGAACCGATCTAGTAATTTAACCGATCTAGTAATTTACATAATTAAAATTAATCAGTAATTCAACAAATGTATTGAACTAACGGCAGAATCCATTCACGGTCGTGAGTCAAGACGAGGCCCCAAAAAACGGTAAAAATGATATTTCAAGACAGAACCTTACTACTTGATGCTCTGATTATTTATTGAGAAAACCAACTGAACAAACACAGCAGTGAAAAACCTGTGTAAGGCAAAACCCAGAAATGTTCTTCCAGAGGAGCCCTTTAAAACTTTCCTACCGTTACCCTCCAATCCATTAGGGAGCGGAGCGCACATAATACCGCACTGTCCTTCACAGGACCTTTAAAAATATCACGTTTTGCTTCCAATGTGACTGCGACATTTAAAGGGAGAAAAAGAAAAAAAGCCAAAAAGGTGGTATATACAAAACCACAAAATCCGAGAGAGATCACCTGATTCTAAAGATGTCGTTGCAAACGTGTACAAGTAAATGAAGAATATATTCACATACATTTAAATTTATATATTCAATTAAATCTAAATGAAGAATATATTCAAGGGCACCATCTGATTACCCGAGAATTGCTCTTCCTTTCTCAATGTTCCAAAGCCAACTCTCACCTCTCTCATCCATTTTTTCCCCCGGCAGTGGTGTAGTGGTAACTGTAGTGGGCGCCACTTTCAACTTGACTCATAATCCCTTACAAAATGGTGCAACGAATTTTAAAACGTTTCACGGCAAAGCACAATAAACAGTGCGGCGTTTACAAATTAACTTTCACAATAATAACGTTTACGAATCACGAGACACTGTATTCACGTTTCTTTGATCCCTTCTGCACCAAAGAGGATATTTTTTCAAGTGGCATTTTACGATCCAGCTACCGTGCGAGTTCTCGCGTTCCAATTCCGTCATTTATGGAATGAGAGTAAGAAAAACACGCTCGTATCAAGCAAGGATAGAACGGTAATAAACAATTCGACAAAAAAATTGTACTTTATACAATATACAAAAATCAAAGTCTGTTTGGCACGGAGGCATGAACGACAATATATGAATAAACGATAAGTACAGTGTTAAACATCGCAACCTCATAAATGGCCGATACTTGGTTAAGAAGGGGGACATCGAACCCACATCAATAAACAGCTGCATTCCCAAACTCTGTGTGTGTGTGTGTGTGTGTGTGTGTATATATATATATTCATTAAATTACGTCTTTAATCCGGATTTAGTGAACATCCGCTAGATTACTGAGCCGCTTTACGTGTGCTCGAGTTGAAATTGAAATCTCTTCTACACCAAATGGATCAACAAAACACCTGAAACTTTCCATGAGAGAAAGAGAGTTACGAGGATTAGGATGTCTCAAAGAATTATTAGTCCATCCGAGGAGACATCGTGTGCTCACTTATCTCTAGGAGCAGGTTTTACTGTTCTTTCACAGTGTTCTAATGATTTTGTCTAGCTTTCTTTTAAACTCTGCCACACTGTTGCTGTTTTACAACTTCTGGTGGCAGTTTATTCCACGAGTCACATAAATTGTATGTGGAGAAGTTCCCACAATAGGATGTGTTGTATCTCTTCAGTTCTAGTTTCCATCCATTATTTCTTGTCTTGTTTTAGTGTAACGTAAATAGGTTACTGTCTAGTTTTGTTGCCTTTCAGTATTTTAAATATTTCTATTTGTTGTCCTTGCAATCGTCCTGTTTCTACGCCACACATGTTCAGGATCTCTAGCCGTCTTCGGTAACCTATTTGCCTAATGGATGGAATTAACTTTGTGGCTCTTGCTTGACCCCTTCTATTTATGTCTCTTCTTTGTGTGACCAAAACTGTACTGTATATTCAAGATGAGGTCTAACTATTGATGTGGAGAGAGAGAGAGAGAGAGAGAGAGAGAGAGAGAGAGAGAGAGAGAGAGAGAGAGCCCACCACTGATATCATCTAATTCACCTTGAATGTATCAAATTCGAGCCTTTGTATCCTCTTACCTAAACTGTCAGATGACCTCCGGTTATCGATACCCTCACTGAAGGCAGATGTAGTAGGTGGATACCCAGATACGACGAACGTCGTTATCAGCAGTTTAATAACCATTTCAGAAATTAGGTCGTCTTATTGTGTTATAAAAAGGCGGAAGGTCATTTATCCTCCTCAGTACCAATGGTACATAAAAAAAAACTATGTAAACAAGAGTATGCACATGTTCCAAGTAGATTGAAGTTCTGTATTTCCATAGAGAGAGAGAGAGAGAGAGAGAGAGAGAGAGAGAGAGAGAGAGAGAGAGAGAGAGAGAGAGAGAGAGAGAGAATTTCTGCCCAGTGCATAAGACCGTGGCAGTAGGCCAGGGTGAGCAAGGTGTCTGGAAGGTGATGGGGGAGGAAGTGCGACCAACCAACCTCTCCTCCGACAATCAGCGCCATTGTTCTCCCCATGCACTCTGCAACAATGATCTCAAAAGGCCTCCCTGTTCTTCCCTCTTTAACAATGATATCAAAAACGACTCTCTCTCTCTCTCAAAATCTTTTTGAAAAGATTGCCAAGCCTTGAGCATAACCTATCTACTAATTAAAAAGACCCTGTGCATGTAAAAGCAACTGTTCTGTATGTGTGTGAATATCAACATCAGTTCCGAAAAATCTAATCCTTTCAACACCGAGGCAGATGAAACTGCAGCGTAAATACTTCGGAATTTACCATGAACTGTATTCTTAATAATCCAAAGGGAAAACAACAGCAGGTGGCGTTTTGAAAGTAGTCGGTAAATTCAACATGAACTGCTTTATTGATCCATAAAAGCGGTGCGGAATAAACCTCACAATGAGTCAAGGCTGGCACACCGCAGCAGCAGCAGCAACCATCATGCACAAAGGAATCGACACGGTTGCGAAGATATACGTGCATGCAAACAGCGCAAGGTGCTCAGGTGAAAGTGCGAGACGTGCATGGTGTGACCCGAGTGAGATAATACAAGATTGATATAGGATTGCTGAAAAAAAAAAAGTTGATTATTCCATAGAAGTGATGGAGAAAAGGTAGATGTGATAAATGACCTGACTGGATAGTGTGTCGGTCACTAGTAACTATTGACAATGAACAGCTTTAACGAGGAGCCATAATGGAGAGAGAGAGAGAGAGAGAGAGAGAGAGAGAGAGAGAGAGAGAGAGAGAGAGAGAGAGAGAGGGTGGGGGGAAACTACTCAAAAACAACCAAGACTACGTATGAATGAAAATACAAGCTTCAAGAAAAAGCGTGTGATCCGCTAAATGGAGGCTCCTTTCGAAACACGGATTCGAAAGAAGACTGTAACTCGTGCAAGAGAGGGCAAACGGTGCGTGAGAAGTTACCATTTCCTTCCTCTAATCCACAGTTGCTGCTGCCACACTACTCACTACTGCTTATTCAAAAAGTAGAAAGCTAGAGGTGCGCGTGGGTAGAGGACAAGAAGAAGAAGAAGAAGAAGAATGGAATAAAGGGAAGAGGAAGTAGGGGCGAGGGTCACCAAGGCCTAATCCGACGACAACAGTAGCAGCAATAGTAGTAGCAGTAGTGGTGGTAGTACAGTAGTAGTGGATGAAGTAGCAGTAAAAGAAGCAGTTGGTTGTTGCAGGCTCTACGTAGCAACGGCAACAATACCAACGGAACTTACCCATGGGGGATTGTACCAAGGTTTGTGGAAGCGAGCAGGACCCTGTTGAAGGTGCACCTTGTGGGAGTGTGGGCGTGGCTCTGGCATAGAAGTGGCGGGGGGCTGTGTGGGCGTGGGGCCTGGGGGACCCCGGGTGGCGGCCAGCATCGGCACTCACAGTAGCCTATCCGCCAACGTACACCTGCTGAAGAACACTTAAGCAATCACAGCTGGTGCGGATGACCAGCTGCGACCCGAGAGACAAGTGGTGCGCCTCCTCCCCCTTTACCTGTAAGCCTTCCTCCCCCAACTCCTCCTCCTCCTCCTCCTATTCCTCTCAACGCGTCGCGAATTTGGACGGGAAGGAAAAGGGGAGTTCTCCTTCTCTCTATCTCCCTTTCTCCTTTCTCTCCCTCGCGCAACGGCAGACCAGCGGTTGCTTACACTACTCGGATGATCTTCAATCCTGTGTTCTTTCCTGGTGGATCTTTACCTTATAACTAAGACAAAACAAAAAGGCCTCCTGCTATCTCCCAACTATAAACCTTGATGCACAAGTGTTCTCCGATGTATCACAATGACAAGTGGATGTCATTCACTAGTTCTGGGATGCGATTAGCTATCACAATTGCAATGTAAAACCAGGCAGTGAAACACAGTCACCAAAACTTGATATCTTTCCCTCGCATTCGTGTGGACTTTGCTTAAAAATAGATGATCCCTTTTGATAGAAGCTCCACACACTTAAACACTAAAATATCACAGTCAAAAAGGAATATCAAAGTTCGCCTGAAAGAAAAGTCAATTCTTCCAGTGAGAAGGAAATATTTCATCAATAACAAAGCACATTATGTCAACACGAAACCACATCAAAGTCTCCTTAAGGAATGCTGAGCTGCCAATTTTGGAAATTACATCAATTACGGAAGAGATCTTACATGATACAGGAATTAACCCTACTTCCAGCCAGCAACCCAGAACCTATAAATACTTTAAAAAATAAAAAATAAATTACTTAAAAAAATCTAAAAAAAAACTAGTACCAAGAGGCAAGAACTGGCATAATAAAAACGAACTAATTGATCTGTTTTAAATATATGCAGCCCGCTCACATATAATTCCCAAAGTACCCAGTCTCTCTATAATTGCACCGACAAACACTCGATTAACAAATGTTCGAAAATAAGTTAACTAAAACGGGACACCATTGCTATTCTCTTTCATCCACCAACAGCATTGAGCTTCGAACTGAACACCAATCCCGCCGACAAAAGCGCGGCAGTGGCGTGAGCAGCTCGTTAATCGGAATCTACGTCATCTCGTCTGGTCTTGGCGATTCCAGACATCAATGACTTTTCTTGGAAATAAGAAATAAATAAGCAATTGCTCTTACTCTTTCCGAATATGATGAAAGCCATAATTATACACATTTCAACAAACGAGAGCCAAATTTCGAAGAATGAAAACTTCATTCATACATACAAATTTCACAATTCTACTTAAATACTTCTCATTGTCACATATAAATATCTCATCATTAATAAGTACAAACAGCATTCGCCAATGATTTATTATAGAGCGTGAAAAAAATACCTTAGCAAAAATTGCAAAGTAAAAAACGCATCCTGCAGACGACAAAAAAAATCACCACCAAAAAAAATCTTTCTGATTATACAAAAGACACGCAAATCCTCGAAAAATGTCTAGTAACTAGTAGAGACAAATCCCCTTCGCAACCGTCATCCCCCAAACGATAAAATAACGAATTGGAGAGTCGAGAGGCATAACACAAGCGTTTTTAATTGACAGGGAATAACCCTGGTGTTGTTATCTACAATGACGATGACTCAAGTGACGGCTAAGGTAGCGGTTCAGGTGATGTGGACTGGGGACCGAGGGGATATGAACGAATGGGCGGAGGAGGGGGGAAGGGGGAGGAGGAACGCAGGAGGGGGAATCATCAAGGGCGTTCACGGGAACAAAGTGGAGTTGAACGTCCTTTCCCGCCCCTCGTCACCATCATCATCATCATTGTGACGATCACCACCTACCTACGAAGGGAAGCTGATTCGCAGAGTCTGATACACAACAATCCTAACGCCACCGAAGACGACCAAAAATCTTAAAATCTTAACGAATATATATATACCGTTCAACAAGCGTAGCTTCACATGCTTGCATCAATGATTGTACAAGTTCAGCATGAGCATATCAACGCAATTGATATTTTAATAAATAAGCTTAAAAGAGAGAGAGAGAGAGAGAGAGAGAGAGAGAGAGAGAGAGAGAGAGAGAGAGAGAGAGAGAGAGAGAGAGAGAGAGAGAGAGAGAGAGAGAGACTAAGGTGGTTGGAGCTTGTACCTGGGATTACACAGGCCAAATATCTCATAATAAGAGCAAATGATAATGACGACCTCAATACGGGTTGAACATTTCTTGAACACTTGAGAATCGTAATGATAAAATCTCAAGACTCCAAGACACAAATATCACAGAGAGAGAGAGAGAGAGAGAGAGAGAGAGAGAGAGAGAGAGAGAGAGAGAGAGAGAGAGAGAGAGAGAGATTTGTTGATGTTTTCTTGTGTCAAATAGGTTAAATGTTTCTCGATTCTTATGTCCTGGGAGGTTCACTGGAAAAAAAACTTATAACTAGTTCAATATTACTAAGGGGAAACAGAACCAGCATTGAAAGCGACAGGAAATGGAAATGACAACAGTGTGGTAGTCTGGAGGTTCACTGCTTTATCAAGATTACAAAATAGTTATCAGCCGACTCACTCCCTTATCGCAGTTCTTGACACTAATCGATAAATCTTATTTAAGTGTTTCATAAATCAAAAACATGGGACCAACAATAATAACACGTCCATGATATTCAACATACGGTGCCCAGCAGAGAGCGTAATGCCATTATTTGAAAACTCCGTCGGGTCAACACAAAGGATGTTATTGAACCTGTTACTGTTTCTCAAATTCGGCAAAGGGAAAATACCACAATTTCCAAAAAATCGAAAAACAACAGCTTACAAGGAGACAGCTACAATTGCTATTCACCAACAACCTGAAACCAAAATAGAGCATCTAAATAAACCAATTTAAAGCATCCAGGCCACTATGAAATAACGAAAGGACAACGGACATCACTGAGAGACCTTAGGCCGAAAACCTATGACAACTGAACTGAAGGGACGCTATTTAGAGAGAGAAAAGCGAAAGCCACCCTACCTACCATTCCGCTCTCGAAGTGAACTTGCTTTCTGTTTCTCCTCCTCTTCCCTTGAGCACAGGCGAACCGAGACTACTACATAATGATGTTACGACTCCGTCTCTTATCTGCCAAGCCTTGCCCGATTACGCAGTTATCATCAACCCACTTGGGCCCGTCGCCATGAACTCCCTTATCTTTACAATACTGTAACACCGTCAAGCTCATAAACAGTGGCACCTACTTACTCCACATCTCACTGACGACGAGTCTCCTGATCTAAAGACTCTTGAACGGAAATGTAAAGCTTAAGTTTCCACCTAACACTCAATAAAACTACGAAGAACTGACTATTAATCTACCGTGTCATTTTTTAAAAATCCCCATATACATTACAGCACTATGACTGCAAAATAATAACTCAAACAGTACCCCTTCGAAACACACCCCTACACAACGTGCATGTATAGCAGCATATGAATACGAACGACCTAGAATGATGCAGAGGGACCCCATAGGTTAAGAGGGAGCGATGTGTACTGTTGGGCCATTTCCTTAATGCCTCCTTGTGTTCCTTCCTCCTTGACCCTCTTCTATCGGCCCTACCATCTGCTTCCTTCGATGGCCCTTCAAGATGCCTCTCTCTTCCGGCGTTTGTTACTAAGCTCTCTCTCTCTCTCTCTCTCTCTCTCTCTCTCTCTCTCTCTCTCTCTCTCTCTCTCTCTCTCTCTCTCTCCTATACTACTACTAGCGCAGAGGTAACGCGTTCGGATAAAACTAAATTAACAGAGTTCGATTCAGGAAATGGACGAGAGAATTATGGGCAAACTACCTAAAATTCAGTTTGCCTTGTTGGCCTAAGCAGTGAATTTGGTACATACATAGTCAACTATTGTGGGTCGCAGTTGGGTTGGAAGGTTATTACCTAACATACTGTTCCACCCTGGAAATTATCTTAGCGAGAGAAAGAGAAAGAACACACGCTTGTTCAAATCATGTGAAAATAACCCATGATGCAGCTAACACAGTAAACAAAAGGCGGTCTCTCTCTCTCTCTCTCTCTCTCTCATGCATCGAAGCTAATAACCACAACGTGTCGATGTCTATGAAACAAAAACCACGAAATTTCAAGACACCCAGATGAAAACAAGCTGCACTTTTTCGCAGAACATACAGAATCTGACTACACTCCCAAGCATTTACCCATAGTAGAAACAATGATTTCAAGAAATGGCTAATGTACATATCCCAACCAAGCAGTTCACATTACCTTCTCAAACAGCCAACCAAGCAGTTCACATTATCTTCTCAAAAAAACAAACAAAAAGACACATTCGCCTCATAGTTACGTGTGAAGAGTTGCACATTACCCTTTCTAAAACAAACTACAGAAAACTCCTAGAAATCTAACAGATTTCGTTTATGCTGATAAAAAGGAACTGCAATTAACCTAAGTTGTGAAGGTTATGCAATACTGCGGAGAAAGAGAGGTCACAAATAATTGGTCGTCGATTCTTACCTGGTCAGGACCAAGACTGACCGAGAGAGAGAGAGAGAGAGAGAGAGAGAGAGAGAGAGAGAGAGAGAGAGAGATCGCGTGTGTATCACCAAGAACTTCTAGTTCATCCTCGAAAGGACCGAGATGAACACTCGACAATAAAAATGTCCACAACTTGACGTAGGCAACGCGACATAATGGAACCAAGGTGAAGCAGAGAACCGAACGGTGTCGGCGACACCAACGCGCCTTGCATAAAAGATTGGCAACCTACGTAAGAAGGCCTCGGCGAGAAGACCTTGGCCTTTCACCATGGAGAGATACGAAGGAGAGGGGCTTGTTGTCAGAAGGTTCGACGCGTTTTTGCACTCTTCTGATTCTGATGGACTTCTCTCTCTTCGACAATCATTTTGTTGTCATTGTCCTAGTATTCGGTGGTGGCTATCTACGTTACTGTCAACATTCGACGAATCGAGAGAGAGAGAAAGAGTGTGTGTCACCAGTCGTCATCTACCTTGGTGACGTCATTACATGAAAATAAAAGGACACTGGGTCCAGTGCTCTCTCTCTCTCTCCATCAGAGACACAAATCTGACATGACGTACATAGATTCAGTGGTAAACTACCTGATGCCACAACAACAAAGGTCAGCCAGAGGTTTTCCTCGGTAAACTGTGAATATCAATCATGACACTTAAGGATATTTCGCCTTAGAAGCAGAAATAGGAATGGAATGAGAGAGTAATCACATTACGAATAAAATAATAATCTCAATACTTCAAGAATAAAGATAGTAGTCACAATATTTCTAAAATAACACATTTCTCTGATATCAACGAAAGTATTTCTCAACACGATCACTTTGTTCTCATATTTAGAATATAATTATGAATGAATAAATAAATGCCTGGTGCAAAAACAGAAACGCTTACGGTCACTGAAAACGCTGTCCTGAGTTATATTTTCCGTTCTCAAGGTTGAAAATGAGAACGACCAGCTCTTGAAATGATTATATCACCGTAAAAAAAAATATCTGAATTCTCACTCGCAAAGAACCAAATAAGCCTTTTACAGAGCAAAAGAATCGTGAAAACATTATACTCCCCAAAACACAAGAGGTTGAGGCAATGACATCAAGATTCTAAAGCCTCTCTCTCACTCCAGCAACTCCTTACATTATGCAAATATGAAATTGGACTAGTGGCAAAATTTAAAGGACAAAACTTTAGTTTTTTTTAGTTTTTTTTTTCTACCATACTCTTATAATAATTTTCGACACCGCATATTTCTAGAATTATCAATCGTGCCAATGTTTAATAAAATATCTCATTATAATAGAAGGTGAATAAGATGTGTTCAGTTCCACATAAAGACCAAACTACAGCAAAACTTAAGAAAGAACACGAGTGACAATGCTGAAACGAAACGCACGAACGCAAGGTTCCTTGCACTTGACTGGAGCCTTTTATCATGCCTCAAATAACTTACATATATGAAATAAACTTTATATATATATATATATATATATATATATATATATATATATATGCTGGTAAAAATGTTCTGTAACAACAGAATTCCATCTAATAAAAGGAGCCCATAAAAACACCAAAATATAGAGAGGAAAGTACTATATTTCAGAGACTGCTGTCTCTCTTCAGGTAATATACCTGAAGAGAGAGACAGTAGTCTCTGAAATATAGTACTTTCCTCTCTATATTTTGGTGTTTTTATGGGCTCCTTTTATTAGATATATATATATATATATATATATATATATATATATATATATACACACACACACACACACACAACACACACACACACACGAAGAAAAAAGCCAAAACACCCACCAACGGGTGGCCCCTATTTCATACTCAGGTTAAAACCTCTTCCCTTTCAGCATTACTGTCCCATCAAACGCCTGAAACTTTACCTCAGTGGTTTTAATGGCCACCTATTCCTGTTTTTTTTTTTTTTTTTCGCCATGGACCTAAAAATAAATCTGGCATGATTTACATCGACAGCCGAAGTTTCCTCCTGACTGAGTGAGGTCGCCCGAGCCACTATGGTAAGTGTGATTCCAACTCGTCCCCCTCCCACTGCTCACCAAACAAGTCCCATTTAAAACCTGGATGACCGACCTTTGCTCCCATAAGCAACAGCAGCTGCAGTAGGTATCGGAGGGGGAGGGGTTATGCCCTGCGGCAGCAGAAGGAGCACCCTGCACAAAACGAGACAAAGGCGTCATCACACGGCCGTATTGATTAGGTGGTGGTGGTGGTGGTGGTGGTGGTGGTGGTGCTGCTGCTGCTGCTGCAACATGACCTCCTGCGTCCGGTGCTTGCTGCTGCTGCTGCTGCTGCTGCTGGTGGTGCCCTGCCACAGCCACCCGGAGACCCTTTATTCATGTATAGCTGTTGCTCTTACCGCTGCTGCTGGAGCTGCTGCAAGCACAGCAATATCACCACCCATCACTTCCACTTCGAGTAGTCATAAAGCCCTTCCGAAGTATCCTTCGCGCGCAATCCAAACAAGATGCCCACCCCCTAACCCCCAACACCCCTTCCCACTGTCACCTCCATTTGACCGACATATTAAAACCATCCAAAGGGCTAATCACCTTCAAGCTCGCTCCCCTGAACCGCGAGGAGGGGCAATAATGGTTGCGGTTTTGACACCACTACTTATTCACTCTTCAAGATGCTTCTGACAGGGTTGGTGATGATAACGACGACGACGCTCCTCCATTTGGACCAAGGAGATAATCAAAAAGTTTCACATTCATCAGGACGATGACCTAAACACAAAAATGGATCAAAATGAACTGGGGGAGGGGGGGGGGCCGCCTTAGTCCGATGAGCTAACCCCCCCAACACACACAAAAAAAAAAAAAAAAAAACACCAAAAAAAAAAAAAAAAAAAAAAAATTCCCATCGAGACGCTTCGGCAGACTCGATGAAGATCATTTGCAGTTGTAAACATTTGAAAATCTGACTGACTATTCTTCGAAACTAAATGAGGTCAACGAGTTGACTTGAGATGGTTTGATAATAATCCAAAAGCATATTAAATCTATTTACATTATAAAACGTAATGTTAAATAACCTTTTATTTCGGAAATACAATTATTACGTTACATATAAATCAAATCTATTAGTAACAGTTTTCTCTGAAAACACTGTATAAGGTAAATGAAGACCACAGATTCTCACTTGGAGAAAATCCATCCGGCCACCTCACCAACTCGTATACCTTGGGAAAATCCTCGCCCGTTACCTTTGGTATTTCGAATGCATTTGGCAGTTTGACGTAAGAATCTGTTTTCCAGTCTTCACTCGTGGAAGGAGATTTCTAGTTTCTGTTGTAGTTGGAGGTGCTGCTATTCTTATTCCGCTTCATTTCAACTAGCATGCCCCAGTGACCAACAGCTTTCCTCCTGACCTTTACCAAGAAATCAATTATGGTATAAACAGCGCTTGTAGGAGGCTCTATTATTCATGACATGAAGGATACTAATGTGGATGCAATGTAAAATGTGAATGCTTCTTCTCAAACCCAACTCTTCTAGCTTTATGCTGACATGCATCACGCGAATTTCTATAAATGGAGAAACTTCATCTCAACTTGTTTTATATTTCCTACGTAAAAAAAATGTTCAGATAAAATTCTGCTTCAAATTAAAACCTTCAAAGTAGGGCACTATCAACAGTTACAAGGATAAATCGCCTTCAATTGTTGGGGTCGAAA
Source organism: Macrobrachium nipponense (assembly GCF_015104395.2). Lineage (NCBI taxonomy): Eukaryota > Metazoa > Arthropoda > Malacostraca > Decapoda > Palaemonidae > Macrobrachium > Macrobrachium nipponense. Next base: position 41,307,891 of record NC_061109.1, read on the forward strand.
ATCTGTGTTAGTGCGCCAGAATTTAAGAGCTCCAATAACACAAACAAACTGAAAAATACCAAACGCGAATCCCCTCATAGCCAATAAAAGAACAACCCGGGGATCCCGGTTTTAAATAAGCGAAAGCGGCAACGAGAGAGAGAGAGAGAGAGAGAGAGAGAGAGAGAGAGAGAGAGAGAGAGAGAGCGTGTGCCATTCCTCTTCCTCTCTTTTTTCATGGTCCTCCACCGCGTACTTCAACGCCAGGAGCACCACTGCAACTTTAAGACCTAATTGCACCCATAAATTTCCTTAAATGGACCTTTTCGGGCAGGGCCATTTTCTAAATGTGAACGCATTCAAAATGCAATAAATGAGGAAACTTCAGCAGCAGTAAATGAACGGAAGAACACAACTGGTGCGAGATAAAACGCAACTAACAAGACAACGGACAGCAGCAAATTAGTCCAGAAAACCTTTCTTTACACAAATGGAAAAAACACACACGCGCACACAAACACTTACACTGAAGCATGAGAGCAGGCGAAAAGAGAGAGTCTTTCAACTTTTTTCCCCCTCCATCCATCCATCCATCCATCCATCCATCCATCCAGCCAGCCAAAAGGCCTTATACCACACACCACTTTTTGGGAGGCCAGCCAGCCCCTCCCCCATTTCTCTCTGGTACAAGCGGGCTCAAACCCAGCGCCATCCACCCAGCTTCCCCCGACTCAACGGCGTTCGATTGCACCCATTCACTTTCTCTCGCTTCATTCTCCGCCAGACGATTGCGTGTCATCTCTCTCGCCTTATCCATCAATGAACACTTTCTATAACATTTCACGATCCATCGAGTGAGTTTCTAGTTATTCGTTGGAAATGTCATGTCCCATTTCGACTGCCGCGTCAAAATATAAACTCTTCACAAACGGCAGACTGTTATTTACAAGAACCATGTGGGCGTCTTATAACTGTACAGAAATGTGAAGCTATAACAGACTAGATTTGACGGAAAGGCGAGCATTGTGCGATAACAATAATGTTCAGACTACAAGTAAGAAACGCCCTTACTACTGAAATGTGGAAGAAATTTCCTTAAAATTGAGTGCTTGGGGTCTTCGCTATTAGAAGACCCTACATAAAGCTCACCCAAACAATTATAACAATTACAATATGACCATAAAATGTATTTAACATCTCATGAAAACGAAATACGACATATGAGAATAAACGCAAAATAAAAAATATGCATCATTACGGAACTGTATCGAAATCTATAAGTTTGAGAAATGAACCGAAAGGCAGCAGCCTTAGGGCATTGACACACTCATAAGAGGGAAGCAAGACTCCCTCCCACCAGGCCAAGAGCAAAGCACCTTGCAAAAAACCTCTCAAATTCACTATATATCATTCCCAAAAAAAAAAGAAATTATGAAAGCGAAAACGTCTCTTTAGCCAGAGATATATATTCATTCCGGATAATTCTTATATTCATTCGGATAATTCTTAGTCCGTTAAATGTCCTTTCGCCTAAATCCTTCCATGCCCGTTGGCATGATACCTTTTACTGTTAAATGCCCCTCAGTGATACGATCAGTTTGCCAAATTTCCACCGGTGAGGTGACAATCACTAATAATAACCAAATTAAATTCCAACTCATAAAGTACACCTATCACCAGTAACGTTGCATGATCACGATCATCGTGAAGTGTCTTTAATAATAATAATAATAAAAAAGGGGGGGGCGCCTGGTCAGCACAAGTGGAGACCGACGTCGTTAAGAGACGGAGAGATCTGACCTCTGAACTTTCACGCCGTCTAGAAATATCTTCTAAGGACGAAAACTGTTCCGAGTCTCCTGCCTGATCTATATATAAACTAAAGATCCATTGAAGTTCGAACAATGTTTTCGAACAATCAGTGATGGATTAAGACAAGAGGGAAAACAAAGCGATATATTTTAAACCGAGGGGCCCTCCTTGACATTTGTCCCAAGTTCAAAGCCAGAATTAAATAAAAGTTCAAAAGAGTCATCAAATTAAACAGGACACCAAAAGAGGTTCAAAGAAAAGGTGACCTTTTAATTTGTCAACAAAATGGGTGAACGATAAAAGCGGAACTGCCGACAAATTAAAAGGACAATCCAATGAGAAATAGCAAAAAATAAATTAACTTCTCTACAGAAAAAAAAAAACCCTTCTCTATTAAGGGAATTAAAAAAAATAATGCCATAACCAAAAGCTTACTTACCACGTTTAGAAACCAAAGAGAATATGTCATGTTTCTGGTTGCTATCTTATTTTCTTATTCATTCATATTATGTATCAATTTATTCTATACTCCGCCCCTAAAACTAAAGTTAATACTGTATCCCAATGTACATTTTGAATGCTTAAATATGAGAGAGAGAGAGAGAGAGAGAGAGAGAGAGAGAGAGAGAGAGAGAGAGAGAGAGAGAGAGAGTCATCCTGTGGGGGCGAGGTGTGGGCGTCGGCCGCCGTTCTCGAGCACCACCAGCTCCATTCATGGAAGCCCTTTGACCGGCATCCAACTTTAATCCGCATGCACTAAGGGGAAAAATCATGAGACTTAGGAAAATAGCTGTTATTCATTTATGGTATTGAAATGCGAGTGGAACGAATAAAAACGCCAATAAAAACTGACAGCGAGATAATCGACACCTGGGCAACTCTCGTAACATCGTTTCAACCTTAATATCACACAATTTTAATTCTCGCAACCCAAGTCCAACAACGTGAATATTATTTGGCCGAAATTAAAACAACGCGTCTTGAATGCTGTAACAAAATACCATCTCGAGCTTCGGCCTGGCATGGAAAACTCAAAGATAAAGAGCGCAGGAGGAACGACGTTTCTTCACAGGTAACATAACACGTAATCACAGAAATATCTAAAAACCAGCGACACGGAAATTACTCAATCCGACACCCATGACTTTCCCTATTGGCCGCGGTGAGTCATTCTCTGATACCTGGTGATTCCAGTTTTTCAATAGTAATCCAGACTAGACTTCACTTATAGACATTTTAAATATGATACAAAAAGAATACCAAGCAAAGACAAAAAAGAAGACCAGAACCTACATGATAAAGACATTCACACCGTGAATTATCATAAAACGCATCAAAAGAAATTAAGCTGACATTGCAAAGCTCAAGTAAGTTTATCAAGAAACAGTTGGCAGAGTTACCTTACACAATAGTAAGTCTTCCAGTGGCCTCCAAACCGACTGTAGTCGATAATCCTAGATTGATATCACGAAGGTAATACTGGTGACAGTGACGGCCTACAAATTATTCGTCGATGTCCAAAAAAACGAGGGGACTCTAGAATCATGTTCATTATATATCATACACGAACGCAGAGAGAGAGAGAGAGAGAGAGAGAGAGAGAGAGAGAGAGAGAGAGAGAGAGAGAGAGAGAGAGAGAGAGAATAAAATCCTACGTTAACTTAGAAGCAAATTAGTACTCCAAACGAACAACTATGTGAAACGTCATTAAAAGCCATGCCTTTCCTATTATTAATCTAAATTGAAAGGGCGACGACCTATATACTTGTCTCACTTTTCATTTCCAACTCGTCCGAAATAGGACAATCCCTAAACTCTGCACAAATATTCCATTCCAGGTGAGGAAGGCGACCGTCCCGACCTAATCAATGAAGGAGAAACAACACGGCACCTTTCCCAGGGAAAGATCAATACAGCTCAGTAACGGTGAACATAAAACTCGATGAAAACTTTCACTGTTGCACTTGTTGGTCATTTATTTTCTCTGGTACATCACCTTTGTTCTTACCCCAAAGCCTCAAAGCGGATGCCGCCACGAAACATCTGTGTCAAACCTGCGATAACGCGACCCCGTTTCAAAACACCTATATTTCATCTCAATTTTCTTTATCTTCTCTCAATGGACTTTTGACTAATATCAAAATCCTCTCTCTCTCTCTCTCAAAAGGTAAATCAATCACACCCAGAATGAAAATTTATACAATTACGCTGAATAAATTTTGATTAAAAACACGTCCAGAATAAAAACTTATATAAATACTTTTAAAAATTTCAGAGAGAAAAAAATCGCAACAAGACTTATTCTTATCAGCTCAAAGCGTTTGATAGCTATGAGAAACTTCCCATCACTACTGCTATACTTATGTCAATTTCATGCATCTTGAATGTTGAGTACCCCATAACCCTACCATACCACAGGGAGATTAATATTACTTTCTTTTTAAAGATAAGCCAGTTTGCTGTAGCAGCAGACAAATCTCCAGTTGGCGTGGCGTGAGGCCCATTACAGTGCTAAGTGTGTGGGGCTGGAAAGACAGCAAATGTGGTAGAGACTATATTATATAGAGTCTGAGTCGGATGAGGCGACAGAGGTGAGGGAGGGAGGGTGGGAATGGGCGGGACAGAAGTACAGGTGGCGTTTGCTAAGGTGAGGAAATGGACGAGAGGGAAGGGAAGGGAAGAGGAGAGGACTGGTAGGACTGGTAGCATAAGGCAGGGAGTGGATAGATAGGGGAGAAGGATGTGTGTGTGTGTGTTGTTCGTCGGTGCATGACCAGGCTTTGTTCGTTCCTGCAGCAGTCCGTTACATCACCACCAAAACGCTTCCTACCGACACCAACGCAACCACCGTTGGCTACACCCCCACACCAGGAATAAAAGCAAATTGGGCGAGCACGCAACCCAATGCTCTGTGCTTAATTGGGCAGAATAGGGGAAAAAAATCCCATTCCACCACAATGGTACGTTAACCAATTTTAAGGCGGAATAAGACCACATGCTGTCTGATTTCTTTGACAATTTTCACAACCGTGATTCTGTGTTACTTCAAAAGCTTCAATTTTAAACTTTTTTTTTTTTTTTACTTTATTAATTAAACGTGAAATACAATCCATGATCCCTAAAAAATTTCCCTCTCTCTTCCTCACAGTGAAAGAAAAAACAAGCGAAACAAATTTGTCATGATGAACTTAACTTGTCTGCTCAAGGGTTAAAAAAAAAAATAAAACCATGGCTTCTAGATAACACAAATGCCGACTTTTACCAAAAATACCACCAATTATCACCGATTTCCACACTTACATCCTAAAAGACATCACTTGTGGTGGGTGTCATGGACATTCGCTCATTTCGAGTCGCTGGAGAATGCGACAACACGATATTTAATCTTCGCAGTAATGAAATGAAACAATGTTAAACTTTAAGAAAAATTTGTCTTTCTATACTGACGGAGATCTGTCCTCAAAATTACATGGCGAACTTTATAATAATAAATTCTTAACCAATATCCTAAGTAAGAAGTGCGGCGTAGAAATAGTTAAGTTGAAATCGTAAAAGAAGACAATTTCCTAAAATGTCATATCTATATCTTGCCGATAACAATATCTGCGAGGTAACACACACACACACACACACCACACACACACACACAAACAAAAATCTAATTGTCACACGTCAAATTAATATCTGAAAACATCAAAATATGACACGGGTCCGTTTCTACTTGAAAGTTGATTCAAGCAGAAACCGAGTATGACAAAAGTATCGAAGAACTTATGCTACGGTGACAACTGGGTAGCATAAGCCGAGATGGTGACACCTTTTAACAAACCGTTACTCAGAAGAACACCACTGTTGACGACAGAACAGAAATGGCTCCCTCAAGTGACCTTCAGCTCTTAACACCGCTGAAGCCTTTTACATAACAGGAACTCACACTATAGCTCTTGTTTACAGCTGAACTGAACACTTCATCATGGACGCATTCTTGGCATTTCATGCCACTGTCAAATGATACTGAGAGAGAGAGAGAGAGAGAGAGAGAGAGAGAGAGAGAGAGAGAGGAGAGAGAGAGAGAGAGAGAGAGAGCGCACTTAGCTTACATTTCCAATGTAAAATATGTCAAGAAAAACTTCCATAATGTTTCTTCATGCACAAACACACACACACACACAGAGAGAGAGAGAGAGAGAGAGAGAGAGAGAGAGAGAGAGAGAGAGAGAGACTCAAGTGATATATTGCGAGGAGCAACTCCCCCTCATGATGATGAAGCCACCGAGATGAGTCATGGAGTAAAAAGCAGTAATAGTATGCGGTGTCACGCAACATGGCCACCCGGTTAAAAAGGCAACACGCTGCTATATAACGCCCTTCCACTGGAAAGACCAACCCATTTGCACTAGAAAAACACACAGGAGGAAACCGCTACCTAAAAGAGACAACTCCAAGAGCTATGTATGCAGGATCCATGTCATCAAGGCGTCAAATACAGCCAAATATTTAGACTAGTTGTAAAAAGAACGCCAGACAAGTGACTGTGTTGTGGTAACATTCTTTTTACATATTTCATGTACTAGACCCATTTAACAATCCTATGTATTAAAATGGATACATAACTCTTATCACTATCCTAATTGTTTTTAATAGCTTTCCATTGGAAACCAGCAATATCACAGAATGTAAATGAAGATACTGCTGTTCGGAGCCAGTCTGCTTAACAGATTAAGCCGATTACTCGCCAGAGGTCAATGCGCAGATCTAAGCTACAATGCGCATTTTACAGATTTCCAATACACCATTCACGTCCGGCGGTAAAGAAAAAAAGAAAAACAATGCAGTGTATTTTTATCCAGCGGCCGTGCGCAGACTTCAACCAGAATACAATGCAGGTCGTAAATTGTCTGCTTAATATGCATTTGATCCGACCGGGGAAAAAAATAACCACCGGATTAATCTTCGACCAATACCTCGTTATACGGTCGGCCACGACACAAGAACCAATCTAAGTTTTGGGAAAGTTCATCCCCACATCCTCAAGTTTCCGTGTAATCCAACATACTGACAGACCAACAAAGCAGAGGTTTATAAAAAAAGAAAGCGCAACCAATCTCCAGAGAAATATGAACCATGAATACTCTCCCAAATTGGAACCAAGGCCTATTCTCGAATGCACCATGCCAGGGCCGCCTCCTTCTCGTGGACGTGAACAGACGACCAACGAGAGGTGATCCCACCTTATCTCCATAATCACACGCCATGTTTTTATCGCCAGTGCCATGGTTACATTAATGCCCCGTGCGCCACCTCGCAGTTGGTGCTGCTTGCCTCCTATTATGGAAAGGGCAGTCATCCAAACAGCTTTCATTGCTCGTCCACAAAAAACCCAGGCTGTCAGCAAAGGCCATGATGAGGCGGGGAGTCCCTCCCTGCGGCCAAGGGACCTGGAGAAAACATACTCAATGCCACGCCATTGACCTACAAGTGTCCACTAGTTTGCTAATGTTCCAAGCCCTTGGGTACTGTATGCATAAAATACCAGCAGTCCAAGCCTTGGGCACTGTGTGCATAAAATACCAGCAGTATTTCTCGTACGTAAATACATTATATATATATATATATATTAAGTATATATATTATATATATATATATATATATATATATATATATACATACATATATATATTCCCGTACAGACAGTTGACTTGGTGCAGGAATTTCCCTTTTGATTGACTGCAAGCTTTTGATGTTTGACGATTTAGAAAATAAAAATTCGTGTCGATGTAAAGCATTTCCTACCCTTGTCTCCCATTAGAGAGAGAGAGAGAGAGAGAGAGAGAGAGAGAGAGAGAGAGAGAGAGAGAGAGAGAGAGAGAGAGAGAGACTTATGCATTTGCGATAAGGTACTTTTCCTTACGTTTTCATTCCCTACAGGCATAACCTAATCCTTATGTCTGGGGCAGCTTTATACGCTTGTGTCTAATTTTCTTTGCTGTACACTGTACCTGACTTGGTGTTCAACGCATTTCAAGTGCACACACACACACAAAAAACTCACACATACACAAACACACAGAGCCCCTGCTCAGAATTCTCCCTTTCGCTCTTCGAGAAGCCTTACACCAAAACCTGTCTTGAGGAGACTCTTACTCCATATGGTTATAATCATGTAGGCCACCGAGGCTCTTGGACATACTTCAGAGTTTTGTCATACACACACACACACACAGAAGCAGACATCTGCCCCATAGGCTAAGAAGAGGTAACAACTTGATGGCACGAGATGCACCGTCACCCGATACTGCACAAGGGCGCACAGGGTGAACAAAGACATCTGTCACATCGCAAACGACGGAGATTTCTTCGGAAAAAGCAGAACATCCTCCTCCTCGTTTCATCTTTTAATCGATCCTCTCTTTCTTCCTCTCACACCCGGAAACTTCTAATCAGTAAATCAGTTTTTCTCGAGGCCTCTGTGAGCCGACTGGCTTCCAAAAGTCACACGCAATCACGTATTTAATAAAGATTTTTGCATGCAATAATATAGTAATTCATTCTAACACACACACACACACACACACACACATATATATAATATATATATATATATATATATATATATATATATATATATCATAGATATATATATATATGGGTTAGGGTTGTGCAACTTGTGAACATGTACAAGCACACAGGCAACGAACGAATGCAGCAGACAGCTTCCCCTCCCTTCCCTCCTCCCGACAGGTCGTTTGTTACTCATTCGCCACGTCCCCAAACCTAGAGGCGTAATATATTCGTCTCCCCCCATTCTAGGACGACGACGACGACTGTCAACCCGTGAAGATGAAGACAAGGGCGATGATGATGATGAGATAGATAGATACAATTTCAAAAGCTGCTTTCACAGCATCATCACCTCACACCTCTTATGTACACGACTCAGATGGTGGTGGTGTTACTCACTCTTCTCAGCCCGTGACCCATGGTACTCGTGGGGCCTCTCATCAAGGATTGTTCTACAAGGGTCCCTAGAGCTCAAGATACAACCTTTTCACGTATGCATCCCGCACTAACGATACAGCCGCCTTCGCCGCCGCCGACTTCGGCGAACACTTCCTCATTGGAAAGAATGAACGGATATACTGTGTCTGCACAAAGAGTAGTTGAGCACTTTTTCACCCCTTTCGTTTCGTTACACACAATGACGATTTGACAGCGTTTGCCAATGAAGAGGTTTTCACTTATGGATATCAAGTCTGCACGGTACTTCTCACGACGGCTTCGTCCACATATTCAGACGCGGGTACTTTTTCCCGTGCATTAATTGGCTGCGATAGAAGCGCACACAATTAAAAGAAGTACGGTTTTCCGTAGCACCAAAGAGCACACATCCTCTCATTTACCAGCACTCCCAGGAACTGATTCATCCCGCTGCCTGGCCCGACAGTCCCCGAGACGAGTAACCAGCCTCAGGGAGGTTGCCAACAACCGCCATTTTCACATTTCCATCGTAACTTTCCGAGTAGCTGAGGTTATCTTCTACAGCACAAAATTTCCCTCTCTAAATTTGATGAAATACAAAAAATCCTATTAAAATAACGCATGAACATTCCACTTAAAAATATCAAACTGGCGATTATCGGCTTTAAAAAGCATCTCAACCGGACCGAACATTCAAATGGCGAGGAGGCGTTGCGTGGCAACCCTCCACAGACCAGCTGGGAGGAACAGACGGCATAAGAAAAAAAAAAAAAACCATTTTTGAGGCGGTGCCCCGTGGATGGGTCCTGTGGTTTGCCGAAGCAATGCAAACGGTCGTGCAGTACTCGTCCTTAAGGAAATGACAAGAGACAATAAATCCTACTTAATTAATGAAGCTATGAAAACTGATGTAGGAATCCCACCACAAAAGACCCTTATTTCATCAGGAAGCAGATATCCAAAACGTTGTTTCTTTAATAAACAGACATCATAACTAGCGACCAATCATATCAATATGCGGGGCCAATATTAATGATTAAAACTGACGGCAATCACTCACTACAAAAATGACTGGGCATCTTGCTGTGACAGAATATGATGTTAATACTCCACTAAAGCATCAAAACTGAATTCATGGAGAGAGAGAGAGAGAGAGAGAGAGAGAGAGAGAGAGAGAGAGAGAGAGAGAGAGAGAGAGTTATTGATCCCTTCTTCACATGGTAACCTAATTGCACCGCATACAAACTGGGTCATCCAACAACACGGCTTTCGACGGTCGTTCGTCCATAATCAAAATATAAATAATATCAGGCCTTAATGATCGACTGGCCTTTGTTGAGTCCTGTGCAGAAATAACTGGTTGACAATTTATTACCCAAATTGACAGCTCCAAAAGGAGCAGCGCAATCTCTTTTACCTTTACATTATCAAACAATGAATAATGCATATATATGAGAGAGAGAGAGAGAGAGAGAGAGAGAGAGAGAGAGAGAGAGAGAGAGAGAGAGAGAGAGAGAGAGTTTAAAGGCAAAGACGACAGCCAAATCAACTAAAGAAACTAATCTTGAAAGACAGTGCCACTGGGATGCCACAGCTTATCTTTCCTCGCGAATAGAACTCGAGAAGGTACGATCGATGCTGGTGTTCTCTCTCTCTCGCTGTGTGTGTGTGTGTGTGTGTGTGTGTGTGTGTGTGTGTGTGTGTGTGTGAAATCACAAGTCAGTAATGCAATCTTTATATCCGTTGACTAAATGACAACACATTGTTTGATTTTAAAAAATCCAATGATTCTCACACAGATACATTTGAGTATATGTATGTATGTATGTATGTATGTATGTATGTATGTGTGTGTGTGTGTGTGTGTATGTATTTTATGATATATATATATATATATATATATATATATATATATATATATATATATATATATATATTTTTATATATAATAAATATATATATATATAATTGAACCACGAGAGAGAGAGAGAGAGAGAGAGAGAGAGAGAGAGAGAGAGAGAGAGAGAGAGAGGGGGGGGGGTGTCAGGCATCTAATATCCCCCCGGTAACTGATGACGGCGCTGGAGATTGGGTTTTGTCTCTAACCACACCTCTTCTAACCTCAACCTCCGACTCGGTTCACCAAGTCACAACTCACCTGTCAACTGACTTGCCACCCAACACCCTGACGTGGGTACAGGATTCAAGCAAGCATCGGCGAATTCTCTCTCTCTCTCTCTCTCTCTCTCAATCCACTCTTCCATAACGTGAATCGACAAACCAATCACCCATTAACCAATTAACGAATGACAGATTAGTAGAACTTTCTAATCCCCAATAGTTCTATTTTCGTCCTCATAATTGTGAAATGGACCAAAAGTACGAATCGCTGCAAGAAAATGTCTCATTTTTAAAAAAGTGAACATATTAAGATGAAAGACAAACTGCACAGCAATTCGTCCAACCAGTCGTCATTTCAGATTTGTAACCACCTTTCTGTCGTCAGTGTCATGGCTGTTATCACATTCGCACCTTTCATTAAGCCCTACCTACCTTCACTAAGAGACTTTGTTCTTAAGTTATGTTTCAAAGTTTTCTTAAATAATTCTTGAATCGTCTGAGTACCAGTATGTTGTAAGCGGGGCCTCCCCCACCACCCCACCTTTTTTTTTTTTTTTTTTTTTTTTTTTTTTTTTTTTTTTTTTTTTACTATCAGGAAGTTGCATCTCGGCTCCTTAAGTCTATAATCCTAACAACCGTACATTTATCTACACATGCTTATTCTGCTCTCTGTTTTCAAGGAGCTACCTTTCCTGAACCCTAAGTCACGTGTGCTGCTAAATATTGTGAATTAAGTGGTCTAGAAAAACATGATCATTCTTATCTTAAAAAATATATAGATGAGTTGCCATTCGGAAACTGAACATCCGAATAGATAATGGAAGCTTAAGAAAAGATTAATGTTGTGGATGAAAACCACCAAATTCTAGACAAAAACGTCCACAACAAATTAGGGATAATTCCAACATAATATTATGAGATTTGCCAGCACGTAAGATACTGTAATATCATCCAACACTTAGACAAAAGGTTTCTGAAACTGATACAGACCGTAGTGCTGCCACTACCACGGCCTGGAACAGTATTACTTTCTGAGCGTTACTGATTCCGAATAACATTAATAACGATAAAGTTAAGACTCGATTTCATCGAAACTGGGCCAAACTTCCCAATCACCGATCGTGATATTTGAAGTCGGGTGAGATTCAACGGGATTTATCTTATGAAGCTTCGTTGTTGTAAAAACCACAATTCGTTACCATCTTCTGTTTTACGCCGTATAAAAGCTTCGATGCTTTAGGCTAGACAAGACTAAACTAGTTTACACGTTTAAATATAAATGCATTCTCTAAATGCAGTGCCAATGACGTAAAATAAAACATTATAGTAAGAATTTCAATCCAACAGCTAATTGGAATAATATACCACTCAACACGGACGTAAAGCCAGTGTGCCACAGAATTCTAAGCTGGGGCTATGCGAATGACGGTGCGGAAGTTTAGATAATAACTACAAAGGACGTAATTTACTTTTGGCTTCCCTTGCGGAATGTTAGTGAAGCATGATTCTTTATAAAGGGATGAACTCTCATTATAATGCATACATAATACAAACAGTCTTTCTTTTGAATTTTTTTTTCATAATTTGTAAGTTATTCTAACAAAAATCCACCTCCAGCTGTCATTCATTGGGTTTTAAAAGTGAAACGAAAAGTGCCTTTAAAAAATAATCTTATTGTAGCTTCGTTTGTAAATCGCTCCATTTCTGGGTGAAAGTCGTCTTTCTACCTCGAGTACTAGTTTACTAGTTTGTTAATAAATGGGAGAACGCCACTTCCTTTGCACATCACAGGCAAGTTATAAAATCGTGACAAGCATTTTTCATAAGTTAAATTACGCTTAACTCAAAATATGTTAGTTTTCTTATTTCTTTGACGAATACTTTAATCATTTCCGGTTAAATGTCAAGGTCGTTCCTATTTTTCCACGAACACTGACCTTTCTTTAATACAACAGACAAACAAAATGCTCATCTGTCAGTCGCAATATGAGCCTTTCCACATTAATAACCGTGGCAGTATTGCGCAAGAAATAAAATGAATTTATCTGGTATGTGAAATTTAAAAACGGTCATTTTCCATTACACAGAAATACCTCCCCTAACTAAATATGAAACGAACACCTCAGCGAAGAAAAGGGACTGCAATAACGACAAGAACAAAAATAAATGACATCATTCTCAAACATGGCATCTGCGTTACTCATTCCATTGTCTCCGATTCATTCATCAAGTCCGCAAGAAGTTGGGTAGATTTCAAAAATAGGAAAAAAAAAAAAAAAAAAATTACTTAATTAAAAACATGACGACCAATACCCAAGCTAAAAATGGCATCAAGCCGGTATAAACCAGAACTCGATGTAATTCGCAGGAACGAAAAAAAAAATTACTGAATGACGTTTGCACTTTTGGCTGCGGTAATCACTGTTTTCATTCCCGACAGGGTTTCAAGCACAGGTGATGAATAGAATAAGGAAGGGAAGAGTCTACAAGGAGGAGGAGGAGGAGGAGGAGGAGGAGGAGGAGGAGGAGGAGGAGGAGGAGGAGGAGGAGGAGGAGGAGGAGGAGAGGGGTGCGAGACGTATTGAAGGGAAGAGAGAGAGAGAGAGAGAGAGAGCTTAGAGAGAGATGAGAGAGAGAGAGAGAGAGAGAGAGAGAGAGAGGAGGGCGAACGAGAAGCCGCTCCTCAATTGATTTTGGTCCAACACTGCCCTCTGGAGTGTCCTCTACTTTTCCTTGCTTCGTTCCCTTTAACGATCGTAGCTCTCCTTTAAGCAAAACCCATAACACACACTCACAATAAACTTGAGTCTGTGCACACAAAGGTCTGGCTGCGTTTCCCCTGCAACAAATCCATTTGCTGTTGATCGCAATCATTTACGAGTAATACACACGCACAAACCCACGAACTACCGCGCAGGAAGAGCTCAGGTGAAGCCAATTATGGCTCAGACATTATTTCAAAACACATGGACAATACTCAAGGTATCAAAGAATAAATATATATATATATATATATATATATATATATATATATATATATATATATATATAATATATAAACGAATACCTGTGGTATTCGCTTATTTAACGAAGTCACGTGCATCTACTGTGATTTTTTTAGGCATATATATATACATAATATATATATATATATATATATTATATATAATAGATAAATATAATATATATATATAGATAAAAAATATATATATATATATATCATATATATATATAATATTATATATATACACACACACACACATATATACATCATTAGACAAAATCCAGGAAGGAAAAAGAAACGATGCAGTTTTGCAAGGCCTTTCGACTTCTTGTTCTTTACTTGCAAAACCCCTTCGTTCCTCATTATATCGTCGGTTAGGTCTTTATATATTCATCACATTCCATAATTGTGTGTGAGCTAGGCTCTCTCTCTCACACACACACACACATATATATATATATATCATACCACATCACAGCAAAGCAATTGGATGGGCTCATGTCTACACAATCAGTGATTCTATCCTGCCCACTCGTGTCAACTACCAATTAGTCCACCCAATGAAAAAGGCAAGGCTTGGTAAAAGGTTTCTAGTGACAGCTAGGATCACGAAAAAGGTCGTAGGCCTAGCAACATCATCACTGGAAATGTGCTGATAAACCCACTTTCATCTTTTCCAACTCTGCCCTCCTCGTCAACCTATCACTCCATTCTTTCCACTTCCCTTTCACCTACAGTCACCAATAATCTTCGTCTTCCACTTAAACTCACCCTTTTACAAAACACTTTCGTATCTCCATACTTCGTGTCCTTTCAATTCTTATTACAAATAAACATTTCACATCTAGAGCTTTCATTCTTTCCTCAGTTTGTATTCAAAATCTCCACTTCACTCCCATTCAAAGAAGCTGGATCAACACTGCTCTCATACATTCCAACCTTAGATTCCACACACTCCAGATTAAGAATCTTATGGGCAACAACTACTACGGTCCTTACTTCACCTATTCTATGGCTCACTTCTCCTCTCACTCTACCACCAAGATATACTAATTCTAAAATACTTAAAATTCACTACTCCCTCTTCCTGGTTACCGCTTACCTTTAAAACTTTCCTCCTGCTCGAATTTATTTTCATCTTTCTCTAATCTTTAACCTTTCCGCTTAGCTTCGCAGTTTCTCTTCACTAAGCAAAGGAAGTCTAGTCAACTCAGGAAAAATACTCAATCACTCCATACTCCATTATATATCTCAAAAACTAACAACTACGCCTACAATCTTTTCTCTGGAAACTCGCATCACTCCCAAAAATCTTAAACCAAAGAAACACCACACACTCCTTTCAGACCCTTGCTTCGCTTCCATTTTTACGAATTCTTTATTATTATCAACAATTTGCTTTCTACTTCCCACATCTCTTAACACCCTCCACACTGCATCTCTATAAACTATATCAAACCCCCTCTGGGTAATGTGTGCTGCAGTGTTTCCCTTTAGTTCTTATTTCCTTTTATCACTTAATTACAACCATTTCACAAACGAACACTCTTCTTTGTCACAACTCCACTGTTCTTCCCTTTAAGACCTTCTGTCATCTGTCTTGAATTCTCAATCAAAACCCTATTATATAAATTTCCTAGCATACTCAGTAAATGTATGCACCTATAACTCTTTGCCGTTTCATCTCCATTCCATGAAACAATCAGGAATCTTTCCCCCATCCAGAAATACCTTACGCAAACTAAGCAGCCACACAACACCGTAACACATCATCCCATCAACTCTCGGTGTCTTTCAAACTTACCCTTATCAAAACTCTTTCACTCTCTTCTGCCTTCTATATTCACAAATCCTAACTGCTGCATTCTCTTCTGAGAGCATCTCTCCCTATGCCTGGTTTATTCCGAAATCCAATTGCTTAATTACCTTCCTTACTACATTTACCTCTTTGTAGAATATCATCTAGCTCTCACTGACGTCCTTGCTCATCTACACACCCTTCCCGCACACCCCTTATTACACGCCTTATCTTTCTCTCTCACCATCTTCTTGGCCACCTAATCCGTCCTCCTGTACTTCGGCACACAATCCTGTCTCTCTTGCAACTGCACATACAACAACCGATTTTTTCCTTCGCCAAACTTCTCACTTCCTCATCCCACCTCCCATTATTTTCTATAACTACTCCAAGCTTCTGAAACCAACAAAACATCTTGCAGACTCCATCAACACCATCCTGCAATTCTACACAATATTCACATTTCCTCTTCTATGTCTCGCATTTTACCATTATAAAAAAAAAAAATTTTTATTACCATTGCAACTATATACTTTTTCACCAACTCCCTTCCTGCATGCACTCCCTGTATCTTTGTCCTGGACTTCAACATTATCTTTTTCATAGAATGTGTTATATATGTATAAGGACATCACATAAAAATCTGTGAATAAAAGCACGCAACCATTTGAAAAATGCTTCAAGCGAACGCGCATGTAATAACGGACCAAACATCACATACAAGTACGGCCATATCAATGAGTAAATAAATATACATAAATAAAAGAAGAAGCTGTACCAACAAGAATGAGGAGAAATAATCCTGTTTACTCACCCGCGTCGTTCTTAGTCCGTCACTGGATGTCCTTACCTGCAACATAATGAGGATCATCATTAATAATTGTGGCCAAAAACTATTATGAAAATAGTAAGGCTGTCATGCATACTACCACTAAATAAAAAAATACTTCCTAAAAAGCCTCACAAGAAAATCATGTCACCTGCCTATTATGACGTGCTACGTGAAAGGCAATGAATGAGAAACCATTCCCATTTTACACAAAGTAAAGGAGAGCATAAAACGCAAACAAGTAAATAAAATTCCACTTTGAGAAATGGTGGCACCATTAAAAATTTAATAAAGGAAGGATCATGAGCTCAGATCTGATGATAAATTTAGGCGGTGTAGGAGGGTTACGTCACAGGGCTATGACAAAAGTATATACCTCATGAATCTACTGGATTAATCTTGGCCACCTTCACATCATCACAGTATAATGTATTAAGATAAATAATTATTAACGCGTCAAGCATATATGCACTTACAACCGAGTTACTAAACAAGATAAAACGTAAAACAACTTGGATTGCTAAATGAAACATAACATATTGTGAATACACTGGGATGGAATATTAGTCAAGATGATGAAGAAAAACCGAAAAAATCTAGACGTGTTAACAATAACATCTTCTACCATGAAATCACACACTGCGCAGGATTCAGATTTTAAAGAAAAAGGTTTAGCAGAGGATTGGACATGTTGCCCCAATATTAACTGGTTATACCTAATTGGTTTATCATTCTTGTCAGACTGAAGAAATAAACGTGACTTAACTACTGTAGACTGTATGGTAAGTGATTAGGTTCTCTAACCAATTATCATAAAAAAAAAATATCCTGACCACTGATCTCACACACACACACACACACACACACACACACACACACAAAAAAATTAACGAGTAAATATCTGTATGTTGGCTAGATTCCCTGAGCCTTCGTCATATACATGAAATTATGCTAAGCGCAGCTTTTAATAACTGATACAAATTCACAAGCAGTTCCAAAGGCTTTCGAGTGTTGGTGGTAGTTCCACCCAGGTCTGCATATCCAGTTATAGACATGGCAAGCTTACTATTAATTTCTCCAATACCCAGACTCCGACACTTCACTATTCGGAGACCGTTCCATTCTGGCAGAGGGCAATGTATTCCTCTCCAAACTAGTGATCCTCCTTCATACAATTTCTGAATTTCCTATCAGCATCACACTCCCGTGTTTGTTTTAGCACTGGTCTTCTTACCATTAAATGATCCACGACTACATAAAATAAGATCAGACTACCAAACAACAATTATGTTTCGCAACGAGAATGAGCTCAGACTAATAACATCCAACCACTGGCTGCCAGCCACCATCTTTTCAAGTTTTACGTAACGGGGAACTCTTCAAGTGCAATCGTTTTATCCCGAGTTACCGATGAAGGTGAAAAAATTTTTCCCACATGGAAAATTAGCCATAAACGAACACTGTTAATTTTCCAGCAATTCTTCTCCATATTCCTTTTGAAATTGTTTTTCTTCCCACAAACGAAGATCTTGCTTAGTCTTCCTCTATTCATCTTTAAGCATATTTCGCAAGACTATTTACTCTTCAAATACCGTGAACGTGAAAAACCTTTATTCCTGTCAAAAACAATCTACTGAGTTCACACCTAGTCTAACAGAAGCCTAATAGCCAGAACCTCAGTCCAACTGAGGAAAACTCTTATTGTCTTTACTGCAAAATCAATAACTTCTGCAACTGCAACTTCCTTCCTTCCCAACCTCATGGATCTATACCGGATTCGCCCTCACAACTCGCCAGCTTTGGCACTCGTTTCTCAAACTAGGTTTCCTTAAACATAGGGTGTCTGGAAGAGGAATTTTGCTCTTATCAAAATTCAAGACAGCCCGTCATCATCGGCTTCCCAGGTTTACCTATATTGTTGCCTCTACAGTATGTTATAACCCAGCCTGGGATATGTTACTTCACGATTACCTAAGATGTTAAGACGACGAAAATGTTGATATTTTAACGTTACGTTCTTTTTACGTGTTGGATTAACAATGTCTACAAGCTGATAACGTACTAGTGTAAACATCCGGCTAGATGCCTTCCAGTGTACTCGAGATATTTTTATTTCTTTTTGGGGGGAGGCTGCAAGATGATCACTACAGTGAATCGTTAAACTTACACTTGCAAAAATCCAGTGAAAACAAATCAAAATGCCAAGCATAGTGACATCAGAGCCTCTGCATATAAATGCAGTTTAGTATGCATACAACTAGAAAAATTATTTACTTTTATCCGCAACACGATATTTCTTTACAACTTCCCAGTAGTTTTAGAAATGTTGCAATAAGGGAAAAAAAATTGAGTCGTGGGATAACGGAAAACTTGATGCATAGGGAGGGGGGGGGGGCACACCCACAAAGCAGCATGTCGATAGCAACAATCAATCTGGGCACATCGAAGGACCTAATACCTTCCTCTTCTTTCCCAACACCCTAACATTGACGTACTCGATCCAACCTCTCTCATAGTTTCGCATTTTCCTCAGGTTCATTCAACTCCTTATTCTTCTACCTAAATGCCATTTACATAACAAAAACTGTGTTCAATTCCAAAAGTCTTATATTTGCGTACTTCATCTCAACATCCTCTGCAGTTTCTCTGGATCTTTTCTTCAGCCAGCCCAACCCCATTACCGGAAGTACATCAATCACACACACACGAGAAAAAATGTGTGGGAATCTGCGCAAGAAATCATCTCCCGTCCCACGAATGTGGGTCAGACGGGAGGTTTTCCCTTTCGAAAACAGCGCAGTTATGACGCAGATATGGCTCACGATATGGCAAAATGACTCTTCAGTGCCACGAACCTACTTTCAATACACATCCCCAACGACGACGGAGACGGAAAGCGACACTTCCGTGCAGCAGAATATACGGACTCATTTCACCCAAGGGTAACATCACCAAACGCCATTGAAATCTTCAGCAAATAAGCCGCATAACAAGATATACGGACACGGATTATATATACCCCAAGTTACTTATTTTAACCAAATATCAATTGCTCAACTTTTATTATTATTTTATTATTATTATAAACACTACTAGTATGGAATAAGCCCACAGGGGCCACCGACTTGAAATTCAAGCTTCCAAATTAATGTGTTATTAAAAGTAACAGGCGGTAAAGGTAAATACAGAAAGAGTAACAAATACATAAAAATGTAAGTCAGAAAAAAATAACAGATAGGTATCAAATACAAAGGGCGCGGCAGAAATGCACTGCATTTACATCAATATATCCGTACGTATGTTACAAAAACAACGAAGAATTTAAAGGGACGAAATGTCCAAACCTAGTGGGTATCTGATAGTCCCCACAGTGCCTCTCTAGCATTGCTACATCTTTTGTACATAGGCAAATAAACAACACTGGCAACGACTGACTGATCCTACCCAGACCTGAAATCCCTTGGAAACACAGATACGAGCGTGGCTAGCCACATAATGATACCTAAATCAATTATTCGCCCCGCAGTGTGGCAACCGATCCGCTTACCCAACTAACCTTACCGTCCACGTTCTCTGTCACTCTTTCCAAACAATTCTGACGACGATGCGAGGAAAAGAATCGCAAACCATCTTTAGAAGCCACGATGAAAAGATTGCTCTCTCTCTCTCTCTCTCTCTCTCTCTCTCTCTCTCTCTCTCTCTCTCTCTCTCACGGTTACTTGGAGCTATCGATTCTCCAATGTCAAAGGTAACAACTTTAATCCATTACGCGTCAGGGGCCACTGCAAAAGAAGGATTTCTTTATTGCATATTGAAGAAAGGAAGAGTATTAAATTTATGGGGAAAATAACAGCGGCAAACTTATTATCGGATAGAAAACGGGCTGTAATAAAGCAAAATTCAGATTACAAAAACAGATCTAACAGAAAAATTGCTATCAGAATAAGAGTTACGAAGCACGCCAAATCTTCTAAGCTCTCCAGACCTTGATAAACAGTATGACAGAGTATTATTTAGGAAACGAGGCCTCTCTGCACCTTCCCAAATTCCAAATTGGAGCCATCACATGAACAGCTGGCTAATAATTGTCTTTGACAGTATCGTCATTGTCTTCGATTACACAACTGGATTTTACTGATACACACAAAGCACAAGGCATACAGACCACTTTCGTATTTGAACAGTCATTCCTTGCGTAAACTAGTCCATGGTATCAGGACCATTGTAAAATAGAACCAACACTTGGGTAAAAACATTCCAAAGGCAAGGTTAGAGAAAGTCTTAACGAAACCAAATGGAACCTTAACAAGAAAATTGGTACACAAATATAGAAATGCTGCAAGGCACAGCGCGCAAAACTCGAAAATACCACCGTCACTTAAAATAATCGTGACAACAGCTGTATTTATAAGTCTGTTCACAGTATCAAGCATTTTCTCATAAGCTAAGCCTGGGATTTTGCAAATCGCCTTTTAATGTAAAAAATGACACACACACACGCCTTCATAAGTCATGATTTTCTCAGTACCTGAACTACACTAAATCTAAAATGAAATCACCCTTTCTGTCAGTCTATCCTAAGGCCATCACGCGAAGAAATGATTTGGCAGACCCATTCGCTAAATAAATTAGCGGACCAATTCGCTAAATAAATGAGTGGCCTGGCCTATATCAATTAGCTCAAGTGTATTCGAAAAAACCTAACCTCCTCCATACGGCAGAACCCGAGTCTTCTGACCCAGCTCTCTCTCTCTCTCTCTCTCTCTCTCTCTCTCTCAGAGACCGGGAACTAAAGGGGCCCTGCTGACGGAGGCTTCAGGGCCCGGGGGAACAGGCCAGGCCATTTCGAAAAGGAGTCACTCTCTTCTTCACAATGCACTTTCATTAGCATGCTGATTTGACACCGATTCAAGCCCGCCTTTAACTTAATTACACCTATTTCGGGTCAAAATAGAGAGTGCGGGTTGAGAACACGGTAGGCGACGCGAATTTATAATGAGGTGAACCACTCCAAATAGTCAGAAGGTTGCCGGGTCCATTTTTCGAAAGGCAGCTTCTCAACTGGTGCTCCGCGAATATAGAGTAACATAGGTTTTCCACGATCTCTGGTTAATGCCCGTTTGAATAGGAAACCTATAACAATGCAATCAACATCGACACCACCAAATGAAGACTTGACACTGAGACTTGGCGATTATATCTCATTCCAACTGTGAGCAGTAACTGGATAGGTTTTGAACAATTAAATACTATAAATAAATAAGATGCCATACTAATTAAAAGAAATTACATAAATTCATAAGTTATGATTCGCAGCAATCGATAGTCATTAGTTTTGTTCCCTAAACTTGGCTATGTGGTTGCTTCCGGGAGCACACTAAAAAGCTGAGTTTTCTAATAATCAATCTGCAAGCAACTGCAAGCATGAATTTTCATTTACGACTGTCCGAACTATCGCCTTTGATAAATGCAAACACAAGATTCAAGGTAATAGCCAGCTGGAAAACACCAGTACATGAGTGATGACAGCAGAATGAGTTATCCGAGATCAGGTGACCATCAGGTATTACTCCTCATTTCACCGCGGAAGAAACATACGAGGCTACATTCAGAAAACAGGCTCACTACAAGTGACATAATTCAAACTGAAAATAGATTTTATAAAAAAAAAAAAAAAGGCATCATAAATAAATCTTAACCATGACCCCTAACTGTGAACCGTAACTAGGTTAGGACCCTGATGATCCATCTTGACCAAAATTTTCGATTAGATGCCTCCAACCCAAAGATTGCTAGTTCTGAATGTTGTTTGTAAGACCATAACGTAGATTTTACCAACATACGAAACGTTATAATAATGGAATTATCGGAGGGCAACGTTGAATCTATGTGCAAATATAACTGTCACGTATATCAACTAAACAAACACCCCCCCAGGTTAAATTTGGTTAGTCTTCTAGCAAATTGTGGCATTTTAATATGGATACAAATATTCTTAGTTGTATGCATCACCTTCAAATAATAAAGAGTGCATATTAAGTATCCCATTACAGTAACCAGCTCAAAGTTTAGAATACATACAACACGGTAATCACTTTTCATTCCCGACAGGGTTTCAAGCACAGGTGATGAATAGAATAAGGAAGGGAAGAGTCTACACGGAGGAGGAGGAGGAGGAGGAGGAGGAAAGGGGGGGGGGTGCGAGACGCATTGAAGGGACGAGAGAGAGAGAGAGAGAGAGAGAGAGAGAGAGAGAGAGAGAGAGAGAGAGAGAGAATTTTCATTAAGTCGTTATTATTTGCAGCCACTAATCAACGGAAGGGCTTTTGATTTGCAACATGACATTTACATCGGCCCAAATAAGCGTCATGTCGAACCATATGCAATAACACTTACTAATACCTCATTTCAAACACCAACCAACAACAACTGGTAAATGTCTATCACAGTTCTGTTAATATTTATAGTAAACTATGTACTAGAGGTACGCACACATTTTCCATATAACGCAACTGTACATTTAATATTAGCATTTTCTGAAATACCTGGATCGATAACAGCTCCCATTTCCCCGTCCACTGGCAAATGCAATGTGGAAAAACAACGTCCCTTTGGCCTTCAAGGAGATATGCCAGTCGTAAGTGTTATTACACAAATAAAAAGAGGCGACTCGACATTATACGCTGACGTCATTAAGAAACTAAACTTTGTCACTTCAATTTTTCACATAAAAAACCTACAGAAATCCAATTACACTCAAACGCTGGCACGATTTTACTAAATAAACGTGACATTCCCATTAAAGACCAAGGAGAGAGAGAGAGAGAGAGAGAGAGAGAGAGAGAGAGAGAGAGAGAGAGAGAGAGAGAGAGAGAGAGAGAGAGAAGGCGTTGACGACTTTCCAGGAACTTCGGAAATCAAGTCGATATGTCACTGAAGTTAAATGTTCCGTAATGAGAGCGGGTACGAAAAGACGACAAACATTAGCCCTTGTTCGACTGCCTGTTAACAACTCTTGACATAGTTTTGTAACACTAATGTTTCTTTTTTCCAAATAACTAATTCTTGAAATCAAAACATGAAAAGAACACTTGGAAATGTACAAAATTTTACGTTTTACGTAACTCACTCGCCGATACTTTGACCCGGTTACCTTTCAGTTTACAAATGGAAACCTACTGATGACGACAACAAGGTGAACGCGTCCCAGAATCGTCACACACACAAATTTGAGTCCTAGACTTTCCCAAAAGGACGCATCACGGGGTGATATATCATTTATGATTACGCGGAAACGCTCGCTCATGCGAGAGACCGTTGCCTGTCCTTTTTTCCTTTTTGCCATATATCTATCTCTACCCATAACGAGGCATCATGAGGCCGATATAAATACACACCATGGAAGGGCTGGCAGGTGTGACATGGGCAGCCTGCAATCAATACTATCCGATGCGAGTATAAATGAAAAACAACCCACGCACCACCACACAGCATCCTGCTCCTCACAACCCCCAAAACCAATCCCTCCTCCATCCACAGCCATCTCCCTCTCACAACATGACACAACCAGTCCCCCCGACCACTGCGCCGTCGCCTCCTCCTCCTCCTCCTCCTCGGTCGTCTTCGTCTCTCGAGACTTGCCGCATTCACGTTTTAATTGACAATCGGGAAATAAAGGAACATTCCGGCAAAAGTGGTCTTCGGTTTCTCCGCTTCAAGGTTTTTCCTACTCATCGTCCCTTGACAAACAAACATACACGCACGCACACACAACGAATGTGCTCGGATGAACTTTTGATTAAAACTTAAGATTTATTGTAATTTGAGAAAAAATGAATAAACTTCAGGAGGAAAACTAGCAAAAATCTATTAGTAAAAGGGAACTTTCCTAGATTAACCGTGTGTCTCCAAAAGTTTTTCCGTTCCCTAGACAATTACTGATTGCTCCTGTACACGAGGCACCTTTTAGAAGTGTTGTTACCCAATAATACATGCAACACGAGCATCCACATTTCTCTCTCTCTCTCTCTCTCTCTCTCTCTCTCTCGCTCTCTCTCTCTCTCTCTCTCTCTCTCTCTCTCTCTCATATATATATATATATACAATACGTAAACATTTTATAAAATTCCCAGTCTTTTTTAGGTTCAAATATTAAGACTGGAATGACCCATTAAGATCAAATTCCTTTTAGCCAGAGACTCATAAACCAGTGTAACATTTCTATAATTCATTGCAATGTTTGTCGTTTACAAATGTTCTAGACACCAAAATGTCAAGAAAAAATCCAGAGAATAATTTTAATTAATAATTAAGAATTTCTCAGCATAATAGTACCTAGGCAATAAATCAACGCCTTTTCTATGCAATGAAATCTGTCATCTTTAACTGTGGCGATGAGTCACAGCCTTTCTCACGATGATTCCAGAGAAGAGGAAAAAGATTCTGGCCCACCCCAACAGCAGCAAGCACCAGAAGGGATGGGAGGGGGAGGAGCAAGGAAGGGCGCCGGACGGTTGATGTAATGGAATGTCAAGGTTTTAAATGACCTTCCATCGAGTCCTGCAACCCCCTCATCGACATCTCTTTCATTAGCAATCAATCTGGAAGCGGCGGGGCACATTCAAATCCCGCCGCATGGACGGAGCAGTGCCCGCGGACAGCCTTCCATTATTCAACGCGTGTGGCAAGCCAGGAGAGAGAGAGAGAGACAGACAGACAGACCTGCGAGATGGGAATGATGGGATTCGCCCGAACAAAAATTCATTCCCTTCCCCTAAACACGGACACCAACGCAAGGGGAGAATATTAACAACTAACCTAATGCCGCGCATTCATTTCAAGGCGAGAGCAAATACGTATATTACGTCTTAGGCCAAGACACGAGAGCAGCCGCAGCATTCGTTGTCGTCGGTAAAGATACAGGCGTGATTCTGAATCAAGCAGCACTATTTCTTGTCACAAGCATGCCTCTTAGGCAATCTTGACCTAATCCTGCGTCTAGATTACAAATTGAAAGCAACAAGACCCCATAAACAGACGTAAATTTACGACAGATCGGCATGCTTTTCCATAAGGCATCACGAGACTGAATAATCCTAAAGGTTTCGTAGTAGCAACGAAACCGTCACTTTCTGCTGCTGGGGAGGATTCGAGTCTGCAGACACCTGGTCATCCAGAGTCGGCTGTTGCAATGTGATGCCCATTGCTTCAGAAACCACAAGACATACTATAGCCATTCTCCCGGTATAATAACTGATTTGGTAAGGCCTCTCTCTCTCTCTCTCTCTCTCTCTCTCTCTCTCTCCTCTCTCTCTTCTCTCTCTTCTCTCTCTATCTTCTCTCTCCCTCGCTCTCTCTCTCTCTCTCTCTTCTCTCATATCTATGGTATGCTCTTATATATGTATGTATTACGTGTTAATGTATATATAATATAATATTTATATATATATATATAATATATATAAATAAATATATATATGTGTGTATATAGTAATAATTATATTAACTATATATAATATATATATATTACTATAATATATAATATTATATGTGTAATATATATAATAATATATATATATATATATACTAGAATTAATATTATATATATATATAGTATATAATATATATTATATATAATAAATTATATATATATGATATATATAATATAATATACACACATATATATACATACATATATATATATATATACTTATATATATATATATATATATATATATATATATATATATATATATATATATATATATATATATATATATATATATATATATATATATATATATATATATATAAATATATATATATATATATATATAATATATATATATATATATATATATATATATATATATATATATATATATATATATATATATATATATATATATATATATATATAGATATAATATATATAGATATACTTATAGATATATATATATATATATATATATATATATATATATATATATATATATATATATATATATATATATATATATATATATATATATATATATATATATATATATATATATATATTATATTTATAACTTTATATATATATATATATATATATATATATATATATATATATATATATATATATTTATATATATATATATATAAATATAATATATATATATATATATATATATATATATATATATATATATATATATATATATATATATATATACATACACACACACACACACACACACAGTAGTACCTCGAGATACGAAATTAATCCATTCCGAGGCGCCCTTCGTATCATGAGGTTTTCGTATCTTGGACCACATTTTACATGTAAAATGGCTAATCCGTTCCAAGCCCTCCAAAAACACCCCAGTAAATTTCATAATAAAGCTAAATTGACCCATAAACAATGAAATACTACAACAATTTGGACCATTCAATACGTAACTTAATAAAAATGCAAAACCTGTAAATAAAGTGTATATTATGTACAAGAAATATTATTACTGTAACGTAAAATGTGGAAGCTTACCTTTCAAGTGAGGCTATCTCCGAAAGTGGCGGCAGAGGAGGAGGAGGACAAACGGCAGATACGTACACTTAACTTAATGAAACACAAAAAAATGTCAGAAAAACAAACTAAACTTTACAAAACACATTAACAAAACTGTAACACTTTCTTTACAAAAAAACTTAAAATAAAATTTATTTTGTCTTTTTTTGATTTTAAATTTCTTTTTACTTTTTTATACTTTACGTAATTTCAATTTCTTCACCACAGAATGTATGCCAGTCCATTTACGGAATTTTTCGAACCACCCATGAGAAGTCTTGAACTCTGGGGTTGCCGTTGATGTCCCTTCTCCGCCGTCGTCTTCGGCTTGGGCAATCAAACCGCCGAAAATAGCGCTGGCCTTCTGGCAGATTGCCGTCTCGGTTATCGTATAGCCATCGATTTCTTTGTCCTCGATCCATACAAGAAGCAGCCTTTCCATTTCATTATGCACATGGCTCCTCTTGATGGACAAAATAGTCACGCCCTTGGAAGGTGTAGCTGCTTTGATGGCTTCCTTCTGCTTATGGATGGTGCCTATCGTTGACGGATTTCGGCTGTATTCCTTAGCGATCACACTCAACCGCAAGCCAGCTTCATATTTTTTTATTATCTCCATCTTTGTCTCCATAGAAAGCATTCTCTTCTTTCTGTGAACTTCAGCAACTTTCTTCGGACCCATGACTATATGTACTGTACGTAATCAAGTTACGTATGTAGTACGTATACTAATTAGGTTCTCACAATACGATACAGTAGCACAACGAAATCACTAACGAATTTACGATACTAAACGAAATAGTTGGACCGAACGAATGCTGCATGCGTACGATAAAGCTTCGGGTGCAAAGTGGCCGAGCGAAGGCACGCCACCACATAAGATGCATGATGGGAGGGATGCTGTCCAATAGGAGAGAAGGATCTCATGGCTTGGCTAGCATCAGGAACCAATGGGAGAGCAGGAGGATGGTGGCGAGTCTACTAGAACTAAGATGGCGGCGCGAGTTTCAAAATTGTTATCGGGCGAATCTCGGACTTTCAGAAACCTTTCGTATCTTGAAAACTTTTCGTATGTAGAGCAGTAAAATTTTTCGTGTCAGCTTTCGTAAGTTGAGCCTTTCGTATCTCGAGGTACCACTGTATATATATATATATATGCACAGACTGCTATATAAAATACATAATACATATATACAGCCAAAAAGAAACTGAGACAGTAAAATGCAAGATCTTCATCTAAGGCATTTAGATAACTGCTTTGCAAAATACAACTATGATTAAAGTGGCACATGTATGCAGCCCTTCTAATTGCATATGAAGATTATTATGAACTACTTTGGGTAGGTCTTCAGGTGAGGAACAGCTGCCCAGGATTAACTCGGGCCACAAAACAAATCAAGACAAGGCAAGGCAAGGATCATGAATAAGAATTACCAAAAGTCTTTACTTTCTCTTTTAAATCTTCCATAATCTTGTGCAGGATGTGGTAAGAGATTACAAAGTCCTATGCTTAACTCAATTTTCCTCTGCTTTCAGAATCAAGTTAAAAGGAAAAATGCTCATAAGCAGCCGTCCTCACCAGAGTAACAACATTGTTTATAAAATCCCATGTATGAATATGATCAACTTTATTTGGGCCAGACAAGTAAGCAATGGAACATCATATTAAACTAACACAAATATTCAGTTAGAACTGGCCACAATAACTGTGCTACTTTTGTACCATGAATGGATGGTCCCTAGTACAAGGATGTAAAATCGTTTCCCAAAAATCTCAAGTCCTGCATGAATATAGCTAAGGACCGAAAACTGGCAGAGAGCCCATGTTTACATGTTCTTGACCCACTCAGCAGAGTTCTTTAAAGGAGATTCAAGAGTTATTGAAAAATCTCTGCAAAACCCAGTAATGTTCTGTGCCTTTCCTTGGTAATACAAAGTTCCTCCTTGGGCAAGTGGATTTTGCGCTCGGCTACCAATCCGGTGGTCCAAAGTTCGATTCTCGGCTCAGCCAAAGCGGAACCAGAGGAATCTATTTCTGGTGATAGCAATTAATATCTTGATATAATGTGGTTTGGATCCCAAAATAAGCTGTAGGTTCTGTTGCTAGGTAAACAATTGGTTCCTAGCTATGTAAAAATATCTAATCCTTTGGGCCAGCCCTAAGAGAGCTTAACTTGGTAATACAAAGTAAAATAGGTGAAATCAGCAATTTTTTCCTGGAGGGAGGTAAAAAAATATTAATTTTTTCATAGTCACAGGCCCCCTAGGGCCTCCTCCTGGCCATTTACTGTTCATATTGTATATATTCATCACCTAGCCAACTTTCACTACAGGGTTGCATCACACGACGGTCACTAGAACCTTCATAATTAAACTATATTATGGATGAGCCCCTGAAGTAAACTTACACAGCACTGGCCACTTCAACCACATATACACAAAAGTCTTATTGGTGACGAACAGGAACACTACCAAACAAGCAACTCCATTTATCCATATGTTGCAAACAAACTCGTGCTTCCTGGTTTAAGCTCCTTCATTTCTAATACCACTTTATGTTGCCTATCCAACTCTTTTAAGTCTTATTCTCCTTCCTCCTAGCACTTTAAAACTCATAAATTTTACACGTAGACATCACCCTTCATTCTTTTCACATAAACCACTTGAAAATGGCCACCCAATCAAAGGAGTAAATACTTATCTGATGGGCACTGACAGTTATGGTGGCACAGACCCTAATTAGATTTCTCCCTTCTTTTTCAAGATGAATACTGATTTCACTGCTCCTAAGATTACAACTATTTTCAGAAGTTGGACTTGAAGGTTTTCCATCTGTTTGAGTAAAGGAAACATTGCAGCATGCTTAAGGACTAAGTCTGTCCTCATGCCCTTTCGAATACAGTCCAAATTCACTTCCCGTTTCCCGTTTTATGTTTGGTTTTCCAGCTTTTTTTTCTATGCATCTTTGTGGGTTTGTTGAAGACAATAACCTGATACCAACAATACAGTTTGGGCTTTGTAAAAGCCTTGGTACTTGTGATGCACTCATCAATACCTACTGTCTTGCAGTGCTCCTAATGAGGATTCAGAGGCACTCGTGATTGTTTGGATTTTAGTGGCACTTTTGACGAGGTGAATCATGAAGCACTTACCTACAAGATAAGATTACTGGGAACTGGTGGATGTTACTAATATTTTAAATTAATATTCTTCCTCAAGGTACTGATCTTGGACCTTTGCTATTTATCTACTGTAGTGACATGTGGCAAGGTCTGGAGGAAAAAAAATGCTTGCATAGGCCAATGATACTACTCTTCCAGGTGTTGTTTCTTCTCTCACCTTAGTTTGTGATTGCAGATCCCTTAAATAGAGATCTCGCCCATATTAATGAGTGGAGAAGGCTTGGGGCATTAGCTTAACCTTTCTAAAAATCACACTATGATAGTCCATCCATTTTCCTCTTGATTTACATTTAAATTGTAGTTGCAATTCTCGGTGGCTTTTCAGGACAGTAGGTGTAACTTCAAATGAGTTTGCCTTTTGAGAAGAAAATACCTAACTCTGCTTCCTTTGTTCTTCAAAAAGTTATCATTTAGATATATTTTTGAATGTTTCTGATGAAGGTATTAAAACTACCAGATTATTTTAAGTCTTCCTCTTCTTTGTTTGTTCTCCAATGCAGCCTTTCCAGTGTCAAATATCATCTCAAACTCTTGGATAGCATTATGCTATCAGTCAAGTTTACTTTGCCAGCTCTACATGTTGACTTCTGGCATAGACAAAAGTGAATTAGTTATGTTTGTTACATAAAATGTACTGCAACAACAAACACCCTCTGCACTCTTCTTTACTTGACATAGCTGTATTTGCCCACAAAATTAGGCAGGCTGCTGCTGCAAACATTGTGCTGATCTCTAGTATTATCATGTTTAATACTAGTCAGCTTACTAAGAGTTTTATCTTGGCTATAACTACAAAGTGGCCTCTACACTTAATTAAGCAAACAGCAAATTCATTCCTGCTTTCTGCTGAAGTCTCCTGAAATCAGGTGTATCAGTTTTACTATCTATTTCCACATCATTTATCAATGCTGCTTTTAACTTTTGCTCTGTCTGTAGGCTTACAATTCTTAAAAGTATTATTGTAATTGTGTTCAGAATTACAAAATGACTATGCTGCAAAGGAAAACATGATCATGGTCTAAGACTGGTAAATCTTAGGTCATTCTCAATACAATTTTAATGTATTTGAACTAACTCTTACAACAGAACAGAAGGCATAATCTACAAATTAACACAGGATATTGATACAGCCATGATGTTAATCAAATCAACGGTGACAAATTTTTAACTGTTGCATACAAAATGGTTTTCATTAATTCCTGTATCAAACCTTACTTACTATCCACAAAGGAGCCCTTCATCCAGACATTTCATTTGAAAATAGTCTGCAGAATAGGGGAGAATATGTGCATGGTACTGGTATCTTGTCATTAAAATACTCTCAATACCCATGAAAATAGAGCACTTTATTATGATCAAGTATAGATGGTAGCACCATGATGGGTCAACATATAAATGACTCATGCTGTTATTATTTAAAAGCCCTTTGTGAAGACATTTCCACCAGGATTAAGATCATGAATGAATTCTTATGAGTTCTTAGCAAAGTGTCATGTTTCCTATAGGGAGTACCATATATAACAAGTTTAGGTACTTTAATCTGAAAGAAACTGAACTCTATAGTCAGGCTCAAATGGCTTACCTATCCTCTTTTCCTGAATTCTTGCTGAAAAACTATTCCTTATTTAAAAAACAAAAAACCAGAAAAAAAAAATGCATAAAAAGTAAGAATGACTATTTAAATGTCAAAATACTCTATTTAATGATCAGCCGAGATTTAACCTATCTTCACTAAAGAATGTCATATTGGTTATTTGGGCGTAAAGGATGACTTCCTCAAATCCCAAGATACATGTACATAATTTTGGGAGATAGCTACCACTACTGGATATTTACAACAATGCAGATGATAGCAATTTTCAAAATTCTCCAATGTTGATATTTGTTAAAGGTTGTTGCCATTAGTGGGATGTGGAGTTTCTCAGTTCTTTCTTGCAAGTTTTCAACCACAGCAAAAAAAACTATGGAAGTTAACAAGTCAATTTAAGGACTGAATTCTGGATCAAATTCCTCTTCTAACTGCAGTATTTCTGATAACTCTAATACATGACTAAACTGACTTGATTGGTCAACTTTTTATACAATCCTCTGAATTATACATTCATGACTTCTTCCAGCAAATAAGTTTCCTGGTAAATTAATGAAATGTCATTTGAACATTTTTGTTTGTCCCAAGGTTGAAATCTAAAATAATCACATGAGCTGTTAATTTTTGCTAGAACTGCCAAGTTTATATGTTCCAAGCACTGTACTGTGTATCAGCTTTTATTCTATCAGGGCATTCCTTCAGTACAAGAGAGCATTTCTTTTCAGTAAGACACATTTTTGTAAACTGGCCTCTGTATCATATGTCAACTTACAGGATGTGTCAGTTTGAAATGAAGTAGTAGTTTAATTGGACTGACATTTTCACTGCCATTCTCACGTGTGCAAACATATATTACATATTTTAGACTATTTCTTGCTGGCCTATGAAAATTGTCAGAATACTAGTGTGACTAAACATGGTAGTTGTGTTGACAATTACTACTTCTTTGAAATGATAGTCTACAGCATTGACTCTCATGGAGAAAAAAGGAAAGGTTCTTCATTAAGGGGAATTTACTGTCTCAAAGTCACCTTGAGTAAACCTGAGTTTGCATGGAAGTGTCTCGAACGAAGTGTTCGTGTATGCGTCTGTTCCGATAGGTGGAACCAGCGAGAAATAAGTTTTATCTTTTGAAAAAGTTACTTTTTGGATCAAGGGAAAAAATATAGAATGTAGCAAACCCTGTTCTTTGTTTATTGAAAGTTACAAAATAAGTAACGCATTATGTCACAAACTGTGTGTTAAACTCATTACGTGTTTATGTCATTTGAAGGTGTGGTGGTTTATGAGAAGTTTGTGCATTTGTATATCATTACACCTTCCCTGGGGTTTTCCATAGAATTTTGGGGACATCGATCCAACCCCAGAGTGAAAATGGAGGGTGGCGTGGAAGATCACAAAAGAATTTGAAAACATGGTCATGGAGGAGTAAGTGACACTTTTCCTCACTACTAATCTGTTTTTTATTTTTAGTGATTGGATCTGTCTCTATTATGTGCTGATGCCATGAACCCCTTTTAATTTCATATTTGATTCATGAGAATTATCATCAGTTTGTTTTTCTGGACTCATAAAATATATTGCTATTTCAGTTTTGATGTGTTAATAAGAGCCATAGTTCTGTTGACAGGAACTGTCAATTTGTCGCTCTATCAGCCTCAGTGAACCGAACTATGTATAGACAAAATGAAGAGATGATACTTTTGCTTTGTGACTATTTAAGCAGTTTATTTGTGGGAATTGTTCAGTTACCCGAAACTTTGCTAAACAGTCAGTTTTCTATGTGTCGAATTTTAATGAACGACTTTAGTTTTTTTTTTTTAATCTAGCTGTTCTCGTGAGAGAATCTTGCTTATCTTCGGGAATAGTGTATTTTTGTAGTTCAGTGTTTAATTCAGTGCCCAAAGAAATTTTTGCATTGTCTTGTATGTTGATCAGAGATTTCACGTCAGCCAGGCTACCATATAATGGATTAGTGACTTCACCATTCTTTACACATATAGTGTGTGTATCATAAGATTATTGGCTTGTTGAATAACATTAACTACAGTATTTTCCAATTTCAAGCATTGTCTTGAACTTAAAACCTTAGGCACACAGTAACGTTTGGACTCCATGATTGGTGGCGTCCTTTCCTCGTTTGATGGGAAGCAATGTACTGAGCACACAAATGGTACCACTTTTCCTACCCTGAATTTTGCCGTCTTCCAAGACATGACTCCTGTAACAACCTGTACAGAAGGATATATGTGATATCCTGGCCGATATGGAATGACCCCACAGACTGACTGCACAGTAGAGCCATGCTCTAAGAAAATAAGATTGATTATATTTCCCCCATGTGTAATGGGAAGACCAATAATAAATGCCTTGGCTTCCACAGCCCTAACCATATGATAATGGTAAAATAGGCAGTCCCCAGATATTAGTGGGGGTTCTGTTCTGATGGCTTTATTAAGCAAAAACTGCAGACTACGGATGGAAGAAATTAAAAGGAAAAAGGTACAAATCACCTTTCACCAATGTAAACCTTAAGCAAGATGCTGTTCTGTTCTAATTGAGCCATGAGCAACTCAACATGTAGAGCTGCTACCACAAGTATCCAGGAACAACTGACTGACTTGGGTGGAAAAGGTGTTCTAAATAAGTTCCTCCCGATTGCCAGGAACAATGCATTGCTCTACTTAGCAAGGTCCTGAACATGGTACGGAACAATCACCCCCACTATACAACTCATGCACCCACTTAATGACCTTTTTAAGCCAGAGCAAAATGCTACTGGATCTTTCTTTCTTGTGCTTGCTTGTGCTAATGAACAACAATCATAAATCAGGCCTCAGATGTTAAAAGTCCTCTGTGAACAACAGAGCAAAACTCTTACCAGACAAAATAGCATGTTGTTGCAATCATCATCAAAGAGAGAATATAACATTGTTACTGGATCTCTTCCTAGTGCTTGCCAGTACAATCAAGGGACAATTATCCTACAAGACAACATGTAGTCATGTGCCAGCAGAGCTTTCACTAGACAGTAGATTCTTGTTGCAATCACCACTAAAAAGCCTCAAATGGAGGGGTAAAAAATAAATAAAGTTGAATCTCGTCAGGTTTAAGGTCACCATACACATACAAATTGCCTAACCTCTGCTGCAGAAAGGCTGGCAGGAAGGACTTTTGAAAGTGACACCCTATCTAAATCCTATGTAAAGGACTTACATAAAGCAGGTGGGTGAGGCTGCAGAGAATGACTGTCAAATCCCACCACATAGGTCTGAGTTTACAAAATGAACTAGACTGCTCAATCTCAAGGACATGAAGAGAACTAATACTTTACTGGTATTCAAGAAGTAAAAAGCCTTGACCTTATAAGAAATTAATGTGTGAAAACACTAACAGAGTTTTGGTACCATGTACTTTGAGATGAGAGACATGGAGGGTTGGCTTTCCTCACTTACAGAAATTACCTATAACTGACTAGAACATGGCCAGAAATAACAAACGT
The DNA here is from genome assembly GCF_015104395.2 of Macrobrachium nipponense. Taxonomy (NCBI): domain Eukaryota; kingdom Metazoa; phylum Arthropoda; class Malacostraca; order Decapoda; family Palaemonidae; genus Macrobrachium; species Macrobrachium nipponense. The sequence continues at coordinate 41,343,233 of NC_061109.1, forward strand.
CTCCAACTGGAATATTGGTGATTCACAAAAATATTTACGAGGCATTAATAGAAAAAGAGGATGTCAGGAACAAATAACATTAATATCTTCAGTACTACGAGTTGCTCAATCATGGGCTGTAAGAAGTTTTAATAAGAATGAGATTATTTAGTTTTCTGATAACTTTTCTAACTTTAGTTACAATTTATGCTTTGAACTAATATTGTACTTTTTTTTATTCTCATGTTACTGTAACTTAATTTTCTGTTTACGTAAGTTCTTGAGTGGCACTATTTTTAACAGGGCCGATTAATGTTTGGTCATTTGTCTATATTTACAATTCTTAGGGTCAATTACCCAATTCTAAACAACATTAAATACATAAGATGGTAATATTTGGGCCAGTCTGTTTCAGTTTTCATAAACAGCCTTGGTGATTTCAAACACTTAAAATCATGCAACATGGATTAAGCAGAATTAAAAAATTTAATTTTCAAATTTTCAATATCCAAAATTGTGCAATCATTTGATATATCTAAAAACATTAAATTGTATTGTTACTTAGTATAGCATTGTTAACATACTAAGAGGTGATTTTTTTTTAGAAATTCAATTAAAACACTTCTTGCCACTGAAATGTTTAAATAGAATTTATCATTAAGCTCCATTTTTAGCATTTCCAAAGTTATCTTAGTATCTATGCTCAGAGCAATGCATATTTTGAACTAAAAGTCAACGAAGAAAATGTCAAAACTTGATTGAAACAAACTAGAAACCCCTCCACTTATAACACTTCCATACATAATGATTTTTCTAAGCCACCTTTTAAGGAGTAATACAATTTCATCTCAACCTGAATGGAAAATTCAGATGACATTAGTTTAGGTTATAAATTACTCCATATGATATTACTGTTAGCAGTAGGACACCTTGAAGTTCAAGTACAAGCTGTACAATATGGTCTTTGTTAGTCAGATTTTCACTTACAGGAAAGCAAAGAACCTCAAAACTTCTTTATTTCAAATAAAGCAAAATATAGAGTAGAAAATTACATAGATTTTATGAGTAATTCAATAATGGCTGTACTGGATGGATAAATTATCCAATTACATGAAAAGGCTACAACATTTTCTACTGTCATCCATGACAAGACAATGGAACAATGTACTCAAGTATATGCCAACTCCCAATAAGTGGGCAAAAACTTCCAATTACATCCAGCAGGTATCAAAATGTACCCTTATCAGAGCAACATCACTAAGTGTGCTCAGATAATCATTTATACTATATAGGTAACTGCTAATGAAGGTGGTAAGTTATTTTTCTCTTTACCAAACATGTCTGTCTGTGAGTTTGTATCTGTTCCTGAGATATCACATACTTCTGGCTCAACAATTCCTCAGTATCCATCAAATACAAACGTAGACTGGGATATTCTTTGGTGCTTATTAAACAATTAAACATCTAGTTAAGTTCAAAACATAAATTTATAGTTGCCTAGCATCAGAACAAATTTCCTGTTTTCAATACAGTATCTTTTCTTTCCCTGTTAAATAAAAAGAAACAAGCAACAATTTTTCTGGGGAAAAAAAAGTTAACTTACCTGTACAGCCTTGTACAGGAAGTGCCAACAATGTAAAAAAAAAAAAAAAAAAAAAAAAAAAAAAAAAAAAAAAAAAACCATGGCAAATAAATATACCAAGGGCAACAAAATTTGAGTGAAAATATACTGAATAAGTAGTGTACACAATAAAAACATAAGATTAACACAACTAATTAACCACAGAACAAAATATACATAACTAACTTCCACACTGCACTTGTCTAAAGAATGAGAAAAAGAACAAAAGCAAGGAACAGTATAGCTAAATAAAAGGACACCATGAGAGAGAGAAGAGAGAGAGAGAGAGAGAGGAGAGAGAGAGAGAGGAGAGAGAGAGGAGAGAGAGAGAGAAGAGAGAGAGAGCGAGAGAGAGAGAGAGAGAGAGAGAGAGAGAGAGAGAGAGAGAATGACAAGTCCATACTTGTGTTCACACAACAGACATTTGGGTGCAAAATATACATAACATAAAATGGAAAGGATGAATGAAGGAATCAGTGCATGAAACGGGTGCAAAATACAGTGGATGAAGGAATGTGTGTAAAGAAATGGGTGCAAATCCATGAATGACAAGACATTGGAAACTATGTATTTGTGAATGAATTATGAATTTGGGCCTTACAGCTCTGCAATGGGGCCTAGGAGACAATTCAGCATGGGCAGATTAATGTACTGCAGCAGCTTAAAGTAACAGTATATTTCATTATTTTGATTACTATGTGTTTCTTAGTTACACATACTATGTACTCAAAATTAATAGTACTTTTAAACAGCACTTTATGTGCATACAGTACCTGATTATAAATAATGTAGATACGTATAGTTAGACATAGTGACAAGGACCTTAAATGAGACAATTTATTCACAATATACACTAATTTAAGGTGCACAATATCAACAAACATCATCTTCCTCCAAGATTTTTATTCCTTCGCTATCAATGCTACAATACTCATTCCCTATTTTCTATGGGCTGTGCTATGAGCAAGAGCCCATGCTGGCATAAGACCAGCTTAATCTCAAAACATTATAATTTCCTATTTCAAGTCTTTTTATATAACAGCAGACAATATTCATGTTTTACTCAACTATTTTATAAATTGTTTTGCCGTCACACTTGAATATGTTTATTGCAGTTTTTAATGTAATAAATTTATATCTTCTAAATTTCACACACATTGATTCAATTTATACCAAATTTTCATAATGACTTGCCTTTTTTCCCAATATAAACTTGAGAATCAGCCTTTACAAGAGTACTCTCAATAAGAGCTGGAAATGGTCTTTGAAACTTGGTAACAAGGTAGTTGCATGGTGGCAGAAGGGAAATATAGATGTACTGCCCAATAGGGCACTGGGGTTAGCTGAAATTTGATTATGATTAAATCCCTCTGGTTTATCTCTTGGAAAAATGTAAGATACTAAAACATGGTTTTCATTCCAGCAAAACTGGAGGACTGTCAAAATATCTACTCAGTTTCTGATATGTATGAACAAGGGTAGGCTGACTCATGTGTCATTCTATATAGCTTAGCATATGAATTAAAAGGCTGACAGGATCCTCTGCCGATTTATTTCACAACTTAAAACCATACTCTACTGTTGATTCAAGGGTTTAAGGCCATTTTACTTGAGCATGTCACTCCAAGACCTCATGGATTGGCTCTGTATATTATAGGGAGTTTCTATGCATCTAAAAGACAATCCAGACTTATTATTTATGGTTGCATTTTTACCAAAACAGCAGCAGTTAATGAGCTGACATCAAGGCTTGTTACCATTTTGTAAGTTATTAAAACACTCATTACACCAAATAGTTAAGCTATGCTACTGCAGCAGATAATTGTGGAGTTGCTACTCCAGATTTTTTTAATATTTCTGATTGTGAGCACTTAATACAGAAACCCACACCAATCGGACAACTGTCTTGACCTTGTATTCACAGATGTTACAGGGATTGTATCTTGTAGAGAAGGTTCGTTAGAAGGTTCATCTGACCATTACCTGATTAAGGTTAATGTGGCAATGGATTAGGTTGTTCCTGATGTTATCTTTTCAAGAAAAGTATAATTGAAATCCTCAGGCCCAGATGGAGCGATATGTACGCATGCAGAAGTCCTAATATTATTGTGTTTAAATGATCACCCGACTATTATTGAAAGAATTCTTTCTAAAATTTTATTTTTTCTTCGGAGATAAGAAATGGTTCAATACTACATGTAATCTTGCCTACCATGAGAAATAAGCTCACCATTTATGTAGGAAAAATCAATCATACTTTTTATGGTGTAATGTCATTGAGCTTAGAAGTCAAGCTTAGATAGTCTATGAGGTAGCTTATAATTAAAGGCATGAATATCTTGCTCCTTTGTGGTGATGACCATGACCATAAGTGATGATCTACCCTCAAGACATCATTCATTGCCCTAAAACTAAGGAAAAACTTTTGGCTAAAATCTTTGTGAGCAGTGTGTGGCAAGTCTGTGGTGTTGCCTCAGTCATGCTTTCCAGAGTTGAAGTATGTTAAATGGCCTTCAGGTCTAAAGAAGTCGAAACTCTGCTGCTGGGCCTTGATGTTTTGGTGGCATAAACACTATTGGAATCTTGCCTATCTTTTTTTTTTACAACTGCCTATTTCATTGTTTCTGTCTGGAGAAAAGGAAACAATGCTGCATTACCGAATGGACTAAGTCCATCCTCATGCCCCTCTGAGGGCCAATTTCAATTACCCCTATTTTGTCCAAGATGTTTGTGAAGCTACTCTAAAGATCTGTGAAGGTTTGTTGAAGATAATAACCTAACCTTATGTTTGGGTTTTGTAAAGGCATTGGTACTTGTGATCGACTCATCATTATCTACTGTCTTACGGATAGCTTTTAATGAGGGTGCAGAGGCATGCATATTCAGTCAAGAATTTGGTGATGGCTTTGACCGTGTGAATCATGAAGCATTCATCTACAAAAGAAGAATTTGGAATTGGTGGATCTTTTATTATTTTAAATGAATTTTCAATACGCAGAACCCAAAGGGTCTATGTTCACGGCCAGTATGGTAGTTTTTGTGATGTCATTTCAGGTGTCCTTCAAGGTAGTGTTCTTAGACTTTGCTATTTATAATCTATACTAATGACTTGTGACAAGGTCTGGAGAACAAACTTATTGCCTATGCCAATGATGATACTCTTCTAGCTGTTGTTTCTTTTCTATGCTTTAGGTCTGTAGTTGCAGAATCCTTAAACGGAAATCTGGCATATGAATAAGCTTTAGAACATGAAACTTAACCCTTTTAAAACTCTAAGTAAGTTAGTACATCAAGAACACTTTTGCCTTTGCATCCTTATTTTAAGATTTTAAGTACTACTTTCAGTAAGAAATTTACTTTTGAGAACTATAAAATATGTCATCTATGGTGCATCACTGTGCCGTGACTGCATATAATGAGTTAAAAGCCGCATAATGTGTATGATAAAAGATTTTTCCCCAATACAAAAAGGTTAAAAACAGGGAGCTTTTGACCGTTTACACAACGGCTGAAGAGGACTTGCACAAATGGTCTTAAGTTCCATTTTATCCTTTCAGTATTTTAGGAAAATACAGTATCATAAACATTATTGTGGCTTTTACCTCCTTATATATGTCATATTGCTTTCTCCACTTCTCAAAAGGTTGGTATCTTGCTTTAAGTGTTTTAGAATATTTCAGGATGAAGTTATCACCTTCATGTGTTTTAACTCATCCTTTTCCTTGTTTGGAATACTAATCTCCAGTCTGGTCTTCCAATGCTGACTCTCATCTCAAACTCTTGTAAAGTTGTCTTTATTTTACTAACTCTTAATGTTGACTTGTGGCATAGACCAAAAACTGAGGTCATTGTTTGTTGCATAAAATACACAACATAAATCATCCTCTGCATCTTCTTGACACAACATAGCTTTCTTTTTCACAACACTAGGCAAGGTGTTGCTAAGTGTGCGGTTTCCTAGCATCAGGTTTAACACTACTCAATGTAAGAGTTTTATCTTGACTACATCTAAATTCTGGATTAGTGTTCTTAGCATAGTTGTTGAGTTTTCTGACCTCTAAATATCTAAGTGAAGAGCAAACTCCTTCCAGACTTTTTGCAAACACTTCCTGAACTCCAAATGCAATGGTTTTATTTCCTTTTTCCTCATATTTATTGATATATCCCTTGGGGCCCTTTTGATTTATAATCTGACTCTCAATAAGAGTTTTCAGTTAAAGACAAAGAAATTAAGTTCCAAATGGAGACCATAGAAATGTTGCTTAAATAATACTTAGGGGCATTTATAGAGGGCCAGGTTTCTCCAAGATTAAGATAATCTGACACCTCATATCTCAATTCAAAACATGGGTAGCAATTATGTTCCTCTGTAACTGGGGGAGTGGAGACAGTAGTCTGATCCAGTATCATGACCAATCTCAAAGAGCGGAATGTCAGTATGGGATTCCTGGGGAAATATGGGAAGATACTGACTGTAGGCAGTAGGAATGGTGACAGACCACTACAAAAGTGGAAATGTGTTAGCAAATGATCAGTAACTGATTTGAGTAAACTTTATAGATCTGTTCTGCTATGTTCTGCTACGGAACACAGTGAGAATGAGAACGGTAATGAGAGCTGGCGGTCAACTTTTTTACTCTGCCTGCATGGTTCCAAAAACGGAGGCTCCTCTGATCAGATCTCAACTGACTGCTTGCAAACTCAGAAGGGTCCTCCCTCTGAAGTAAATGTCACACTAAACCTTCCCTTGACTGCTTTCATAATTGGGTTATTATTTTTTTTTTATCTAATAGTGTTATGCATAAAACCAAAGATACTTGAGCAGACAGAAACAATCTGAACTATTGTCCCGAAAGCAATCTTGAGAGTGCACATCAGTGAGTGAGCCATAAAACTGCGATAGGGGCTGTGTGATGGTAAACTCAAACACCCACCACGTCTGGCCACAGATAGTGCATGCACCACCCTTGGATGTAGACACTGCCCTAGTATGCAAAAATCTAGATCGCCCACTGTAACTAAGCATGCAAAGAATACACACACAAGATCAACCACTTCTGTAGCTCTATCCCAATAGTTTCCTCCTACAAGAGAGGAACATCCCTGATAATGAACAAGGGAAAACACCCATGAATTAAAAGAAAAATATTAGAATCTTGGATGATCCCCCTAGTAGTCTCAAATACCTCCCATATAGGCTGGGAAAGAAAAAAAAAAAAAAAAAGGATGTAAACACAAAAATAATAAAAAAAAATTAAGGCCATACTTTACAATCCAGTGAAGTACTGTGACTAACCAAAAAACTGAGTCCTTGACCTGACGACAACCAACAAAAAAAGTGAACAGGCGGAACTCTACCACTCACCTACCTGCCATCAATCAACCATCTTGTTACCAAGTTCTAGTGGCCATTTCCAACTTCTATTGTGAATACCCTTATATAATAGGCAAAGGTTTGTACTCGCTGAAGAAACAAACTTGTTTATTGAACTTTATTGATATTACAGTACTATGTTTTATCAACTTGTGAGTGCTTTGCACAGCATAGGCTAAAGTAAATTGCACAGTGAAGCAAATGTTCTGGGATAACCTATGATAGGCTAAGAATACAATTATTCTCGTGACAATATTTTACCCTTTGACGCACACCATCAGGACAATTTAGTAAAGCTAAGAGATTACAATATATAGCTCACTTAATTTCAAATATCTGAATCTAGTATTGTTCCTAATTCAATAAATTGAATCAGGAGTGAAAGTTTACATGGAAAATATCTTAAATGAGATTGAACTACTGCCCTTACTTTCAACTAACATGCATAAATAAAAAAAAAAAAAAACTATTTGTTCAGTACAGATGAGGCCTCTAATACTAAAGCCTTAACATGTTTCCAACAATAATATGTTACAATCAAACTTATTCTACGATGAAGTTGAAATCTACCACAATAATGGGCATTGGCAGTTTATCATTAATTCTCAATGACAGAAAATTCAATTTGAACAAATCCCCCTTCTCACTCCACTTAACCATGAAAGTTCTTTAGCAATTCATCATTAATTCTCATTAACAATAAATTGAATTAGTACATCTCCCTTTTCACTTCACCGAAGCAACCCAAAGTTTAAATTAAAAAACCTGACCTTGTCAAAAAATGTGCATCCTTATGGTTGAACTGGCTGCTGTATTTTGCATTAGAAAGCAAAACAAACTGAATTTTGTGTGAATCAATTAACAATGCCCTTTCTTGCATTAAGAACTAGAAAAAAATTAGTGCATATTATAAAGTGGACAAGCAAAGTTGATAAAACAGGAAGCATCACAGGTTCCTGAAATACAAAGAAGTTTGCAACAGGGACTTCATACAAGTTTCTGCAAGCTAACAAATTAAGGCAACTAGCTTTATTCTCAAATGACACTTACCTTCGACTTGGTGACATGGTCAGTAGGCAAGGCCTCTGGCACTGTTTGAAGAGTGGTACGCACACTTGCAGACATAGCGTTAATTTAGTGCGTACTAAGGATGGCACTTGAGTGGGGCTTGGCTTAGTCTGTGCCAGAGGAACTTTGGGGTGGAATGGCTTGGGCTACCATTCAGTGGCCATGTCACTTGTGCACACCACTAATAATCTGGGATACGCTCACACACGTGAACTACCATCCATAATCTGGGAAAGAAAAAATATAGAATATCAAATAATGTTAGAAAGCCATCAAATAAATGAAATTGCAGAAGATGAGCATCTGCAAGATGATATGACATCACACGAAAAATTCAACACTTGGCAGCTGCTTGCCTGACTTTCTTACTAACATACTGTGTAGCATAAGCAATAACAGAACAGGGTTTCAAAGAATAACATTTTGATACCTTGTCACTTCTTCATTTATAACCATTAGTTTCTTAAACAAGTGGTACGAAGGTAGATAAGTGTCTTTGGCATGTCTGCCTCGATTACAGATTGCTACAAGGGGAATATATACTAACACCTAATTATTTTATCTACATGCTATCCAGATCAAATATTTTTGTTCCTTTCCGATGCAATCATCATCAACATGTCAAAACATGATTTACACACATATAACCTTGCTTATTACTGATCTTCCAATCATCAGGGTGAATAGGGGCTGGCTAGTTCAGACTAGAAAAGATAACCACAAAATTCTCAAGGCCACTAGTGTAACTTCCCATGATCATCAGTAAGAGGAGTAGGAGTATGGGCTTAAGACTTAATAGATGGATTGATCCTCGGGAGTAGTAATAACAGGTTTGGGATGGTGGACAGATTGATCCTGTAGATAAAGGATATTACGCGCCATTGATTTGGAAACAATCGGGCGGGAAAGAGGTGCCGATATTTTTATAGCCTTTTAATCAATAATGGCAACTTTTACACTGGCCAAAATTATGAGTGTGGGCGTCTCAGGACTTCGGTTCTGCTTGTGACTTGAAGGGGGAATGTTCTGTGTCTTTCTCTCACATGAAGTCTTTTAGGAAATTTGCTCATAAATATACCAAGAAGTTGCTATTGTTTTTTGTTCTTGTCTTTTACAATAGAATGTTGGTTGTAAATGTAATTTTACAAAGAAAAGTACAAAGAAATAGGTAGTCCCCAGTTATCGGCACTCGGTTATCAACAATCCGGTTTTATGGCGCTCATCCAGCGCCATAACAGGCCGAATTCCCGTTATTGGTGCCAACAGGTGCCTTATGGCGCCATAAATCATAAATCACTGAGTTTCGGTTAATAGCGGTTTTCGCTTATTGGCACCCCCTCAGGTGAGGGTGCAAGAATCAAGTGTTTTCTTTAAAACATGAAGTATATTACCTACTAACACTTACAATAGAAATGACAGATTAAGGGGGCCGGCCGGCTTATGCCATTCTTTAAGGACAGGACTTTGATATTCATACCACTTAATAAGGTGACTTGGGACATCTCCAAACTGCATATGATTTTCGCCTCTGACCTTGGGTTTTGTGACGCCGGGGCGATTTATCCCAAAAATAGCCATTTTTCAAATTCTATCTCCTCCCTTGATATTTAATATTAAGACCTGGGATTACTACCATATATAGACCTGATGTAGACCTCCAATCGAATAAGGAGTTATTTTTCTAAGTCATTTTTTTGCTAGATATGAATTTTTCATTATGGTAAAAAATAAACCCTATAAATTAGGAAAACTAAATTTATAAAAAAAGACGAAACAAAAATTGGAAAAAAGGGCTTGATTTGATTGTTCTATAATGTCTTTCTGAGTTATATACCAAATTCCAATGTTATAGCTTTAAAACTAAGTGAGAAGATAGATTTTGAAGGTCAATAACTATAGTTTTGAGATACGGGCGTTCAAAGTTTTTCTTCGTATTTTTATAACGACAATGTTAATAAATTATTATTTTTATGAATGTATATTTCTTTTTGTGTATTAATAAACCAAAACTATTTTATTTATCATAATTTAATCATAAATGATGATCCCTTTGCTCATATATCGTAGCTTGGGGCACTCCTTCCTACGCAACTCTCTCTCTCTCTCCTTCACTAACTCGGCTTACTACAGCGAATTTTCCTCTTCCATATGTTAGCTAGATGTTTTCCTATTATTTTCGGTTTTGGCATGATGAAATTCTTGCCGAAACAAAAACAAACAACATAAATGCAAGAGAATGTCAAGAGGTGAAATTCGAAGTTGTACTCTCTTTTTACAAAGAATGTTAATAAATCATGATTATGATGAATTTCATATTCCTTTTTGGGTATTAATAAACCAAAACTATGTTATTTATCATAAATTAAGATCCCTTTGCTCAAAGATCGTAGCCTGAGGGACAGTGTGACGTGTGCTTCAGGCAAGAAAGGGGCGTTTACTTACTACGCAACCCTCCCCCTCTCTCTCTTTACTAACTACGCTAATATCGCATATATTATGATATTCTGTAATCATATTAAGAGCGAATTTTCTTCGTCTTTATGTTGGCGAGATGTTTTCCTTGTCTTTTCCTCACTGGCATGATGAAATTCTTGCCGAAACATAGAGAAACATATGTAAAAGCAAGCGAATGTCAGAGGTGAAACTCGAACGTGTAGACTACTTGAAGTCTGTGCTCGCACTGAATCATGGCTGAACTTGATACTGCCCTCTGTGACCCACGGAATCTCTACAGATGCCATTTCTCACAATTTCTTGGACAATAATTATCAAAATTTACGATAACAGAAAAAATATTGCATTTTCTTGTACGGATGAATGTTTTAGGCTTATTGAGTTATGTTTACTAATTACCCTGTAACTACGAAAGTAAGAGAAATTCTGACAAAATATTTCGTATACGTATTCTCAATTGCCATACGAAGCTCCATGAATTTTTTCATGACTTTGCATTTTTCGCGTTCTCCAGATTCGCGGATTTCTCTCGGGAACGTTTCCTTGCATTATTCGCGGAAAATTCGCGCATTCGCGGTATTTTTCTATGACAAATATCCACAAATTCCTGGGTTTTTTTTATGAATTTTATCATAAAACGCACTTTTTGTGATAAAACATTAAAAAAACCATGTAGGAAAATTTTTAGTGGGTTTTTCTTGAGTTTTAACTAACAAAATAGGCTGTTTTTAGCATTTTTATAGGGGTTCCAAACATTCGCGGGTTCTAACTATTCACGGGGGGGTCTGTATACCCCCTTATATAAGGGTTCCGGCCAGCCCCCTTAAGGAAATATGGAATGATTGTTCATCACTATAATGCTGAATGAACATGAACACAGAGAGAATAGTATACAATTTAGGCAGAAGGCCAAGCACTGGGACCTATGAGGCCATTCAGCACTTGAAGGCAAAATGACAGTGAGGTTTAAAAGATGTAACAAGAAGAAAACCTTGCAGATGCCACCATGAAACAATTAAGAGGAGGGAGGCAAGAAAGATGGAAGAGACTATGAACATAAGCGAAAGGATGCTTCAAAGATAAATGATCATAAAGAGATGGTGCAAAGACTGAAAACTGAAAAAACTATATTGAGAAAGTTATGAGGAAAGCTAGGGAGAGGAGACAGGTTTTAATGAAAATTAGTATGCAAAGTAGAAGAAAGAGGTTTACTAGGTGCTAGACATTTGGATATCATCATCTTCCACCCATTCCAAGGCTATCACAAAGGCCAAGTGTGTTATGGAAAAGGATCATAAAAGAACCTGCATCAGATGGATATATTTCAGCATATAGTGCATAGTAGACATCCAAGACTTGTAATTTCAAGGAAGAAATATTTATATTCAAGTATATAATGAGAAACTATGGTAATATGTTAAGACGTATTTCTAAAGTTTTACTATTACAAAAGAACAATACGTACAAAGATTTTGGCACCTCTGACAATTATATTTAGGAATGGACTAGATATTTAGTGATAATTAAGAGTAACTAGACTAGATAAGAATGAGTATATAACCAGGACAGATGCCATGCATCCAAGTTACCATTCACAGTATACATACTGGAAACTACTGAACTATTTTGTCATATAGTTACAAATACCCTATTTCAATATGCTTTACTATTTCCATGGCAAACATCTACCATCTTGCTGACCTCAGGCCAGTTTGCAAGTCCGTACTCCAATATTATTATAGAAGTTGACATTCAGGTTCAGGCAGCAGAAATGTTATCAGAAACACTTTGCTCCTTATACTAACAGATATTTATGCACTGTATATAAATTTTCCGTTGCCCATTTATCATGTATCAGTGACTATAGCACCTACGGCCTAACGTCAACCATTACAAACAGTCTCGTGGATTGCAGAACAAGTTAAGTCCACCAGCAACCTAATAATCTGGATCTTCTCCATCACAAGTAAGAATATCTGGAAACTTTTGAAGACCATTTGGGTAAATAAGCAAATATAGCAAGAATCAATCCAAACCCTAAGTACTGGAATGATGAGTGTCAGCCAAACAAGATATATGAAGTAAATTAATTTTGTCCATACAATCATTAGGCAAGGGACCAACACGGCTCCCAAGATGAAGGATTTTCACTTCAACAGTTATTTCTTGTGCTGTAGTTATGTTTTCAACAGTAATTTCCTGTTAACTTCAACAACACACTAATGTTTTTTTAAACAGTAATTTCATGTTCACTTCAGCAACATTATAGTATTGTTCAAATTGAATAGACCTCTGGAAGTCATGGTGTATATAAATTTTATTAAACATTGGTTGCTGGTGGTTCAACCAGGAGTGAATGATCCCCTATTTGAATTGTCAAACAATATCCATCATTAGTCAGGACTTTGATGTTTTGGTTGGGATGGATGAAAATATAAGACATTTCTTATCAACATGTATTTTCACTGGAGGGAGAGGATCAAATTTCTGATATCTTCATAGCTTTATTATCGATGTAATTCCTAAAAGGTTATGCCAAGGTGAAAGAAGCAGATGGCACATTACATCTCCACCTGCTAGCAATAACAAAAGCTCTCAAAACTGGTACTGGTCTAACCAATAAACCCCAGTACACGTGTTTGTAAGACATGCTATGCCTCTGCTACTTTTTCATTAGCAAGAAAGGTCTAACAACTCATCTTGCTGTTACACATCTTTGTCTACCCTAGTAAAGTAGACAAGGAATGAAAAAACCAAATCCAGACGCAATAGACCAGAATCTCTACAAATAAAATACTACAATAGTAACTTTATCTTCTTTCCCACCGTTATCCCTACTTTAAGCGGTTGGTTGCCTGTGCGCCTTCTCCACTGCCTTCTATCAAAGGCATCATCCTCCCACCAACATCAGATATGGTTTAGTGTTTGGCAAAGGGGTTTTACGATCACATGTTCTTGCTGTCATCAACCATAGTTATCAGCAGTGGGCCTCGCCTTTGACTGAAATGTCCAACTGGAAAGCAGGAGTTTTCACAGCTATTAGCTGTAGGCCTAGCCTTTTACTAAAAAGTAAGACTGCAAGGCAGCAGTTTCCAGTTATTGGCAGTGGGCTAGGTTTTACTAAAAAATAAAACTGCGAGGTAGTATTCTTACACCCCTACCACAGGGTCAACAGTAGTAACATTAAACATAATAGTAAAGCAATCTGCATTACAAGCAGGTGTGACATGGATATATAATTTTGGGGGTTGGTATGGCTGAACAGAATAAACAAACTGTGAAGGAATAAACAGACTACACAAGCATTTAATTTCCTCTTCCTGAAAGTTTTTGGTTCTACATAGTCTGGGTCTATAACAATTTTGTGGGCTTGGTATACTTGTCCTTTTGAAATTTGTACCTGTACATACAATCAGAGTAACCTGGTCAAACCAAACCCCTGAAAATGCTCTCATAGGTAAAGGAATATACAGGCAGTCCCCGGGTTACGACGTAAGCTGGAACATCGTCAAAAATCCTAAGAAAACCTTACTTTTAATGCTTTGGGCGCATTGAAAACTATGTAAACTGCATTCTTATGGCATTTTTCATAAAAAAAACCTCAAATATTGATTATTTTGCATTTTTGGGGTCATATTTCATCTGCCAGATGAGCGCTGTAGGCGTCATAACCCTGGAAATAATGTCTGATGCATATAATTGAAAAGCACCGTAACCTCGGAACGTCGTAACTCGGGGACTACCTTACAGTGAAGTACTGGTTCCCCCATGCAGCAATGTAGCAAGGGATGCACTATGGTAAGGTCTATATGCTGAGTTCACGATCTAACCAGACACCCAAGTGATAGATGAAGCATACTGTCATTTCCCGGTATTACAGCGGACGGGAGGACAGGGCACCACATACCCTGCAACTGGTTAACACGTTGGCATATGCTGAGACAGGTTCAAGCAGCACAAGCCAAATTCGGTTTCCTGGTACATACTGTAAATTAGGAAAGTGTATGGTCTGCAAAGTGAGGGATTTGGGTAGGCCATGTACAGTGACTGGTTGGGACAAGCTGGAATGTGCTGCAGCTGCAAACAAACATTAGGAGTCCTGCTATGTAATGTGTAATGACAGGTCACCATACCCTGTAAATGGTTAGGTAAAGTAACATATTGCATAATTTAACACTTCCAACAGTGTCCTTCTTCATACTGCAGCACAAAAAGGAATCCAAACGGATCACGGTTTCACACACTTTATGTACTACTGGCCATGAATAGACAATATAACCACAAAATCACGATACATAATGCAATACAGTAGAAAATACAATTTGTATGCAAATACAGTATGCTAAGTACCCATTTACACATACCAGTGAACATTGCAACTACAGTATACCTGATATATTACACATTTATAAAATACTTTCTTGCAACTGATGAATCACCATACAGGAAAATACATGCCATAACCTGGTGCCACAGGAACCAACGCCTTATCTCACTGTGATCCGAAGAAACAGTTGCAGGCTAATTTACATTAAAAGTATGGCCCAACATAGTGGAATGTACATGATTTACAAAACTGGGAACCTATAGATCTTATAATGAACACAGTATATTGGCACTGCACATATATGTTCGAAAATAGTATACATGGCTAAAAATGTGACGACTAGTAGTGCCAACATATGATGTGGCGAAGTTATGAATCCTAAATTTTCATCTTAAATGTTCCTCTACAGTGAATTTTCTTCTTGCAGGGCATATTTTTTTTTGCAAATACTGAAAATTTTATATTCATGAGGGGGTAGGGTGAAATACAAGACATCATGCTGTGAAACAATTCTTAAATTATTGCAGACTTGTGTCAATCATGTCTACATGTTTCCAATATCACACCTATAGTACTCAGCAGCATATAAGCTCCCTGCCAAGGCTCATTTGTCACAGCTAAGGGCTAGGGGCATGATGACACCATAATTAACCATGTGCCTGGCCTATGTGACAAGGTGCATGGATAGTGATAAATATTCTTTGGTTTCCTACATTAGGTATAACATGACCGTGATAAAAATTGGCTTGGATTTATATGCTTCAGCAATTCATTAACATTAATACCAAATAATGTATTACGTACCAGAAATGAGACTTCTAAAATAGTTCTGCTACTGCTAACACAGCCTGATTCCTGCCAGTCACCAACAGGAATATTTACCCTTGTTGATTATGATCATGATATTGACAGTCTACTTATGTTTTAAATCTATTACCAAAGGCACTATATATGAGCATGTAAACTGATAGTTACCTACCAAACTAATGGGGCAGGGTAGTTGTCTGCAGTTTTACCAAATGATGAATTAAAGCTTCAGATAAACACATGCTGTCAATACAATACTATCTTTGGGTTGGACACGAGGTCAGGGAATTGCTTACCATACAAGTCGGCTGAGGAGCAAAATTAATCAATAAATACTCCACTGACAGGAAAGTTCAGTACCACACATGCAAAGATTTTTATTTTTCAAACAAATATGAAAATATTGGCCAGTAACCAAAACTTGTTCATGATTTAAAAACTCATGATACACACCCTAAAATTTTAGTATTCCACAGCAAACTAGTTTACGTATGTAAAGTAAACTTCACATGAACTCTTAAATGTTACAGCTTTTCTTGATTGCACTGAAATGCAATTAAGTAACATTACCACAACCTGCCTCTTCCAAAATATGGTCAACACTATCACAGTACAAAAATTTATCTAGTACTGTAAATGCAACTCACCCACAAAAATCTAAGCATTAATAAAACATAATAGTACTTGGGATACATAGGGATGGGAGGCCAGGCTACTATCACCATGCCTTAATGTAGCCAACTTAAAGGTCCAAAATTTTTATCTATCAGGTTTTATCCTAATGATGACTAAAGTAAAAGGCAAAAAACTGGCATGCAAAATATTATGTATTTTCTATATCTACACTTGGCACCCTCAAGAAAGGTCTCTTACATAATGAAGACCCCCCTTCTTAAATTTCTTCCATAGATTGGTCAAACTGTTAAATCTAAGTGCTAGGGTAAACAATCACGGAAGATCCACCATCATCACGATGGAGTGGGTCTTATTCACTCTTATATTTAATTGGTGAAACAAGAATACAATTACAACTCTAAGCTACCATTCAAAAGATTGAAGTTTTGTCAACATAATGTGATATATGAAAGCCCCATATGAACTAAAATAAGCATGTGACACTCTTCGTAAAATATGTTTTCAAGGCAGTTTTGAAATCCAATATGGTGGCTATCGTCAGGCTGGCCAGTCTAATCACGGACTATCCACCATCTTTCCCAGCACTCATTTGAACAATATTAGCGTATATATGTAATGTTTATTGATCTTACTCAAGATTGCAGTTGTAATCAGCACAATAAAACAACATTTTGTTGCCTATATTAGTGAAAGTATGAAACTTGTTATTCCCGGGGTCATGGTTTGAACTGAATTCATTTATACCTTGTAATCAGTGGTTTTATCCTTACTGCCATCACAACTGAAACTCCACAGTGCTTATTTGATTGTAATTATACACATTATTGGTCTTAATCCCCTCCAAGTTGCACTTGAACCACGTTGCTGTTCCTGGTTCCTAAGTGCTCACTCCACAAACAGTTACAAGCAGCAGACGACAACACTGTTTATGAGATGCAAAGCTTTATTCCTTTGTTTATTTACTCATTATTTAGTTTAACTTTACTTTGTTACTTCAAAATGTTTATTTAATTCATGTATATTATCCCTTTCTTGCAACCAAATCACCCCGAAAAATTACATATATTTCTAAAGTATATACAATCTAACGTTTCTAACCTTGTCATACATCTGGCTGCCGAAAACCATAGCGGAGCAGACAACGATTAGTGTATTATTTATACATATTTTTTGCTAGCACTTTTCATTGATTTAAGTCTATATTAGTATTTTGATTTTTTTAAAATAACTATGGCAGAAATAAATGTAACCTTTAATGTTTGCATGCTAAGAATGGCAAAATCATCGTTACCACATTAGTGGAGCTTCACACATACGCCGATGCATTATCATAAACGGTTTCCATGAATTCTAGTTGTCATAGTAATGCAATAATGATAAAATTGCTTTAATATTTATGTATATATACTTCCAATACATATGCTAATTTCACCAATTTCCACGTTTTGTGGAAGTCTTATACCCAGTTTGGAGGGTGAACACATACCAATTGGCAACAGAGAGAGAGAGAGAGAGAGAGAGAGAGAGAGAGAGAGAGAGAGAGAGAGAGAGAGAGAGAGAGAGAGAGAGAGAGGAAGGAAGGAAGGACAGGGGTGGCAGTGGAGGTGGGTTGAGAGGGTAGGTGGAGCTTTTTACTCCTGTGTTCGTATCCATTTCTGGTTAATGGAGTTTTTCTCTCTTGGTACAACGACAAGAGTCGTTATTTTTTACGATTAGTGATTGACGATACCCTTATAAATTACAGCACTGGGTGTAATACACTATAGCAAAATCTCGTTCTGATATGAGTGTTCGTTACAGAAATATTGCCAAAAAAACGTGCTTGCACTGTCTCTGAAACCCATAGTAGGTATGCTGCTTAGTTGTCAAAGTATTTTTTACAAGCTAGCTATTGTATAAATTTGCATTTCTCTCAATCAAAACATATTCTCCTCAATTCTAATTTTCCTCTTTTAACGACTTTCTGGTCATTGCAAATTCGGCCCCATTAATTTCTCATGGTGCGAAAACAAACAAGAGGCCAAGGGATCGAAAGCGATTGGGCACACTACAGCGGTAATCCGGCAGCAAAACATCTTCATATATCCAAAGTAAATAATCAAGATATATATGCGCATTATGATTATAACAATAATCATCATAAATATGTAAAATATTGATGTTTTACTATTTACTTAAATAGGGTAAAAAACCGCATGGTACAGAGGTGGACCATGTACGATCGTGAACCCCCAAAAAAGTACATTATAATGCGTCCTGACATCGGAGATGGGCATCAGTCGCGACTTCTTGTTGGTGAGAAACGGAGCTAAAGACCTCTACTCCAGTGTCAGGGCGCGTTATAATGTACTTTTCTTGGGGTTGTACTCATTGATCGTACATGGTCCACCCCTGTACCATGCGGTTTTTTACCCTAATTATCTAGTGCAAGCTTCGTCGTCGTCTTCTACCAGACAGTAGTTTCCTTAAACACGTTGTGGCCGGGGACCGTTTTCAGATTGTTGTGATGAAAGTGCCCCAGCGTCTATGGGTACAAGTGGTGTGCAGATTTATCACAGGAAATGGGAAGTTTTGGTGAAGTTTGCACTACGTTGGTTACCCTTTTCATTAACCTGTTTAAAGCTTTAAATTTGGCCTTAATTTCTAACTTTTGAGAAAATACTTACTTCAAAAGGAGAGTAGAGGTCTTTAGCGGTTTCTCTCACCAACACTTGTGACTGATGACCATCTCCGGTGTCAGGATGCGTTATAAGTACTTTTTCGGAGGGTGGTCAGCTGTGACCGTCGGTGAGTTGGGCCAGTCCATGCGGTTGTTTACCCTAACACAAAATTATTTCCTTGATCCTCTTACACTACTAAAGATGTGCAAGAAACAGTGGTCAAAAGACTGATGCAAAATCTTGGCTTGGATGAAAACTAGTCTAAACTCTGGCATACAAAAGGAGCACATGACCCAAGTGGAGACTACAAAAATCCAAGAAACAGTACATCCTACACTATTGGAATATATGGTATTTCAGAAGAAAACCTGCAGAATCAGCCTCTTTCTATCACAACTGGGCCATGGAGGACAACCTTGCCTATACATGTCCTAAAAAAAAAAAACCTAAATTAAAAAATAAAGGCTAATCCTATGTTAAGTCTAAGCCCAAAGGTAAAATTAATGGGCAAACCTGAATCATTCCTACTGTTACACCTTACTTGATTGCAAAAGTATATCAGTCTTGTCTTAACCTACTAGGCCTAAAAAATAGATGACAGGAAGCTTGCAGAGCCTACAAAATTATTTAAAACGGGGCCAAGGGCCAGACAACCCAAACATTTTCAACTCGGGCAACAACAGAAACAATAAATAAAAGGACCCATGCCTAGGTACTAACCAAAAAAATTCTCATACTGAACAATACCTAATTCTCATAACCTAGAAAAAGTAGAGCCACAATTTAAAAAAAAAAAAAAAAAAAAAGGGAGACCATAACCTAAAAAAGGTCCCATAACCTAAAAAGAATGGAAAAAAAGTCCCATAACCTATATTTGGGAACTTTGGAACAGACCGATAGCAAGTGTCAAGTGTATCCTAAATCGGGCTATGGTAACTGCGTTCAGAACTGGAACTTGGCTGCAGACCAGGAATGTCAGGCTAAAATGCTCTGCTGAAGGAGAAAAAAGCGCTCGGCGTTCGTTATCGGCCGTGAATCTTTTCGAAATGGGCCACGTACAGTGACAGCAGCAGCCTTCAAGCTAATATGGAGTCTTTTGCCGAGGGAAAAAAACTCCTGTACCACCGGATACCATGTATCATGACATTAATAAATGGACCAAATGAAGACATTCCGTACAAGAACGCGAAAATACCTCAACCAATACAAACTGAGTGATCTGGGATGAAAAACAGACTAGAAGAATAGGGGAATGACGGAGAGTACGGATGGCGAGAGGAGCCGACGGACGGTATACACATATCGGAGTACACGGCAAATGGGTTGGGGGTTGAATCTTCCTCAGACACAGAATATTGCAGTCAATTAGCCCACAAACTTTCCTCTTTAACACTTTGAACTAAACAAAAAGAATGTTACAACTACAGGCAAGCGATGTATTCACCTTGGCCGGCGCCGTCTTCTTTCTGAAGAAAACACTCAAATCCACAGCCTTATCCCCGCCTTCTCATGAGACACCTGATTTTGCTTGCGCTTAAATATCGATTTTTCTCCGATTTCCTGCCACTTCACACTAAATACGGAAGATTACAGCCCTTTACTCTTCGTTCTGCTATCATGTGGGCCAAAATTATCTGGTTATCTTGCGGAAACTGGTGAGAATTTCCAGAGTAGAAGAGTAACACATATCACAGCTCAAGATGGCCGACTCATTTCGATTCGTGAACGGTGACCTCAGTGCGCGCGCGCTGATTGGTCCACACCTTACATTTCACACTCTTATAAAAGCTTTTGCTTTTCCATTTCCCCTTTAAAAACTTCAGTCCGTGTTTGAAAATATTTTTGTACGTAAAAATTTTCAAATTCTATTTTATGCAATCATAAGCATAGAAAAATTAACAACTAAGATTCTCAGTCCTAGGCAAATATTACTGGAACCTGGCCAGTCTGGGTCTCAGGTAGACTTTCAGACGGTGCCGAAAGACTGCCGCTGGTTATAATGAGAACTGCTAACTTTGGTAATGCCTGTACGTCGAATTTTGTACTACTGACTGATATAGAATGCTATATTTTGTTTATGTTGTATCAAATTGAACTGGCATTGCCTGTTCCACATACCAGAAATCGGAGATGGTACACCTGTCATATGACGTCACTGCCAGGCGGTGCCTCACCTGATGCACCGTTATTCCCATGCAATTATTGCCTTATGCAACCTTTGACCTGATATAGCCATATAAATCCATAGCATCAATCAATAACGGAAAAGTGAACACTTCCAGATATCGCATCCAACAGATGATTCCGTATTACGACTAATACGATGCCCAAACATGGATAGACGACATAGACCCGGTTTTTTTTCTTTTTTTTTTTTCTTTACGTGTAGTCCTTTAAAGGAGGCACTTAGCTTTTCTAGCTTTAGGTATACTGTGAAGATTTTTACGCCCCAGGAGAGCTCTTAAAACCAAATGCATCTCTTAAATAAAGCAGTAAGTGTCAATTACTTCCTCGCTGCACGTCATTTAGACCATTCATTTTTAACTATGCAAAGGAAAGGACGAGGAAAGCATTTTTTCTTTCGCGGCCAACTGCTCGGCGAAAATTCACATCCTCGGAGCCTAACACAGGTCGAGGATTAGTTGAGATGGAGTGAATCAACTCTTCAGCTCTTCTTAAAGTTGAATGGACCCACTCACTAAAGTGATTGAGATGAGATACCAACTATACCATAATTATGCATGTACATATAGGTAAAAATTTTGAGGTCTTGGGTTGGTTTAGCCAATCTACTTAATAATGCTTATAAGTGGAATAGAGACATATTTACCCACATGAAGGATACATGCCCCAGTAATATATACATATATCGAAAACTGGCATCTAGTAACCTACCTGTTTCATTCACCTCTGGCGGGAACGTTGGAGTGGTCATTTTATTTCAGGTACCTTATTTTTAATTCCAGATTTATCGAGACCTGAGAAGGAAACGACTTTAATGTTTGCGTTCGGTATAAATCGACGGATGTATTTTCGAAGTTTAGCGTTAAGGGGTTCTCTCCTAACCGTCGGAATTCGAAGCTTTGTTTCCGTACATATGACAACTAATTACGGCGAGGAAACCCAGTCCAGTGGCGAAGAGACTGTCGTTGTTACAGGTAGGAGACCGTGGGTGACAGACACACTAAAAGAAGAGTCGAGAGATACGGCGGATAATAATCATATCTGTATGTGTAATGCGTTATTATACGAGTAAGCTATTCAGACCAGAAGAAACTATCGCAATCATCATCAATATAGAAACAAATGCAAGAATTTCCACGATGACTTAACACAAACTACATATATATATATATATATATATATATATATATATATATATATATATATATATATATATATATATATATATATCAAGAGCCAGCAGGAAAAATGAAAAGCAGCAGTACCTAGCGCTTTCGTGTATTCTTGATACACCTCATCAGGGTTATATATATATATATATATATATATATATATATATATATATATATATATATATATATATATATAAAGAGAGAGAGAGAGAGAGAGAGAGAGAGAGTTGGTATAGTGATAAGAACGTGTGTATTTGTTTAATTATTTATTCAAATGATACCGTTATTCAAAAACAGATTATTGCTTAGTTTTTGAATGCATATATATGTTGTTTACATGTTTCTTTACAAGTAATGTTCATTTACTAGCATTACGTTTCATGTTTCAAAGGTCACCGAGTGGCAGCAATTATTACTTATATTCTCATGATGTCCGCTTTTCCTTTAGGTTATCAAAAGCAGGCAATGTGACGATAAGGAAAGATTTTATGTATGGTTGCACGCACCTCCTCTTATCTCTCTATGTATTGTCTGTCATTGACCGTAAATTTTGCTGTTGTGTTTGTAAAACCTGGCAGTGTGGTGGGGATTGCTGACCAACTATTTTTTTAACTGCTTCCCATTTTTGTGTATGTAATTTTTTCGGAAGAGTTACGTAATCTTACCTCTTTCCTTAGTACTATTCTTGTGTACTATGTGATACACTAAAAGCCTTGAGCCGACCAAAACGTCGTTTTCTTAACGAGCTGAACTAATTGGTTTGATGTTCAACTGCTTGCTTTCAGGGTACTGCGCGCACGCCAGTCGTATATTACGTGTGAAGTGGGATTTTGCCGATTTTGTGCTTATTGAGGTAAAGATAATTGAATTCAAATTTTACATTTTTGTTACTGATTAGATGCCGCGAGTATCTTCTAAGAAATTGCTCTGGGTCCGTACCAGACATATCCGGTCTAATTTGTTGCGTTGTTTGCCTATCATGGAGCCTCTTCTTCTTCTATCGTTTTTACTTAAGCTCCACAAAAATATTACCTCTCGCAATTGCAACTACCTGAGGTTACATTTTATGAGCTCCTGAACTAAAGCCTGTCTATTTATCTTAGTTGCATAACATCCTCTATTCAAACTTGTGTATCTTAGAGTCATTCTACCTCACCAATTGCTCCCTTCAATTCTCTTATCTTAAATTTTAAGATGGATGAACGCCGTACCCAAATCATGATGCTTTACCAAAGAAGACGTGGCCGAAGCTTACCGCCGAGCAATACGGTGTGGTAGCGAAGAAAGATTCAACGAGAGTCGATCAGGAGCAAGATAAAATAACCAAATTGAAATCTGAGAAAGCGAGTATTGAGAAAATAAGAAAAGGTGTATGTTGTAAGTACTGTAATATAGAGCTGCAAGCCCAATCCAAAAGGAGGATATGTTGGTATGGGCGCTAAAGGAAGTAGTAGAAATGGCATATGATGAATAAATAGAAAATACCAAGTTAAAAACTGGACTGGATTTTTTTCTTTTTAGGGTGGAAATGGAAGACGCCTTGAGAACTGAGTGGAATCGAGGAATGAAAAGGTTCTTAGAAATAAGATAATTCGACGGGTCACTGTGGTCAGACTTTGCAAGGAGCCATTATCAAAAGAGGGTTATGGGTGAATCGAAGAATTACAAACGTAAACATAAATTCCAAAAATAAGAGAAATAGAACAAAGAATAGAAAAAAGATAAAAATGGCTAATAAAGAAAAAATAAATAAAAACTGCGTGAACCTAAGAACAAGGCAAATTTCGAGTCCCATTAATTAATAGTAAAGATCATCACAGAAACATACCTGAGGGAAGACATAATTATTAGTTCTATTGCAGAATATAGGAGCTTTATGAATAGTAAGGCCAGTAAAGGTGGAGGAAGAACATTTATTTTAACTACTTAAAAAGCAAAGCAGGAAAAACTTTTAGTATTATGGATCAAAGGAAATAACTGAAAAAATAGAAACAAGTTATACATAACAATATATGCACCCAGATGAATAGAAGTAGACAAGAGAATCTTGAGGACATCTGTAATTCTAACGAAGAGAAATTCAGAAAACAGATATAAACATTGAGGAAATAATGAGAGGTGACCTTAACGACACACACACACACACACACACACACACACACATATATATATATATATGTATGTATGTATGTATTGAAATTAATATAGATGGAATAGTTAAATGAGGCAAGAGAGTAAAAGAATATAAGCTGAGTTTATTGAACAACAATATAAAATGCAGCAGGGATGTGGTCTAAGTTTCAGAACGAGCGAAAGTCGGCCATAGACTATTTCATTGTAAATAGAGATGATGAAAATGATATGCAGATAAAAGGAAATTGACGAGCACAAATCAACTACCCACCCCAGAAAAGCAAAAGATTTTATTTATGATGACCAGTGCACTGTCCCCATACAGATAGTCTGAAGAATACTCAGTGAGAGAAGTCAAGAAACGGAGAGGATTCGAGTTAATACGAGAAACCCCAGGAATCCTAAAGGCAAACAGGTATTTGTAAACATATAAAGAGGTATAGAGAGCACTAGGCCAAGTTATACTTGAAGGAAAAACTCTAGACAAAATGATATTCATTTTCTCAGTTTAATCCTTACTCGGAAACATACTGATTTATATCTTAAAACTGGCATCACAACATAATCGGAAACATGTTAAAAGGAAAAATGATTAAAAAAAAAAAAAACTCTACGAAGATCCTAATAAGTATGAAAAGGAAAAGAATGAAAAGCGAATGCGTTACACAGAGGTGACGGTTATATTTACAATGATTGCTTTTAAACAGATGGGAAACAGAATGAAACTGACCAAAACTAAAGGGAATAGCAGATGCTATAAAAGTTCGAACAAAGGAGACTGAATCCCTCAGCATTCTGGTTATTTAAGAAGAGAATGGAGGGGAGAAGCAAACGATGACATTAGAATAAGAGGAGAGAATTGAGAAACAGTGGAAGGTAAGAAAAAGATCAAACGGAAGTACCAGAGAATCTATAAAAACCTCGTTACAGTGAAAAAACAAAAGAAAAGCAGAGGGTATAAACAGTTTCTGTTAATAGTAGATAAGAGCAGCAAGTGTTGAAAATAAATAGCTTGTAGGATTAACACGTCAGGATACAGAAAACATAATAAAATGAGTAAAGAATGATTGCACACTTGATAGGCAAGACAGAAGCAACGTGATGATAACCAATCTGGGTACCTAGCCGACGACGGAGAGCCCTGCCGCCAGAGTGGAGGTCTTACGAAAGAGTATTATGTTCCCCAGCGAACGGAATGATACGGATATCGTATCCCCGGATAAACAAGGAAGCCAATTTGAACTAGACAACAGAGGAGAAATACTTATAACAAATAGCTTAAGCAAAATAAGTGAAAAGAAATTAGAATGGAAAAGCCAAAAGAAAGGTCAGTGAGAAATTAAGTAGGTTAGGGGGTGGAGTTACAGGTAGACCAAATCTACCACCTACTATTCTGAAGATGTGTTTAATGGTTTTGATAAATCAATTTCGAAAGATTGCACGAAAGAAACGGGAAACATTTGTGGCTGGATGGGAGCATTAATTGTATACTGAATGAAACAGGAGAAGCGGTTATCAATAATTATTGTCCAGCCATAGAGGTGTACGGAAGGAAACGGCAATGGGCAATGGGAATTATCGTAGAAGATAAAGTTGCTAATGTAAGCATGAAAAACATACCGATAATATAATATAGTGACATAGTATCACTTGTATTGTTGATAATAACATTTTTCTATCTAGTACTTAAAACAAGTAGAAATTGCAATAATGCAAGTATCTAGGCATGAAACAATGAAAGAAATTACATTCAGCAATAAATAAGGTAATCACCAGGTTTTATATTTACCAGTGCAAAAAATACAGACAAAAAATCAGAGGTTAAAACAAAGCCGAAGTAGAAATGGTACAAATAACACAAAACCCAGGAGAATGGCTTTTTTATATATATATATATATATATATATATATATATATATATATATATATATATATACATATATATATATATATATATATATATATATTATATATGTTATATATATATATATCATATATATATATATATATATATATATATATATTATATATATCAAAACTAAGGTATGAAACAAATTATTCGGAGAACTCTTAAAACGGAAGTTCTTTACAATGAAGGTTAAGAAAATGTCCTAAAAAATATGGCAAAACCCATGTAACACAGTAATGGACCAGCATTTTCTGCAAATTGCTAGTATCGAGACGTGGGGTTACACCCGAGACGTAGAATCTAGGGAGCTGCAAAATTATGCAATAGAGGTTTGTTAGGGCGATGCTGAGCAGTCACAAAGTACTCGCTACTGGGGACTTATGGCAGAATCAGGGTGGCCAGTTTTAAGCAGGACAGATTGTAAGAAAATCACATTGATCTAGAATGTAACCTAATATGATGAAAAGAAACTAAAAGAATACAAAGTGGAAGACCAACTCCGCATGAAAACTGTTGAATAAATAGCATAAATTATGAAGAAAATAGAAATAAAAAGCTGAGGAACCATAAAATAACTAGACATAAATAAAGGACATTGTGAAACATATCAGTAAAATGAAATAAAACGCAAAATACTGAGATTTACAGCAGGAAGTGACGACTGGGTAGTGTAAATTTGAAAGCAGGTTTCAGGGGATACAGAGGATCAGGAGGAGACAACCGAACACTGACTTGGATGCAGGAAATACAATGGCATATGTGAGAAAATTGTAATTAAAAAAAACGAATAAAAACTAGTTACTGTTATGAGAAAAGCAATGAAAATTATCTGTCTGCACGAGGGCAGCTGATCTTTAAAAAGAATGCTATAGTGTATATATAGGAAAGTATTTCAGTATAAAAGAAATAGACGAATGTAAATCCCAAAACAAATGAGTGACAATAACAGCAACTATTTGCTAACTACTTGTCTCAAAAGGCTAGTATGCCTATCAATGCGTTTGTGGAGGAACAAGGAACCAGGGATTTGCTAGTCTGAGCCTTGTATGTGGCATTTCTAGCCCGTGGTTGTTCTTTTTCCATTGTTAATTGAAAAGAATAAAAATTAGAACATTTTTCTGCAAATTCATCACAATACTTTTTAAAAACACTTTCAGAGTAAACTATTCCATTATTTTTTCGCAGCTTAGCTTCATTTGCTTAAAAAATAAAATTCAAGAAATGTAAATCCTTGGTCTTAACCATTTTCTTGCGTTAGTTTCGATTTTATCTGAGTTTTTGCACGAAAAAATCTCTACCAGCGCCACCTTCTAGCGTGACGTCACCGCACGATTCTTCAAAGAAAAAGTAACAGTTCTTATAACGAACAGTTCGTACAATGATACCCTGGAATCCACTCTGCACTTATCGACGTGGTAAGCTTCCAAAGTCCAGGTCACTAACCTAGGCGAAGATGCCATTCGGAATTAGGGGTAAGCCTAGTCTATGCCCGAGTTTACTTTAGAGCACTATGCTAAGTTTCTGTTATGTTTTGTACAGGACTCATCTTAATATTATTTATATAGTCTGTATAATTGTAAAAGAAGTTTATAACTATCAAAACTTTAACAGAAATCTCTCTCCCATTCGATCGTAGGTGAATCTAACAACGCTATCGATCTTTTGTGAATGTTTTGCTGTCCGTTCAGGAAATTCTTGCATAACTACCTGGATGCCTTTCTATAGTAGACTATTTTGTATAAGATACTTTAACACTTATTTTTAATATTCTATTGATCAACTATAATCAAAGAATGCAATATGAACACACTCAAATATGTAGGTACACACACACACACACACACAAATAACATACATCGTACATCGATTTCTACTTTCTGTTTATTGTAATTCTAAAATGGATTGGTTCTCTTGTTTTAATTTTGCATTTCAAGAGAGAGAGAGAGAGAGAGAGAGAGAGAGAGAGAGAGAGAGAGAGAGAGAGAGATTCAGTGGGCATCAGTTGTTTGAATTCAACAATAATGTTTCCCGTTTCATGTAATGTTCTCAGCCACTGTCAAATTATTTAATGTCGTAATTTCGTACATTTAATAAGAATGCAGTTACGTTTACATTATTCGACTGCCTCTAGTGCTAAAAATGACATCATCAAGTCCCGGATGTATCAAAACGTACAAGTTTAACAGACCCTTTTCTTCATTCTCAATTTCAGTTTAACATTAGACCTATTCAAATAGCATTTTCTACTGGCTTTTAGTTTTTCATAATAATTCACGTATTTGCTTGTCATTTAATTAGATACACCCTTAGACGAAATAATATATCTACTGCTTTTATTTTTTATTTCGAAAGAAATGCACTTCAGCTCTATATTGAGCCCTCTTGGAAGGGTTCAGATACATAATTATAGTCAGGTTATCAAGAAGTCCCCAAATTTGCTAATATCCTCGCTCATATACGTATATATATATATATATATATATATATATATAATATATATATATATATATATACATATATATATATAATATATATATATATATATATATATATATATATATATATATATATATATATGTGTGTGTGTGTGTGTGTGTGTGTGTGTGTGTATTCAAGTTCATCTAAAGTCCTTAGGGTGCAGTTGTGTTGCATGGATATCCGAGATATCGGGTTCAGGCACATAAATACTGGGCATGCGCATGGGACGAAATTATGTAAACTTTAGTGGCATCACGCTTCACTTCGTTTGAATCGCACTTGACTGTTGTTGAGGACTTCCTCTGGCCGCTTATGATCAACACTGGCCTTTCGTAGTCAGTTCATCTCATAAAAGGTGTACCTTTTGTCTGAAATTTTGGGATGTTGATTAAAATGGGAAATATCTCGGATTTCTTCTTTTAATTTTGCGTTTCAGGAACTGCCTAACCAATTTTTATACTTAATGACGATTAAGAAGACGCCCATAGGATTTCATATCTCTTGATAGAAGTGTGAGTAAACTCAGCCTTTAAAAAGCTTCTTTAATTTCTTTTATTTTGTCCGCCGCACGCAGACTAACCCGGTGGTTCGGGGATGTGGAGGAGGAAAGGTGCAAATCTAGTCTAAGCAAATAAGCAAATACTTGCAGAACAGGGTTAGTGTATTTTCTATTACTGTTCTGTGCACTTTCCTAAACTCGCTAACGTCCATTACACTGAATAAAACATCAAGAAATATTCCCATGTAATATTAGTAGATTTTATTTTATAAGAAGTAAAAAAGATAACATAACAAAACTCCATATCAAAGTACTACTACACATACCGTGCTCGTATGAATAACACTTAACTTCTTAGACTTCATTGAAGTCTAAGCATGGAGAAACTTGAGTCTTCCAGAAATCTGCGGTGAGTTCTTGGCTGCTCTACGGGGGATGAGTAGGCACAGCTCAAGGGTTATAAGATTCTTTAGACCTTCAGTACAGCGGCTCTGGCGAAAATGTGACTCAAGATTGGAGTGTTCGTCTCGTCCACGTGACTTCTCGCTAACTTGCTGGGTCTTTCACTTTACCAATGGTTACAGCCGTAAAAAAATTATGTCCTCTGCTTAATAGTTTGGGATGGAATCAACGTATCTTCAGTTGGATGGAATAAGTGTATCTTTATCGGATCTCTAAATGGCATGTTCCGTTCACAATTCCTGTGTAACTTACGGCAATGTTTTTTCAACCTTGCAAATTACTAATGTGAAATCAGTCCAGGGGAACTTGATCAGGTAAGCAATTAAGATAGTAGCAATAGACTTTCTCTTGCAACGTAGTATACTTTACGTTGGAAATCGAGGTCGCGTTAATTTTTTTTCTTGTTTACATAGTTACAAAACAAATCACGGAGTTTGTGCATCCATGCGTGTTTGTTTGTGGGCCTATTTGTCTCGGAGTAATTAATGCATGGCGAAGACAGTTTTTTCTTTCTTTCTTTCGTGGGACTAAGGGGTAAGAGCTAAGGTACTAATTCTGTTAGTACTTTTCCACAGTCTACATAACAATAACAGGGAATTGTGTCACTCGAAACAAACTTCTGTCTAAATAATTTCGTCTCCGGTGGCAATAAGAAGCTCTGGAAGTAACTTAATAAAACTACGAGAGAGAGAGAGAGAGAGAGAGAGAGAGAGAGAGAGAGAGAGAGAGAGAGAGAATCTGCGAAAGGCTAGAGGGAGAGGCCTGGAAGTAAACGACGGCGCAGTGAGATAAGAAACTGATCGGAAGTTTAGTAGTTGTAGTATGACACTTTTATTGCCAGTCTCTTTTCTTTTCTTGCTTTCTTTCTCTCTCTCTTGTTTTATCTTTATTTCCGATGCTCAAGGCATAGCAAATCGTCTTTGTAGTTGTTAGGCCTATCCACGCTCTATCTAGCCTACCAAACTCTCGGCGAGGAGTCACAGGCGCTAAGCTATTCTAAACGACTTTAATTAGGCGAATTATTATGAAAGTTACCTTTGGTAGTGTTGCGCATACTCAAGATAAAATCATTGAATACAACACTGGGTTTTTCAGTTTATTAGAGAAATGTTACAGTTTCTTAGAGCAATAAAGACTACGTTTTCTCTTCCTAAATTAAAAATCATTCGCACGCGTGCGCACGCAAATACAACTACTGTAAACAAAGCCGACACTGTCCCCTTGGAAATATTATCCAGACTTTCTTCGAATCAAATTGTTTTGTGCTATTTTGATATAACTTTTGATTTTCTACCGGTCCCATGATAAAGGCATTGTTAGCTCTCTCTCTCTCTCTCTCTTTATTCCTTTATTGAACAGCCATATCTATTTTTCACTTCCCAAGCCAAATATAGTAACATACTTTGATGTCGAAACAATAAGCCGCGTTCCCCTTGCTAGCAAGAGGTGGTTCCAGAGAGAGAGAGAAATACAACCATGCTACGGTGTCCTCACTAGTTTGTTGAACCCTGGTACACAGAGAGAATCCTTCCCATATTTCTTGCATGCATTCTCCAACCTCTTACATAATATTATTATGGGTTTTGCTTTAGTGTATCTCTTTGACCTAATCTAAATGCCAATTTAAAGACTTCCTCTCCTCTACCCGACCCAACGCCCAAGTCTTCCGAATTAATAGTCTTTCCGATGACATTTTCGGTGTTCTTTTTCTTCTCTCGATTAATAGCTACGAGATCTATTTGGCTTCTTTGATCGCTATCAAGAGATTTATGTTTATTTTTGGAATAATTGTTTTGAAGAAAATAGTACCGCAAATTGAAACGTTACTCGTAGCACCAAAACTAAAACACAGTGCTTCATTTTTCGTTTGTAGATTCTCCCAGGACCTCCTTGCCCGTTACATCCTCCATACCTTCATTGTTCCTTCCAACTTTTGCATTCATGTTTCATCTAAACCACTCTGAAGTTGTCTATAAAATTCATATTTCATTTCTCAGAGGAGTTTCTTTGTCGGGCAGAGCACACTATAATTCACGCATTATCCTGTCTTTTTTTAAATATTTCGAGCGGCAATTTCCGTTTTACTTCTTCCCAGCCAGTCAGTTCCTTACCATGGCTGTTCACACCAGTTCCTTATCATGACTGTTCTCCCTTTATAAATTTTATTTGCTCTTCCTGAACGAACACACTGATTGCCTCCATCCAGTCTCCCTTCTCCGGCCATTTGTACCGCGATTCACAGGCAGCTAAGATTTCCAGTCCATATCTTTCACGTTTTATTTGTTGCATTTTCCAGCCTGATTGGGTATTCTTTATATTTCAATGTCCTATTTTCAATTTATCCTTGGTATCCATAAATCTGGAGATTCTTAGCACCCCCTATGCCCATGATTCGGGGACCGTAACTAAATTCCGTCCATCTATTAATATGGATATATTAATATTCAGTGGCTAAATACACTAAGAGACAGCCAGTTCCTTGTGGCACAGTTTCTAGAAGACAAAAGCCAATGACACCCGCCGTTGCCTATTGGTTTTTCCACCAGGTGCCCAGCGTTGAAGCCAGAAGGCACTCAACGCTATAATCGTATATCATCCTGATGTTAACGATTTCTGGCGCCAATCCCGAGTAAGGCTGCAATTGACCATTTACCTAAAAGGGCGTCAACCTACAAGGCTCAAGGTTCTCGTTCCAGAAGCTCTAGGTCCAAATCCAGGTACTGGCAGCTGAATCAGCTGGACCTGGTACTCGCTCGCTAAGGGCCAGGGATGCAACTCCCTGAGGGTATTTATATCACACCTAAGATCACACACACACACACACACACACACACACACACACACACACACACACACACATATATATATAATATATATATATATATATAGATATATATATACATCTATATATATATATATATATATATATATATATATATATAAAGGGGGAATGTACAGACTCATTATTTTTAACTTCCTTAGATACAGAGAGTCCAAGTGACAAGACGTCTCAGTTTAAGAATGCTGATGTACCTTTTTGGGTGGCGTGATGGTGTGATACTTACCTAAGCATATCAGTGCCATGAGAGCTTGTCTGAGGTGCCTTTGAAAACTAGCTGCAACCAGTTACCTGAGGTGTGGACGAAGGGCATGAGTTTATCTGTGCGTGTGCGCCTCTTTTGTTCATAACGGCAGGTAACTAGGCAGAACGATAGAGACAGTTACGAGGAGAAAAGGCAAGATGCCGGGATAGCTCTGTGAAAGTTTATTTACTTCTGTGAGTGATATTCTGGGCTGGAGATGGGTAAGAGTTACTGTTCTTTAGCCAAAGATGTGGCTTACTGTTATTTTTGATATTTTGTAAAGATGTTCTGTTTCATTTAATCTTTTGACTTTGTCTTTACAATTGTGTTGCTCATTAGTGTGTCCCTCCTGTCTTTTAAAGAGGCGGATCTAGTGAGGGGGGCTGTGTCCTGTGTGGAGAGAACTAAGTGTTTGGAGAAGAGATAATTGGTGTGACTAATTACTGATTAAGACTATTAAAATACCGGGGGTTATCTGAGTTAATTGAACTGTGAGTTATCATTCCATTAATTATCCTGTAAGAATCTGAGTTATTCAATTAGTGCTTTACTTTGAATAAACGTATATTTTTGTAGTTCCGACTCTGATTTGATGACCTAATGAAATGGAGAGAGAGCTGTTGCCAGAGAGAGAGAGAGAGAGAGAGAGAGAGAGGGGGGCTATTGTCACGGTCTGAGAGAGAGAGAGAGAGAGGGGAGGAGAATGTGTTACCAGGCAAGGTGTTACCAGTTTGCCTGCTGCTTTGGCTTAACGTTTACCAAATGTGATACGAGACTCTGGTTTCGTAAGAGTGGTGGCAGTGTGAACCATTGTTATGCCTTTTGTTAGATTAATAACAGCTTAAAAAATGCTGTTTCCGGAGAGACTGATTATTAAATTGGGTTAGGATGTTGTTAATAAGCGTCAGACATAAGAATTATGGAGTCGTAACTGTGGTAATGGGACGGGAGAATTGAACTAGGCTTAGCATTTTGCCCAGGGCGAGATACTGCGAGTTTGTCGGTTGATCAGTGAGACTTCTTTCTTAGTGCGTGCTGGCAAGTGTTTTCTCGTTCGAGTGGGTGTGTGTCACACTCGGTTTTGCTGTTGGGTTTTCTCTCATTGTGAAGGGGTAAGTGTTACGGTGTTTTTTTGAGTCCTGGGGTTTTTTTTTGACTTTGTGTATGAATAATTTTGTGAGTTATGGGATTGGTTTAGAATACCGCATTTTTTTCCCCCATAGGATTAGAATGTGATGTGTATTTTTTTTTTCTTGGCACATGTTAGATGAGACGCATTCGTCTTTGTTTTAATACATATGTGTGTGTAAGAATGGTTTTCATACATGCAACACTGTGGTTTTGCCTCTTGGAGACAGCGGCCATTCATTCATGACGCGCTCAGCGCTTTTTCTGCTGAACCGACCAGAGGGGTATTGCAAGGGGAGGGCGAGTAGTGGTCTGCCTGGGGGGAATTGCTTGACTGGGAGGGTGAAGCTCTTTTTTTTTTTAGTGGGGGTGAACTTTTTTTTTTCTTTGTGTCGGGGTATTGGGGGTGAGTTTGTCCTTGGGTAAGGAAATTTCAATGCCAAGGAATCAGCTGATAACCACTGGGGAGATGATGTGAGATGCCCGTAGGGTATTTTTTTTTAGAAAGATTTTTTTTCTTTCTCTTGAGTGAAGAAAAAAGGAAATGAAATTCATATGGATGTGTGTAAGTTTTCCTTATGCTTTGGAGGATGCTTTTACGCAATGTTAGGGGGCATAATTATAAATGGGGACACAGAGATTATTTTTTTTTTAATGGAGATTTGATTGGTGTTGAGGAGATTACTTTAAAATGGTGGTGATTGGTGATGACTGATGTTGTCAATTGGTGATGCCTTCGGTGAGTGGTGATGCCCAGTGTTGCTGAGTGGTGTTGATTGTGGAGTGTGGCAATATTGATGAATGTTGGGGAATGGCAACATTAATGCCCTTACTTGAGATATCTGCAGGAGAATTATTACTATGGGGAATTATTATTATTATCATCATTACTTGAGATATTTTACGGGAGAGGTACTTAAGTAGAATTATCATTACTTGAGACATATTTTACAGGAGATTTGAGATATTTCATGGGAGATTATTTTATAATTATTACAGGTAATTATATTACGGAGAATTATTACAATGAATTATGGGAGATACTATTTGTGGATACTTATTTATGGAGTTTCTATGACTTTGGAGATTGTGTCAGTGGTTCATGGGTGATGAATCTGGCTGAATTTTTGGTGAATTGTGCTGAATTTTGCTGAACTTCTGGTGAATTTTGTGCTAAATTTTTGGTGAATTTAATGATAGTAATTCTTTATATGAATGGGCGAGTGCTGATATTTACTGATATCTGATGATACTTCTGATACTGATAGTTCTAATATTGGTGCTATTTTTTTATACTAACATGGGTGTTGTAATGCTATCAAGGGTGGTAATGTTTTTTTTGTGGATATGGGAGGAACTAACGGCAAATTTTTTTGTTTTTCTTTTTTTATGAGTTCAGCAGATAATTGCTTGAAGTCTACGTGAGTCACGGGATAGTTAACAGTGCCATTGATTTTTCTTTTTCCCTTTTTTGGATGTTAGCCATAGCTGACGCAAGTTTTTTTTTATCATGGGTGAGTTTGAATTTATTTTTCTCTCCAGTTTGTGTGAATATTTTTTAATGTCTCAGTTCGCGACTTGGAGTCATTGTTCGGGAACATGCTTATGATTTCAGCTGTTTGATGCTGCAGAGAGATTTATGGGAGAATTTTTGCATTTTTTTGAATGCATACAAAATGGCGCTACATTTTTTTTTTCTGGATATTTGTGTTCCAGAAGTTGGGGGTTTCTTGCACAATACCTTTGTTGTATTTGTGACAATTTTGCCAGAGATAGGAAACTTGATTAAGTTTCTAGTGGCTTATGCCGTAGTGCATATGGGGAAGTCTTTGCTTAGACACTTTGAATTTGGAGTTCTGTTATAATGAGTTGTGGCACACTGGTGATTTTTTCTAAAATTTCCTGGGCAATTTTATTTGCCGAGTTTTTGCCCTTTTTCAGCAGTTATGCTAAACAGAGAGTTTATAGTTTTTTACTATAACATTGGGTTATTTTCCTGGAGAATTGGAGATATAATTTGAGATATAGTAGTTTGGAGACATAATATTTTTGGCCATTTGATATTTTTTTTATTGTGTTGGAGATATTCCACAGTTTAGGCCTATGTGGTGAGAGCTATATTTAGTTCAATTATTTTACAGCCATTTTTGTTACAAATGGAGACACCTTTTTGAGGAGACATGGGGCAATATTTTTCGAGTGTGTCAGCTGGATGCATTGAGTGCATTTTTTTTTGGAGATGGAGTTACATTTTTTATTATCCTGCTTGGAGATTTAACATTTTTTTGGAGACTTGTTTTATTCCACATGGAGTTATTGGTGAAATAGAGGTAAGTATTTTTTATTTGCCGAAACAGAGGTGAATATCTTTTATTGCTGGAGTGGTGGTTTTATTAACACGTGGTTATTGGTGGAATAAAGAGGGAATATGGTGGTGGGGTTATCAATTAAACGAGGAAATATTTTTATCACCGGAGTGGTATTATTATTAATATGGTGATATATATATATATGGGGGTGGCATTAATCTTTGGGGTGACCTTTTTTTTGTGGTTATGATTTTTTTTCTGGAGTTTTATGAGCCAAGAGAGGGATTCTGTGGTTCATTTTGGTTTCGTGACTAATAGGAGGCGAGTGGCATTACTGCATTGTGGTCCTATGGAGATGTTGTGATTTTTTATGTTCACCAGTGAGTTATTTTTGGTGATATATAATTGCCGAATTGAGAGTTTACCATAGTTTTTATTCCGAATAGGTGATAATTTTTTATATATTTGGGCAGTATCATGTGAGAGTTATGTCTTTGAGACAATTTTTGAGCACCTTAGTCATATCCTGGAGATAATTTTGTGAAATGTGCTTACGTGATTTCAGTATAGAACCTTTTTTTGAGAATCACGGGTTTCTGAAGTTGAAAGTCTGACTAGACATTTTTATGCTGTAGTTCAAGCACCTGAAGTGTTCGCAGGAAGATTTTTGCTGACAATACTGTGATGAGTCTGGTGTGATGACTCTTTTCGTCTAGTGGTGATTGCTCAGAGTTTTTGCAATATCTGGAAATGTTGACCATAGCATTTTATGAAAATGCACGTGTTAGGGGTTGCTTTCTGGCCGTGTCCGATAGATGATAAGTTGCGGTGGCAAAATTCCGTAACTATACATATGGCATTTATGGGGAAAATGCGGGGTTATGTATATCATGCATATATTATGTGCTTTGTGATGGGGAAAGTTCACTTGTTGTTACCTTTTTTTTCTTTTTTCCTTTTTTTCTTTTCCTATGAGAGATGTAATTGGGGATTGAGCTTTAAATAGCATTTCTTTTTGGACGGGAGATGTAATTTGTCGGGGTTTGTGAATTGTATAATGGGTGTTTGACATTAAGTCTCATTGAAATTAATTATGAGCAGTGAGGGGTTTTTGCTGTTAGACATTGGAGAGTTTTTACTGATTTTGTGGGTTGTTGAAATATCAGAGCTTGATAGAACATTTTTTTGTGATAATTTCGGGGCTGGGCTTGTTACATGATTTTTTGTTTTTTCTTGGGCTCATTACTTTT
>NC_061109.1:41385765-41552664 GCF_015104395.2 Macrobrachium nipponense
ACCAACTGTACGGAAAATCGGCACCAAATTAGAAATGTTCAGACAGGGAGGCCACAAAACATGCAAGAGTACATTAACCACCTGCCAAAAGTATAAAAATAAGGCTGTTTATTTTGTTCCCGTTTTTATTTTTACTGAACTGATGCGCTTTGCAGCTGTCGTAAACAGTGCTATGGAAGACAAAATCTCGAAGATGAAAAGTTATTGTTTAAGAAGCTTTTGGGACAACAGTAACTCGATCACGTAGTCTCAAAAAAAAAAAAAAAAAAAAAAAAATCAAACCTCATGGTACAACACAGCTACGAATACATAAACAGGCAACTCATGTCATCATATTTATTGGGAGTTTTTATTCGAAATGACGTGGAATGACCGCATCCCAGAAAATAAACAAGATCACAAAAATGTTTTTATGACTGGGTAGGCGTCTTCGTGACATACCCTGCGAAGAAAAATATTAAAGAATCTTAGGTCGGCTTTGCTCTTATCCTGGGAGAAAGAAAGAGAGAGAGAGGCCAAAAAATTACATTTTTATTCAAGTTAGTGACTTCCAGTGATTTTAATTCAGGGATTACGAGCGCAAGTACCAAGGTTCGCTAAACGATAACTCTGGTCTCAATTTCCTCGTAAGGAGGCTAAATTTGTCATTTCTGGTTCTCGATTTTCACGTTGCGTGAGTTAGAGCCTCTCACGAGGTTCACGGAATGGGAATAATTTATGAAGTAATTAGGCAAAACGTTTTATGTTTTTGGTATTCATAGGAATTTCTGAACAGTAACAATGGAGCGCCGAGCAAAAAAGAAAAGAAAAGAAAAGAAAGAAAGAAAGAAAAAAAAAAAAACTCAAGAACTCGTCGGAATCTGTCTACAATTTTATGCTCCCGGACTGCATTATAAATTTTTACTTTATTCTAGACTTTTAAAAAATCATTACATTTGTTTGTTTGTATGGTGTTTTTACGTTGCATGGAACCAATAGTTATTAAAAAACGGGACCATCGGCTTCGCGTGAATTCCGAACAGCGTCGAGTGAACTTCTATCACCATAAAGACACATCTCACACCTCAATGGAATGCCCGAGAATCGAACTCACAGCCACCGAGGTGGCAGGCCAAGATCGTACCAATCACGACACTGAGGCGCTCAAAGATCATTACATCATCAGACTCAGCATGAAAAATACCTCAAGGATATTGCGAAGGAT
This sequence comes from Macrobrachium nipponense, assembly GCF_015104395.2. Taxonomy (NCBI): domain Eukaryota; kingdom Metazoa; phylum Arthropoda; class Malacostraca; order Decapoda; family Palaemonidae; genus Macrobrachium; species Macrobrachium nipponense. Next base: position 41,386,970 of record NC_061109.1, read on the forward strand.
CCGGATGTTGAAAGATTTATATATAGATATATATATAGTATTTAAATATATAATTATATTATATATATATATAGTATCATATATAGGGTATATATATATATATAATTCATGCCGCGGTCGAAACCAGTATCTAAGACGCGTGGAATATGGCGATTAAGTAAAAGCCTCTGATTAAATATATTTAGATGATCGCAGAAGTAAAACGTGTATTCTTTGCACCTAGATGAGTATCACTCTACTACTCATCAACATTCCTCCTCATGTCTGGAAACTCACCTATGTGATAAACTCACAAGAGAGAATGCATCCAGCTCCTCAAAGAAAATCTTTACGTTTCTGAAAAAAAAAAAAAAAGTGGGGGGAAGAGTGGGGCGGGGTCCTTTCATTAGCTGCTCCTAGAATAAAACTTGAAACTCATCTCCAGCCAATTCTGACGAAAATATTTTCAAATGAAGGAACCAGCTGATTTGCTGATTTTAATCTTGTAAGAGTGTATGTGAAGGGAGTAAACATCCAACATTAAAAAGGATAAATAACAACATTTCATGAGTATAAGTTCAAACACTGAACAGATTCAGTGAGTTATTTCAACTTCGGCAATAACTAAGGAATGTTCATATAAGACCAATGGTACTAGTAGGTATATGGAATTATAACAACCTAAAAACGTGAGACATATTTCAGTGTTCGCCAACAATATATGGAGACCAGTTATCTTTGTTTAAACAATGGTTTGCGAAGAGACTCACTTTACTTTAAAACAAAGCAAGAATGCGTGGTGAGTACTACTTATTTTTCGTTTAACAGGGGTTTCTGGGGATGTCTTATTTCACTTTAATTAAGTAAGGATTTGTGGTTGACTTATTTTAGATTTAACGGGAGATTTGTGAAAAAAAAAATTATTTGCCTTTTAACAAAGGCTTATGGCAAGGTAAATAATTATGGTACATAATAATTACCATAGAAGACGTTGATAGGTTTATTATTGCAGGGAACAGGCTTATTCGGACCTTGGCTGATTCGGACCAAGGTCTAAAGACCTTGATTCGGACCATGTACTAGCTCATTCGGACCTTTATCCGGGCTTATTCGGACCTTCATATGATTGGCCGATTTCTCTATGCAGTTTTACCTCCTGAACAAGAATTTTAATTAATATTTATTCGGACGACAGTAATTAACCCCCAGGGGCTCGTACTAAACACGGCGAAATATATTTGACGCCCCAATTCCTGGTGGCTTTCGTATACGCGGGGACGAACGATACGGAATGCTTATATAGAAATACCCATTGCTATAATATAAAATTATTAGTATGGGTCCGAATCAGCCAAGATTAAGGTCCGAATCTGGTCCGAATCAGCCAAGGTCCGAATAAGCCTGCATCCTTATTGCATACATTAATAAATTCTAACAGGGAAGTAACGCAATGAAGCTACTGCCCGCGCCCCACCACCCAAAATATTTACGAATATAGTTTTGAAATAGCACGATAATTTTACTCGTACAAATGCTATTCGTAAATTTTTTTTCCTTGTGTCTAAAGATTAATTTCTTGCCAACAGTAAGTAAACGGAGCACGTGTGCTGAATAAAGCAACTTAAATATGCTATGTAGGGCCAAGACTTGTTGAGTGCTCTACGACTAAGAAGGATGAAAGTAGCCCTGTTGCGGCAAAATCTCCAGCAGCACTTGTCAATTACGACAGAAACAGCCCGACTACACATTTTTCAATCACTCGGTGATTCCAGATTCTTGTGATATCATCGTAAAAGGCTGACGTAGATAATTTCAATACCAGATTAGCATAATCCAAATTTATTACACTTACTAAACAACCAATGCACTTTACGACAATCCAGCTGTAAAATTAAAGTAATTATATAAATTTGGTGGAACTTTTATTGGATAGCCTGTACTGCAATTACCACTCATAAAATTATATTTAACTGAACTCCCAGTGAAGCTCAGAATCTTTTACAAGACTCAAACTCAATTGCTGGAACCAGCATCTACGGCGATGGTCTCTGATAGTCAATCACTGAAAATAATATATAACAGCACTCACTCGACTTTTCCATTACTCAGCCTTAAATTCCTGGGACTGAGATATGAGTGCATCTCATTTTATTCATCATACATAACAGTTCTGTAGCAATATTTGTTAAAGTTCTCAGCACAATGCTAGCCTTTTAGCTTTGATAATTGTGTCAAAAAACAACGAATAGCTACTTTCTAATGGTAAAGCCTTTGATTACTCACCGTTAACTAACAGTCAGACTTGATAATCAGTGACCAAAATAAGCGTCACACAGCATTCAACTGCATATTGATGATAATCTACAGGACAGGTAATACTGTAACCTAACACCCAACACGATACCAAACAAAAGTTACACTGACTTAGTGTTAGCAATAGCATGACATTCACACACACGGTGACACACCTCACAAGCCGATTCTCAAATATTACATTTATCAGATTGAAACCTTGCGTTTTATTCTTTCACTCTGAGCGAAAGTAGTATAGTAAGTAATTACGTCATTTATATGCAAGGCATACCTTTTCGAAGATCTACAGAGTACAGAATCAGATTACCTACATGCTAGGAAAATGTTAAGATTTCCATGTTTTCCCTAAATTAATTTTGTCAAACTGTTTCTTGCTTCCCCATCGGTGGTAATTCATTTATAGTCTAGGACATTGCAGAATTATGATTGGTCTGGAATTATTCGTAGTATTATTAGGCGTAACTGTTGCGCTAATCACTTACACCTAACTCACCGGTAAGGCCATTATGCTTCGACTTAGGACTAAATTCTTTTAGAAAGGTTAATAGATCCAGTGACCCCGGAACTATAAGTCATTATATGGAAAATTTTCTTCAGTAAGTGCCTTATTTTATACAGAATAGTTCACTATGTTACTAATATAACCTAACCTAACTGTCCTAACGTAGGATAGCTCTGCCGATTCAGGTTATAAACTATATACTAGTAGGTTCATATTAGTCTACTTGTTAAATATTTTCACCTTATTCAGTCCAGGTCCAGAGTTGTCATGAGCTAAATGATAGAGGTAAGAGTTTAGCATGGGTTGACACTTGACAATAAATAGGCTATTCTTAGTCAGCGACTCCAACCTTATGCTACCTAGATTCCAGTCTGTAAGATAACCAGGTCTTGCACTCTTGCTGTGTTGTTAATGTATGATATTTTTTTTCTTTCTTTACCAAGTTTAGGCCATGTTACTTTGGTATCATTAAGCTCCGAGTGTCAGTATTTTTGGTTGGGGGTGGGGGCTGTTTTAAGCCACCCTTTTGGCTGTGTGAACATTTTTCTTTCATTACCTGAAAGGAATGCATTAAACCTTTACCTGTATTGTTTTATTTTGAGAAGTATGTTAAGTTTTTGACAACTGCAATTTATTTAGCATATTTATATTTCTTGTTTATGTGCATATGTGTTGCATGTTGTATTCCCTTTGAAACTACATAACCATAATTTCCTCTCAAACACTTGGAACAAGTTGAAACTAGTAGCCTCTTGCTTGCTAACTGGTTGCCAGAAACCACTGATGATACAGGACACGGTTCTATACTTTGAAAAGGGCTTAACGATCAACTGTACCGTGGAAACGTGCTACCTTGTTTAGTACATGCTGGCCTTGTGCTAGCAAGGTCTCTTGCTCTAAGGCGGCCTTTACAAATGTGACACAATGTTGACTGTACTGATGGTTCTTTGCAGAGCTCCCTCAGCACCAACTACTTGCTTTCTGCCTTGTACTTTTCATTTGTTCTCATTTAAAATCCAATTCTTGGGCAAACCCCTATGAGAGTAATAAGAACCTCTGAGAGGACTGGAAGGATAGGGGTTGGCTTTTATTGCAATCAGCACTAGGAAGAGGCACTGTATTACAGTTTCCATTCATTTGTACCAGTACAGTTAAAGTACTTGGAAAAGTGAACTAATTAATCAGAAATGAGATAGATCATGAAACTGTGAAGTGAGGGAGAACAAAAACACTAATGAATGTTAAGAGCTACAGAGGAGCAGATGTCAGCAGTCATCACCACTTGTGATTTCCAAATTAAAGCTAAAATTCGAAGCACCATGTAAAAAAGTTGGCAGATTATCGAGGTTTGAAACAGAAAAGCTATGCAAAGATGAATAGGAAGAGACATTTACAGTAGTGTCAAAACAGACTTTCTATCCTAGAAATCTAATCTAAGGAGGATCAGACAACTGATGAGGACTGTGCTAACATCTGAAAGGTATATCGGTCTGCGGGAAAAGAAGTGGGGAACCTTCTCCTGAGAGGTGCACCCCACAAAGACTCATAAAGTGGTTTAGTAAGGCTGAGATGATACACAATGACTTTCAAAGGGTGAGCTAACAATGTTTAAGAATATTCCCAGGTAAAACACATGGGTGGATGGCAACCTGTCTAAATTCTCTTGGTAGACCCAGGGACTCGATAAATCCAGAAGCTGCAGGTGGCTCCCTATCTCCTTGAAGAGGCCAGAGTCAGCCATTTGTCCAAATAGCGGTTAAGATGCAATTCTAGACAATTTACCCTGAGCTACTGGAATAAGGACCTGAGGGGTAATTGTTTGTTTGTATGGTGCTTTTACGTTGCATGGAACCAGTGGTTATTTAGCAACGGGACCAACGGCTTTACGTGACCTCCGAACCACATCGAGAGTGAACTTCTATCACCAGAAATACACATCTCTCACTCCTCAATGGAATGGCTGAGAATCGAACCAGCGACCACCAAGGTGGGACGCTAATACCATACCAACCACGCCGCTGAGGCGCTCTGAGGGGTAATACACAGACCGAAGTAAGGGGCCTAGAACTGGAACATAACAACCTCCCCTCCTTAGCCAGAAGTGAAGATCTACCTGGAGAGGGGTGAATTATGATGTGCTAGTATGCCTCTGTCAGGCCTTTTAAAGCAAAGAAGTTCCCTCTGCAAATAAGCCTCCATACAGACTCCACTGTTTCATTTGGAACAAATTATCACTGTTTGAAAAAACCTTGTGACTGGCACAAACCTCTTCAGTGTCACTTTTGTAGTATGAAGGTTACTTTTCTTTAGGGGCTTCTCTCTTCACAGGATTGGAATGGTAGGAGTTGAAGGTAGTCAGACAGGATCATGTAGGACTTGCATCAAGAGACAGTCGGCATCAGCCAAAATATACAATCCCCAGTGTCTTGGTAGATTGTAGCTGTCTTGAAGATGGGACGTCAAGTCTTCTGGTAAGAGGTCAGTAGCCATCAGATCTGAGATGCGTAGTTAGTGTAACTGCCTAGGAAAGCAACTTTGATAATATGGAGTCGCTTCTTAAGCCTTCAACCGAGCTGCAAGTCACTTGAATGCATAGTAAAAATGCTTGGATTACAAGACACTTTCACTTTTTGTAGAGTAGTTTTGTCATTGCTTTGGCCAGGGACAGAAGAGAACTTGCCAGTAAGTGATTGCTTTCTATGGTCATTTTGATACTGAAAGTGCCCTTGGTAGTTCAGAACACCGTGATTTGTCTATTTGCCTCTCAACATAGTCTTTAATTTAGCCCCTATATCTGTTGAGTAATAAGGACATTTAGTACCCATTACACTTGTTACACTATGGAGATAATCGGTCAGGCTTTGGAGGTCAACCCCATTGAAAAAAAATATGTGAAAAGTTTTTACAACTGCAGATTCTGTAAATAATATGTAATTATTGGAAAAGCTATCGACCCTGAGACAATTAACTCATGCTAGAGAGAGAGAGAGAGAGAGAGAGAGAAGACTAGAATGCATTAGTGACTAATGAGTCACCAGAGCCCATTAAAGAGACAAGTAAAGAAACTGTGGATATAGTAAAGAAATGGTTGGAGAATGGTTTGATGATATGGAACTTAGGGAGAAAAAAAAAGTTTATTTGACATTTTCCCTACCTTATTAATTAACAGAACATGATTTGATAAAACTGAAAAAAAAAATATATTACTGATGAAAAGCTAGCTGATATTTTTTACTTTGGATAAGATTTCAGAGAAATTGTTTTAACTGCTTGAATGGACAATTCTTGATATCAATCTATCAATGATACATACTACGTTGTAGTGAAGGAAATAGCAACTGAAGCATTTGTACCTTTAAAATCAATATTTAAAGAATTGAAATGGAAAAAAGAAACCGAGACTAGCATCTGTGATTCCTCATTTTTTAACACGAAACATGTTGACAACGAGGATGAACCTGATGACCCATCTCCACTTCTTGAGTAGTGACAGTAATGCTGTACAGTTAGTAAATATATACTATCTGTTGTTGCATACCTGAGTGTAAAAGTAATACCTTTACAGGAAGAACTTTAAGAGTATGTTTTATTTCTCCATAATCAACATCATTGTACATCACCAAAACATTGTACTGTGCAATACTTGATTGAGGTGGAAGCAGATATTGGCATATCTTTGCACTTGCATAAGGCAAGTAGTATTTTTATATTTTAATTTTTTTCATGGTAGTAATGTGTCTTTTAATTTTAATAACTGTACTCATGAATACATATATACTGTAAAAAATAAAGTAAGATTATCTTGTGAAAAAGTATTGTTGAGTTGAATATGGAATTTAGGCCAAAGGCCAAGCACTGGGACCTATGAGGTCATTCAGCACTGAAACGGAAATTGACAGTAAAAGGTCTGAAAGCTGTAACAGGAGGAAAACCTTGCAGTTGTGCTATGAATCAATTATTAGGAGAGGGTGGAAAGTAATATGGAAGAAAGAGAGTATGAAAAGATTGTACAGTAAAAGAAATGAAGGGGGTTGCAGCTAGGGGCCGAAAGTACTCTGCAAAGAACTTCAAGTAATGCCTACAGGGTGCACTGACGGCACTACCTTCCTATGGGAAAAAGTATTGTGTCCTACCCGCAATGTCAATTTTGTACTGTACCGTCCATTATACATAAAATGTATACTTTACAGTATGTATTGTATTGTTTATGTAAGTTAAAATGTAGACTTTACAGTATGTATTGTATTGTTTATGTAAGTTAAGGTAAGGTTTATAGCCAACATGGTGTAATGCAACTAGGGGTTTTAGGGGTAGACTTGTTCATGGATTTTCAAATTTCCAGTAGGCTGGTGACCCTACCCTTGAAAGAATTCCATTTCATTGTCGTCTGGTTTACCTTTCCTATGCAAGAATAGATTGGTTTAGGTCAGTTAATTACTTTGTGTTCTTGTTATGTTTAGTATTTATATTTTAAAGAACTTTTGACAAACTCTTTACTTCTATTAAGTAATTCCTAGGCCAGCTCTGCTGGTTCATCTTTCTCCACTTAAAAATTAATGTGGTTCAACAGGATTGACACTGCATGCTGTCTTTGTAGATCTGCTTTGACAGTGGATTTCCCTACTTATCTGAAGGATTTGTAAATATCATTGCTTACCCATTGTAGGGACATACAATGCTACTTATCACAGTATTTTTCAAAGAGTCCTTTTCAACCCCATCTCAAGGTCTCTACACTCATGCTTCTTTTAAGAGCCCAGGTTGACATATTGACACCTACCATAAATGATAAAAAGCTCCAGGGCAACAAGTTGGGGAATCTTCACTGCTATCAGGAAGTTAAGTGTAGGCCTGACAGCTTTCCAAAATCAGCAATTCAAATTCTTGTTTTGGACAACTTATTTCCGCCTTGAATCCAATCACAACTTTAAAGCAAACCCTTCTGGTGTTAGTCCCAAAATGGTATCTCCAGCTCATGGTCTGCAGGAAGAGCTTTAGAATTTGGAGCTTCCCTTATGTAGAAATGGTTTCAGTAAACATCCCAATAATTGTTCCTCTTCCTAGAACCCAGCAACCTAGAAGGTTTGTTTGTTTGTTTTTATGGTGTTTTTACACTGCATGGAACCAGTGGTTATTCGGCAACAGGTCCAACGGCTTTACGTGACTTCCAAACCATGTCAAGAGTGAACTTCTATCACCAGAAATATACATCCCTGACATCCCAATGGAGTGCCCGAGAATCGAACTCGCAGCCACCTAAGTGGCAGGCCAAGACCAAGCCGACCACACCACTGAGGTGCTTAACCTAGAAGGCTGATGCTATGATGTTCCTTCAAATGCTATGAAAGGTTACTCCTCAAAATTTAGGTCCTTTTTCAGTAACTTGGTTGCGATAGAAAGCTTCTCTTGAATGGGACCTTATTCTTGGTCTCTAAAGCTTTACTGAATATCCTTAAAATTTTTATATTTTATAAATTCTGATCTATGTTATGCTTATTAGGTTTTTTGAATACTATAACTGCAAATGCTTATTAAATATTTTGTTGCTTTTATACACTGTTAGAGATAGTGTGTTTAGTATTATAATTTTGTGTAATGATTACACTTATTTTATCCTATATTCCAGCATACAGTGCCTGCGGTTAAATTGGAGCAATGGTTTTAGTTTTCCTCCTAGGAAGGAGAAAGGACCATAATATCTGAGCAGCCATCAGTTGGGTAGTCCACTTAGCCATAGAAGGCAAATAGGATGAGTCGTATTGCAGCTCAACACATGCAGGGTAAGGATAGTAACATTAATTTTGTTCAATGTCTCCCACACCAGAAAAGGAAACTTCTTGGGCTTCATCAACTTCTGGTATAAATTCATCTAATGCCTGTACAGTATATAACATCCAGTAATACCAGAGATCCATAGATAACGTGACCTTTTTGGCTCAGCAGATTAGTATGTTGTATGGAACAAAAAATAAGAGCTATAACAGTAAGGCTGCTGTCCTCACCTGCCTCAAGTCATAGCCAACATATGATGTGTAGGAATGAAGAATGAATGGAAAAAAGGAAAAGGAGACCAGTCATCTCACTCATTCCCTCTTCCACACAATCATCTTAGGCATGATACAAGCTGTCCCGTCAGGAGCACTGGATGAGCACAACTTGTTGGGCAGCAACCAACAGACCCAAGGAAAAAGTGCCCAAGGACCTGTGGTAAAAGGAAGTGAAAGTGGTCTGCTGAAGCCATCAACCAACATTCAAAATCCTATGAACAGACAATGAGATGAATTTAATCCTCTGATGTCATATGCTCTTGCATGCACAGTATTTGTGACAGAGCTTACAGGTGAGGAGTAGACTTGTCTAATCACTTTATGAAGCCAGGAAGAAAAGGTATTCTTGGACACTTCTTTCTTGGTTTGACCTGTGCTAACAAGAAGTCTACGAAACCTAGGCCTTAAGTGACAAGTCCTTTTTAGATAGCAACAACTCTTGAGGATTGTTGTCAAAAAAGGGATTTTGACGTAGGAAAAATCTATTTCTGGGCGAGGAAGCCGTGTCGCCCAGTGAAATAAGTCCGTTTAGCGTTATTTCTAGTAAAATATTGCTATAACACCAGAGAACTGCTAAATTGGACATGTCAGAACTCTCCGACTCGCTCACCTATAAAAAAAGGTGTCGGTATAAACCTGGGGCGAGTGTTAAACACTACCACAGCAACCCCTTCCTTTAGGGAAGGAATGGAAAGCAAGGCAAATCTGCCATCATGAACCGAGGGATTTTGAATCTTAGCCATGAATTCTGGGAAAAACTCGAAGGCTACAGACCCCCAACCCTTGGTGAGTTTTACTAATCAAAGCTCTTGAACAACATAATGATCTCCCAGGATGAAGCGATGTCCATGCCTTATAGATGCAGAACTAATCCCAAGACAGCCCAGTAGCTTTTGATAGCAGACATGGAGAGACACTTCTCAGTTCTGAGAAAGATGAGAAAATCCACTATCCGTTGAACAGTAGTTCTGAGTGGAGAGAAACCCTGTCGATGACACCTACCACATTAGAGGACCCACTTGCCCTGGCACACTGCAGACGAAGATCTCCTAAAGTAGCTGGATAATTGAGTCACTGCTCTGCGAGAAAAGCCTCTCGCTCGCAAGATACTGGTCAGTCTGCAGGCGTTTGTTTGTTTGTTTGTATGGTGTTTTTATGTTGCATGGAACCAGTGGTTATTCAGCAACAGGACCAACGGCTTTACGTGACTTCCGAACCACGTCGAGAGTGAACTTATACCACCAGAAATACACATCTCTAACACCTCAGTGGAATGCCCGAGAATCGAACTCGCAGCCACCGAGGTGGCAGGCTAAGACCATGCCAATCATGCCACTGAGGCGCTAGTCTGCAGGCTGAAGAGATAGGGACCCCTACCGATTGGTGGTACCTCTCCACATGAGGTTGGCCAAGAAGGTTGTGCTAAGTGGGAATTTCTCTTGGAACCACTGACAGAAGAGACAGAAGGTCCAGGAACCTCTCTGCTTGGAGCCACAAAGGTGCTACAAAGGTCATCCTGAGATCCCTGGAACCCATCACTTTTTTCAGGACATGACGGATCAGGCAGAACGGTGGAAAGCGTACACTTCTAGATTGTTCCAAGGAGGCTGAAGGGTGACCTCCACCACAACAAATGGATCTGGGACCACTGAACATTAGACCTCGAGCTTCCTATTTAAGCGAGTCGTGAAGAGGTCTGACATGGGTCTTCCCCATAGGAGGAACAGCCTGTCTGCTATGTCCTCATGCAGAGACCACTCCGTACCTAGAACTTGACTCCGACGACTTAGCTTGTCGGCCACCACATTCCTCTTGCGTGGAGTGTACCTGGCCATGAGCTCTACTGAGTTGTCAATCACCCACTGGTGCAGTTCGACTGTCAACAACTAGAGTGGTCAGGAGCTCTTCGAGGTGAGCACCCCAACCTTTGAAGGAGGCGTCTGAGAACATGAGCAGATCCGTGGGGGGTGAATGAAGAGTAACTCCCACTGTCAGGTTCTTGTCATCAACCACCACGGAATGTTGCTTCTTACCTCTGCCAAAAGAGGGATCTGGAGCTGAGGGGAATCTCCTGCCAGGGACCAAAACTCCTTCAGTCTCTACTGCAGGGAACAAATATGGAGACATCCATGAAGGACCAGCTTCTCGAGAGAAGACAAGAAACCCAGAACAACTTGCCACAGGAGAGCTGGTTGCTCCCTCCTCAAAAGGAAAGTGAGCTAAAGTCCTGAATTTATGTGATCTCTGATCTGACAGAAAAACTCTCAATGATGCTGTATCTATCACCATTTCCAAGGTATAGGATCCTCTGGGTGGGAAGAAGATTGGATTTCTCCAGATTTACAATGATGCCTAGACTGACAAAACTGGAGAAGTCAGTCCCTGTCCCAAACCAGTTTCTCCCAGGAACTTGCAAAGACCAGCCAATAAAATCAAGATATCTCAACAGGCGAATCCCCTGAGCATGAGCTACATATTCTGCCTGCTCTGACATGAATAGTCAGCATATATGTTTTTATGGTCTGAATATTTACTGTTATTTCTTTTAAGTTTTTCTACGGTTTCTACTATGTTACAGTTGATAATGCCACTAAATGATTTTCAAAGAGAATTTCTATTTTAATACTTTTCTTGTAAGGTTTGCTTATTAACTTTAGTAAGAGAAGGTAGATTATTCAATGACAAATATTGGACTCATCAAGGAATTAGTTTTCCTAGTTAGCTGGACTACTAAAGCTGATGTCTGAAATTGGTCACACAAGCATAATTGCCAATGTTAAAATGTAGATTCTTTGAAATAATAAAGTTCAGAATTGAAATACAGATGAACAAAAATAGTTTAATTATTCCAGCTAGATGGGAAAAATGACAATAAGCATAGGAAGTAAACAACCTGATACAAGAGCTGAAACTGCAGTCCAGTCATGACATTATCACAGTGCAATTAGGAAATCCTTTTAAGATATCAGTCATAAAATATAACATCTATACTCTGGAACTATTAAGTGCAAATACATACAAAATCATCCTGTAACAAACTTGACTGGCCTAAGCTCAAAAATATACAGCTTATGAATGATGATGCATACCAAGAAATTGAAATACTACTGGTATCCAAGCTATTAACATGTTATTCAGTATTTTATGATCAAAATTAAATTTTAAAAATGTTACTATCCATAAAACAAAGTTTTTTCAAATGCCTTGAAAATGCTTCATCAGTATTTTTACTCAAGGGATAAAATTTAAATAAAGAGAATCTCAGTACCAATAATATGGGTTGCTATAAACTAAGTTAACCTTAAATACTTGATACTTGTGCAGATGCTTTCAACACTTAACAAAAACCAGTCAAGCAAAAATGTAACTTTTACAATGAAGTAGTCATGTTCAGTAATTGCATATGAATAATTAGATCAGTATAAAAATACCGATGGTGTATTACATCAAGTGTGGCTATCAATTTTACTTTTCATTTGGACATACACACATGTAGAAAAAATAACATTGTAAAAATTCATGTTTGCCTACCTTCTAGATATGAAAATGAAACCACTTTAGTATACAAAAGTACACTTAAAAATCAGTTACTAGCCTACCTTCTGGACATGGGGAGAAAATCCCTTCTAGCATACTGAAGTACACTTAACCAGATACATAACGCAGATCTTGCAAACAATGAGATTATGCAATAAATATTTTGTCTCACACTGTCATGCTATATTCACCATCAAGACTAAATTTATAGTTTCACAAAACTCACAGTTACCTCATTATACAATAACTGCTACCTTATAAAAAATGTATCCAACAGAGTGAAATCATAGTGAAACAATTGGTGCATGTCATAGTCAAAGACCAAAGCAAGAAACATCAACCAATAGTGAAACAATTGGTGCATATCATAGTCAAAGACAAAAGCAAGAAACATCAACAAGAGGGAACAGTATAGCATGCAAAAAAGAAACCAAGGTTATTGTTCTGACAGTTTACTCTTTCTTGAATTATTCATCTGAGTAAGCTAATGCAATGGTGTCAAACCAGTTTCAGAGTGCAGCTATGCAGTTACCAATGCTAAAAAAAGTATAACACAATGGAAATTTCCTATCGATATATACGTATATACAACAGCTGTATAAGAAAATTAGATATCAAAATTAGCACAATACATTAACACATTTATTTATACCCACACTGACTAGTTTCAACATATAAAAATTATATTTACATATAATTAAATTTATGTTTTTGAAACCTAGTAGATAAATTAATTTAACACTTCCATCATGTTTTGTATATCCTTGAATATTGCACTCATATAGACTAAAAGTATTTTTGGTCTTGATATAATTAAGTTTCTCTTCGTTTTACCACTATCTGTATGGATTAAACCCATGAAATTTGGCAATAATTCTTGAAGCACTGTTTACAAAAGTAACAAAAAAAGAATTCTTGAAGCACTGCTTAAAAATTTAAAAAAAAGTAACTTCATTTTACTTGAAGTGTGTGTTAAGTGTGCATTAAAATCTTTTAAATCAGGGTGTCAGTATGCACTTACAATTTTGCTATTCAAGAAAATTATTGTAAATATCTCAGCCTGGTACAATATGGAAATTTTTTTGGTTAAGTGTATACTCTTCAATTCTCTGTTACATAATAATGCCCTTCAAACAGCAAAAAGGAAATGCATGAAAAAATTAAAGCATGGTAGTACGTATAAATTAATGTGCTTAATACAACTGAAGTATGATAAGGTTCGTATGCATAGAGTATTAAAAACTATATAGTATCCGGTAATCGTCATTTCTTTCATATTCAACAGGAAACAAAATGGGAAAACCTACATTACATTACAGACCATAATTTATAAAACTAAAATTTTAATGCCTTTCAAACCTTAGTTGGTGTTTTATGATCACCATGAAATATATATTATTTAAAATATACAAACTACATACTGTGAATCTAGTAGAGAAACTGAATCATTACAAGATCATCAAAAAGGCACACATTAAAGCAGCAAATTCGCATATTTAAGTAACTAGAAAATTCATTGTCAAAATCCTCAATCTTACAGACTTACTAAGACTCACAAATCACAGCACCACAGTTCTGTTGTACAAATATGAATGCATCAACTTTATGTACTAGCAGTTCTATAAAACTGCATAAGCTATTCAAACCACTTGCATTTGAATCCAAAACAGTCATTCACAACAAAAATATCTTTTTTTCCATGGTTTGCTCTTTTTAAAAACTACTCAAGGCTCTTAATATTCTGTTAATCTTTTCTCAATTCTGCACATATGATCAAAACCTATCAATGCAATTGTCCAAGGATATTAGGGAGACAAAAGAGCTGAATCTCTATCAGTGTCTTGTAGATCTCTTGCCAGTCTTTCTTCAATGGGTGAATAACCATTGTATGTACTAGGGGTGCTCGCACTTGCACCTGCACTTCTGCAATACTGGTCACATCTGCATATTGCACCACATCCATCCTGTATTTATAAAGAAAAGGAATATCATTAGCAAAAAAACCTTATATAATACATCTGAGTAATATATATATATACAGGCAGCCCACAGTTAATGGCGCAATCGCTCAACGGCGAATCGGTTTTACGGCTGTCGTAAAAAAAATTCATTAAAAAATAAAGGCATTTCAAGGTATTTTTACGGCGCAATTTTCGGTCAACAGCGCCGTTATGTCTAACGAGTACATACATTTGTAGAAAAACCATTCAGCCCATAAAGGTTATGCAAATGATATTAAAAAATGGATGTGTCGATTTACAAATGTTCATGCTTTTATGTTTAAAATGTGTATGAAAATGTATTATGTATAGGTATTTTTATTTTAGCACATAAATATGATACAAAGGCAGCTTTTGAAACTGCCCTCACATTATCAAATATGTTTTTTCATGTTCATTCTTGTAAGCCGACGCCTGCCGCTCTTCTGAAAAAATAAAGTTAAACAAAGTGCAAATTTAGCAATCGATGTTTTGATTTTATAAATGTTCATGCTTTAATATTTAAAATGTGTATGCAAATGTATTACGTACAGGGTATTTTTAATTCTGCGCAGAAATATGATACTAAGGCAGCTTTTGAAACTGCCCTTCACGTTATCAAATACAGTGGGCTACCCCATATTCGCGTTCTCCAGATTCGCGGACTCACTGATTTGCGGATTTTTCTTTGGAACCTATCTAGAAATTATTCGCGGAAGGACTCGCCCATTCGCGGGGTTCTCTGTGGAACATAACATATGCATTGTGTTATTTTATTAATTATGGATCTTTTCCATAAATCCTTTAAAAAATTATACATTATTTCACTGTATCCAAGAATATTGTATGTATTCTCATATTATTGTATTTTAAAATACTACGGCAAATTTAAGCCAGTATTCCGCGGAGCGGCCAATGTTGTGGTTTGAAGTCAGCTGATGAATACGAGTTTGTTTCACCATAACGCAATTCTGAGCGAATGCTCTTGCTTCTAGTTAGCATAAACGAATATCTAGATACTTGACTTATACAAGTTATTTTTCCTTATATTTATTGAATGTCTCGTGAATGTGAACTACTTTTTTTTTTCGTTAACATATTACGTTGGCGGCATGTTTATTGCGCAAAAATTTACGTGATTCCGTTCGCGATAATCCTTTATATCATCGTAATACGAACTTTACGTTATTTATCTTATATCAACGTGAAACCAACAGTAAAATCTGTTCTTTCAAGCACAGTAGTTTTGATTAAAATAATTTTATCCCAATTTTATCTAAGGTTGTTTAATGGCATACGTTTACTGCAGTTTTATCCATGTTGCCGATGTACGATAATAGTCATTAGCAGCTTGAACAGTTTTCTCAGCTTGTTATAACTAGGCTTAAATTTAACAGTATATTTCCCGATTGATCTTTAATCTATATTGATCTCTGATCTATAGCGAATAAAGTTATTACATTAAGATATCTCAGTTCTATTCTATACATAACGCCATTTATAACTACAGTAATGTTGTACTGTAGTGCAATGATTGAAATACAAGCCAAACGGATGTCAGTTCGGTTGTACTTAGAAAAAAAAAAAGTCGTTTCTCGTTCGGTTGTTCATGGCTGTACACGTTCATGCAACGAGTATAACGTTAAAACCATACTTTCATCATTCTCTTTTGCTGTTATTGAACTTATGTAACTAGAAGATGGATAAAGTTAGGCCATTGTAATTTGATCTCTCATAAAATTGGACTATCGACTAATGATCGTAACCTGAACACTACAGCTACCTGTACACTGCATAAACTTTATATCTTTACATACTCTAGACACCCAAATGTACTGTACAGTAAATTCTATAGTACTATACTGCATAATTATAATTTTACTTATTGCCTTTTGTGGGATTACGGTGCCTTTGACTGGTCTAGAATTTCGAAAGAAGGTGTGCGGTGGCCGTAGGCTTTAAAATCGCTCAGCGTCGAAAATCGCTTGGCGTCGGCGGCCAGGAACGGAACCCCTGCCGCTAACCGAGGGCCGCCTGTACATAATTATTTGCGGTCACCCCCGGCTATTCGCGGATGCAAATTTTTATGTTTACTATTCGTACATGGACATTTCATAATGATATGGTTATTCTGTTTATTAGACATTCCTTATAAATCGTAATGTAGTGAACTGAATAAAAATATCGTAGGTATAAATTGGTGAGCAAGGTAATATGAAATAAAGCATAACAGAGTGAGTTTGGCGATTGAGAAAATAAACAATCGTATACAGCCATCTCTCTCTCAAAATAATAGATAGGAAACAATAATAGAATATTGCTTGAATACGATATGGCAACAAAGTTTTGGTCTGACTGAAGTGTAGAGTTACTTTGACACTGACTTACATGTCATTCCTGGTCATCTCACAGCCATGGATAGACATCAACTTCACAGCCGAGAAAAGGCAATTGTATACAAAATAAATATTTTCCAGATGAAAAGACAATTGGAGGGCCTATGTTATCCCATAAAAAAAACTCTCGCTTGGATAACTGTAAGATGTAGAAGAGAGAGAGAGATCAAGGGCAGGGCGGATGTAGGAAGGAGATTTAAGCAGTACCTGGAAATGAAAAATACCCCAACCCCTATATTCTTATAATTATAACCTCAGGGTTTGTCTCAAAGACATTCGAAGGTGTGTCACACACGTGACAGTTGTTGTTTTTGTAAAATTGGCATCAGGACAGATTTTTAAGCACCACTGTGTTAATATATTAATAATTTTTCCATTACCTTTGATAACACGCCAAATTTCACGCTAGATAATCATAAAAATCTCTAGGATTGCGCGACCGCGCACATTGGAAAACAATGGTGCTAGATTAAATCTGAAAACTCCAGATCTAGCGTGAAACGCGTTAGTTTAGCAACACTGCCATTGAACTTACATACATACATATTGGGTATGCATTGTGAAGGCTGTATATTCTATGAAATGTTTTAAGATGATTTCTAAATATGATATGTATGTACATAAATTGTTTTAGGATGATAATAAAAGTATGCAGACCATATCTAAAGTACGTAAGACAATGATTACCTATTTGTAGCAGGGTGCGTATTTTTCTGTCTGCGGCATGCAGTACGTACATGTACATGTATTTTTCATACGTACATAATGAGTATATTTTCGTGAGAAAATACCTTTTTATGATGAAAAAAAGCTTTATTAATTTTCAAATATTACAGTTCTGTAATACTTTCATGTAAACACAGCAAAATGTCGGTAACAAAGTTGGGTTTTCCTAAAAGATGCTCTACCCAAGCCAACTTTCCGCAGATAAACAAATCTTATGATGCCGTGACGCCTTCTTAGAGCAGTACGTACCCAAACGAAATGATATTTAAAACGCTATTGGCTGTTGTCTGCACAGCAGCCAATCCAGGAGCAGCATTCATTTTCCTTGTTGCTCATTGGCTGTACACTTGGTGTTGATTGGTTGAACCCTGGCCCCATTTCGCGGAGATGGAATTGTAGGTATCGCGCATCTAGTACCCGAGCAGCCTCACTGCGCAGAAACTTACGGGTATATGTGAACGTTAATGCTAAGCTCTTGTTTGTATCAGCAAATATCTGTGTGCACCGTACCGAAAATGGCCCCTAAAAAGCGCCCTGCACCTTCTAAGGCTTCTGGCCAAGAAGCTAAAAGAAAGAAGACAGTAATGAAGCTTGACGAGAAGGTGAAACTTCTTGATATGTTGAAGGAGGGAAAAAGTTACGCTGCAGTCGGTCACCATTTCAAAGTGAATGAGAGCACAGTGAGATACATAAAGAAAAAATAAAATGAAATAAGAAAAAGTGTTAGTATGACATACTATGGCACCGCAAAGGCTGTGTCCACATTAAGAGACAAAACCATCGTGAAAATGGAATCTGCACTCGCGTTCTGGATCAAGGACAGCAGGAAGAAAAAAGTGCCCCTTGACTCCAAGATCATACGCCAAAAAGCACGACAGATCTACCAGCAGCTATCAACTCCTACTGCTTCACAAGGTGGTGAGGAAGAGGAAGCCGAAGCCGAAGATGTGGAGGCACTGGAAGGCGATGAATAAGGGACATTGGAATTCTTGGGCTTTGGAGAACCAACTCCTGAAGAGGAAGACGAAGAAGAAGAACCACAACCGGGACCATCCTCAGCTCCCCAAGGATTTCAGGCGAGCAAAGGATGGTTCCACCGGTTCAAGAAAGGGTTCCACCTAAAGTCTGTTTCCATACATAGGGAAGCTGCATCTACAGACAAAGAGGCAGCCACAAAATATCCGGAGGTCTTCATGAAAATAATCCAGGAGAAATGATATCGCCCAGAACAGGTGTTCAATATGGACGAAACTGGCCTGTTCTGGAAGAAAATGCTGTCCCGGACATACCTTATGAAGGATGAAGCTAAAGCCTCCGGATTCAAGGCACAAAAGGACAGGGTGACCCTGCTAATGTGCAGGAATGCAGCTGGTTTTATGCTGAAACCTGGCATTTACAAGGCTGCAAATCCAAGGGCACTCAAGAACAAGAGCAAGGCGTTACTGCCAGTCTTCTGGATGCATAATCCTAAGGCCTGGGTCACCAAAGTCCTGACGGAGAACTGGTTTCACCAGTTTCATTCCTCAAGTTAGGCAATACCTGGCCGATTTGGACATCAACTTCAAGGTCTTCTTCATAATGGACAATGCTGGTGGCCACCCTCTTGATCTTTATTCCAAGGGAGTCCAGCTTGAGTTCCTTCTTCCCAACACCACCTCTCTCCTCCAGCCTATGGATCAGGGCGTCATCCAAGCCTTCAAGGCACTCTACACTGGGAACTCCCTCCAGCACCTTGTTGATGCAATGGACCGTGACAGTCAATTTACGCTGAAAGATTATTGGCATAAATTCATGATTGCCACGTCTGTCTGTCATTGATCGGTCGTTGAAGGACATGAAGAAGGAGACACTGAATGCCTGCTGGAGTAAGTTGTGGCCAGACTGTGTCCATAATTATACAGGTTTTCTCCCCAGGAAATCCAGCATTCAGCCATTAATAAGGCAGTCCAGTTGGCCAAAATTCTTGGTGGTGAGGGCTTTGACGATATCACCGAGGAAGAAGTCGGCACCCTCATTGATGCCCATGCTGATCCCCTTACCAACCAGGACTTGGAAGAGCTGACGAAGTCCGCCAGCGAGGAAGAAGACACTCCAGGTTCAGGAAAGGATCAGGAGGAGGAGGAGGAGGGCCTGACTTTGGAACGCCTGTCCCAAGTTAAAAAAAATGGTAAATGACCTCCAGGAGTTTGTCGCAACATGGGATCCTTACATGGAGCGCTCCTTGAAGTTTTCTAATATTCTAGACACAGCATTGAAGCCCTATAATCAAGCTCTCACCACCACGAAGAAGCAACGGCAGCAGTTGCCAATCACAATGTTCATCACACGAACGAAGAAAGACCCTCCGATATGTAACTCCTCTGCTTAGCTGTGCAGTCATATCTTCATCGTCATTCATCCTACTGCACGGCTAATTCATCATCATCATCTTTAACCAACATTCATCACTGGTGAGTACCCTGTTTACATAGGTTGTACTAGCGTAACACAATTGTTTAATGTTCATACATATTTTGTTCTTTCTCTCTATCTCTTGTGATTTTACATACAATTGTTTCCCTTGTAAAAAGAAAATGGATGTCTTAAATTGTAACTGTATGAAAGAAAACGTGCATGACTGAATACTTATGGGGGGACTGGATTATTTTCACATACGTAACTAAGTCATGCAGTACGTACATAGCATGTATTTATGTATAACCATAAAATGTAAGATTTACTTTAAAACAGTATCAATAATATTTCAAAGATTAATATGAACCATAATAGGATATCTTATGTATATTTGGTGAAGGATGGTCTTCTTAAGGATACTTTGGTGTTTGCATGTTCAGGATAGGAGTTTATGAGCATTTTTGGAGGGGGTTCCAAACATTCGCGGGTTCTAACTATTCACAGAGGGGTCTGGTACGCATTCCCCGAGAATACGGGGGGACCACAGTATAATGTTTTTTCATGTTCACTCTTGTAAGCAGCTGCCTGCCGCTCCCCAAAATATCGAGTTGAAAAGAGTGAAAATTTAGCGATTGATGTGTCGATTTTATAAATGTTCATGCTCTTATGTTTAAAATGTGTATAAATATATATTACTTATAGGGTATTTTTATTTTTGTACATAAATATAATACAAATTAAGGCAGCTTTCGTAACTACCCTCCACATTGTCAGAGGATATTTTTTCATGTTCGTTCTTGTCCGCCACTGTTCCGAAAAATGCATGGTGTTATTTCATTATTTATGCATCTTTTCCATAAATCCTTTAAAAAGTTATACATTACTTCACTGTATCCAATAATATTATATGTATTCTCATATTATTGTATTATATAATACTACTGCAAATCTAAGCTAGTAGTATTCCGCGGAGGGGCCAATGTTTTGATTTCAAATCAGCTGATAGTGAACACAAGTTTGTTTTGCCATATTTAATGCAATTCTTAGCGAATTTTCTTGCTTCTATTTAGCATAAACAAATATCTAGATACTTGACTTATATGAGACAAGGTTATTTTTCCTTATACAACGTGTTTTTAGGTGGAAATATAAATTGAATATGTCTCGTTGTGATTGTGAACTTATTTTTTTCCGTTAACAGATTAGGTTGGCAGCATGTTTATTGCGGAAAAAAATTACGTGATTCCGTTTGCAATTTTCCTTTATATCATCGTAATACAAACTTTACGTTATCTTATATCAGCGTGAAACCAACAGTAAAATGTGTTCTTTCAAGCCCAGTAGTTTTGATTAAAATTATTTTATCTCAATTTCATCTACGGTTGTGTTTGAACAGTTTTCTCAGCTTCAGTTATAACTAGGTTTAAATTTAACAGTATATTTCCCGATTGATCTTTGATCTATAGCGAATAAAGTTATTACATTAAGATATCTCAGTTCTATTCTACATAACGTCATTTATAACAACTACGGTAATAGTGTACTATAGTACGATGATTGAAATACAAGCCAAACAGATGTTATCGAATTCGGTTGTACTTAAAATAAAAAAAAAGGTCGTTTCACGTTCGGTTGTTCATAGCTGTACACGTTTATGCAACAAGTATGACGTTAAAACCATATTTTCATCATTATCTTTTGCCGTTTTTGAACTTATGTAACTAGAAGATGGGATAAAGTTAGGCTATTGTAATGTGGTCTCTCATAAAATCAGATTATCGTAAGACAAATTTTCATGTCTTGAACACTACAGCTACCTGTACACTGTATAAAACCTTATTATATATTTACATACTCAAGACACCCAAAGGATTAAAGCTAGTCTTTTTTCACTTTACAGTATTTATAATACTATAATGTACTGTACAGTAAATTCTATAGTACTATACTGCATAAATATAATTTCACTTATTGCGCCATTGCAGGATTAAGGCACCATTTGACTGGTCTAGGGCGCTGTTAACTGGTCTAGAATTTCGAAAGGTGTGCGGCGGCTGTAGGCTTTAAAATTGCTTAGCATCAAAAATCACGTAGCGTCGGTGGGCAGGAACGGAACCCCTGCCGCTAACCGAGGGCCGCCTGTACTTATAAAGACTTTGAGACGACAGAGCATATGAACTGAGATACAGTAAAAGGAACAAAAGGGGTTGCAACTAGTGGCCGAAGGCACAATGCAAAGATTCATAAGTAATGCCAATAGTGCACTGCATGAGGTGCACTGATGATACCAATCCCCTCAGGTAATAAATCTTGAAATTGAGAAGTTGATCAATAGCATATTTGACCAGTCTGGTGGCACCATTAGAACATGGCCCCAGAAGTTGCATGGAAAAGCACAAGCAGTGCAAATGTATAGTTTGAATGGTGTGCCAGAACTCAGGTGATAAGGACAAACTCTTTGAAGTAAAGTTTATGGTTATCTA
Source organism: Macrobrachium nipponense (assembly GCF_015104395.2). Classification (NCBI taxonomy): domain Eukaryota; kingdom Metazoa; phylum Arthropoda; class Malacostraca; order Decapoda; family Palaemonidae; genus Macrobrachium; species Macrobrachium nipponense. The sequence continues at coordinate 41,409,326 of NC_061109.1, forward strand.
CAGCAATGGGTTGTACAATATGAACAACATCAATTTCTCACTGATGTACATACAATATCTTACTTATTGGTAGGTTACCTGAAAATGTATGGCAATATAAATTAGAGTGAAAAAAATTAATGTAAAAGATTTCAATACTCACAGCCAATATGTTGCCAACTCTGAACCAGAATTCTATATTGGGGATCTGCTCAATACCCTTGGCTCCCTTAACCAGCCGAAGGTAACAGAAGCCAAAAACGAAGTATGCTCCAAAGGTGACAAATAACCTTAAAATAAAAATGGTTAACTTAATTCCATCCCATATCTACATATATAAAAATTATGCTACAAACTATATTTACTCAGAAAGATTACCAAATTGCATCAAACTGCAACCCACATCTGCATGTTCATTAAAATACTGAAACCATGTTCTGAAGAAATCTGTTGCTTATAAATGAAAAAGAAACTTATAGGCCCAATTATAGTACTTGGAAAAGCTCTTAATGGTCTCTGACTTGATGCAATACAGTAAACATATGTATAAAGAAAAACTTTACAGCTGAAAGGATAAAGAAAGCATTTTTATGTTATTAAAAATATTTTCCATACAAATCAAATTTCCTGAATTATGTAAATTCCTTAAGTCTTGAAGATAGAAGTGGCAACAGGAATTAAACCTCTAATTCTTGAACAGGACATGTTATGAACAGATATGCTTTTATAGAGATAGAATTAGGCTATAAAGAACAGAACATATTTTCTGAGTTTTCTAACTCTACTGTTTCTAGTCAAACCCGTACCACCAGTCCTGTGCACATAGTATAGATCAAGTCTTGTCTTGCCTTACTTGCCCTATCCTCTCAGCTACTATGGTGTTTGGCACCCATATTCTTATGATCATAAGCTGGACCTGTTACACATCATTTCATCTGGGTAAACTAACAGTAATTAGACTTGTCAATCTTGAACATGTTATGAATAGATATATCTTTATAGAGACAGAATTAGGCTATAAGGAACAGAACATATAAATTAGAGGCTATTATTTTATCAAAATTGTTTAAGTTTTCCAACTCTACTGTTCTGAGTCATACCCGTACTGGTCCTGTACACACAGTACAGATCAAGTCTTGTCCTGTCAGCTACTATGGTGCTTGGCAGCCATATTCATATCATCATAAGCTGGACCTCTTACATAACATCTCATTCAAGCAAACTAACAGAAATCAGACTTGTTAATCTTTTCATTTATATATATAAAAAATTTGAATTTTGTTTTTTACAAGATGCCAACTTTTTTTATTATAAAAAATATGAATTATATGTTTATTACAAAGTTGTATAATGAGATTTTGCAGCATTTATTTTACCAAAGACACAGTTTGGAGTACCCAAGTTGATAAGATAGGCCTATATTAATAGGTAACATTCTTCTGAAGCAAAATTTTAAGAAGACAAAATGAAGACAATATTTTGTTAATTGAAAATATGAGCTTTACATTTATTACAAAGTTGTATAATATTTTTGTGAATGATGAATGTTGATAGAGATGTGAGTAGTTTACTCAAGGTGAGTAAAATTAAAGTTTTGCCCCTCATATGAAACATCAATCATATAATGAATTGTAACTGAATTATAACTGAAACCCTCATGATTTGAATTAAATTGGTATTGAACATTTATTTTTGAAGATTTGGAATTGATTTGCATTGGTGCAAATCAATTGACCCCAACCCTGCTAACTAGGTGACAAAATTTGTGTACACAAAACACTGAAATATCATACTGTAATGAAGCAAACACAGCTAAAGAGATAGATTCTCAGAATGATAAAAAAATTCATTACTAACAGAAGACAGTGACCCATTGGTGTAACAAAGACTCTGGATTTAATTATTACAAAGTAAAAAGTGAATCAATAATTAGTGCCAGAACAGCAGTCCTCAGCAACATAAATCACCTTACAAAAAGCGACCAACTGTTAACAGCACTGCAGGTTCACAAAAAGATGGCACATGCATACTGATGGTACCTATTTCTGCTTGACAAACTGATGAACTAGGGAATATTTGTGATACACAAATAAGCATGTATTTGATTAATGGGGTTGATGAAACAAATACTTTACTTACTGTCATGCAGTTCATCTTACTCCCTCTCTACTGTACTGTTCTGAGAAAGCTGTTATTCTTAATCAATTAAGTAATAAATAACAGACAATCAATCCATACTAAAAAAGGGTGTAGTCATTTGTTAATACACTTCAAATACTCACAAGATGAAAAATATCGCACCGCCACTTAAACCCTCATCAGGAGCTTTTGGGCAAACAATTTTGTGTGGTACAACAAATTGCAAGTAACAGCTTGCATCAGTCAGCTCCTGAATTGCCTGGATTTGGACCTGCAAAATAATAGGTACCAAATTAAAATAATGTTTCATACAAGCAAACCAAAATTTCCCTTATAAGCTACCCAATGATCCCACACATAAGGGACAAGGAATAATTCCAATTTCTACACTTATCCCGTTAGAATATACACTTGCAAGAGACCTCCTGCTAGGGGTGTGAGATTTTAAAGAGTTTGTATTTTTTGCCTCTCATTATCATTTTCCCCACTGATGTTAACATTTACAATGTATTGTGTTCTCTCTAATCAGACACTGTTTATTGGATGTGTTGATGACATTCTGGTTAATGAATACTCCTTAGTACCTATACTACTATGTAATATATCCTATTAACCCTCTTACGCCGAATGGACGTATTAAACGTCGAGTCAAAATGTCTCCTGTATGCCGAATGGACATATCATACGTCGACTCAAAAAAGTTTTTTTAAAAATTCGCGGAAAAATACTTATAGGCCTACTTGGCAAAAACTTTTGAATCACGCGCCTTGGGGGATGCTGGGAGTTCACGGATCAAGGCATTGTTTTGTTTACAATCGCTACGCAGGCGCGCAAGCGCGAATTTCTTTTTTATCGCACTAAAAAGTATTAGTGACACATCTCGGAAATTATTTAGTCACTTTGACATAATTTTTGCTCCATTTTAAATTATCCTTTACATGAAGTATTATATATGAAAATATGCACAATTTCATGTAAAATACAACAAAAAAATACTCATGATTGTAGCTTTTATCAGTTTTGAAATATTTTCATATAAATAACGATAAGTGCAAAAATTTCAACCTTCGGTCAACTTTGACTGTACCGAAATGGTCGAGAAATGCAATTGTAAGCTAAAACTCTTATATTATAGTAATATTCAATCATTTGCCTTCATTTTGCAACAAATTGGACGTCTCTAGCACAATATTTCGATTTGTGGTGAATTTATGAAAAAACTTTTTCCTTACGTTCGCGTGGTAACTCTTCCGATAAATTTTTTCGTGCGATTCTCCTAATGTTTGCACCATTTTAAATTTGCCGTTACATAAAGTTTTATATATGGAAATGTGCGCAATTTCATGCACAATACAACTAAAAACAACCCATGGTTGTAGCTTTTATCAGTTTTGAAATATTTTCATATAAATAACGTTAAGTGCAAAAATTTCAACTTTCGGTCAACTTTGACTACTGAAATGGTCGAAAAACACAATTGTAAGCTAAAACTCTTATATTATAGTAATACTCAATTATTTACCTTCATTTTGCAACGACTTGGAAGTCTCTAGCACAATATTTCGATTTATGGTGAATTTATGAAAAAGAAAAAAAAAACATTTTCCTTACGTCCGCGCGGTAACTCTTCCGAAAAAATCGGAATTTTTTTTGTGCGATTGTCGAAATGTTTGCACCATTTAAAATTAGCTGTTACATAAAGTTTTATATATGAAAATGTGCGCAATTTCATGCAGAATACAACTAAAAATGATTGAAGGTTGTAGCTTTTCTCTTTTATTGAAATATTTGCATATAAATCACGATAAATAGAAAAAAACCACGTTTGGTCAAATTTGACTCTACCGTAATAGTTGAAAAACGCACTTGTAAGCTAAAACTCTTACGGCCTAGTAATATTCAGTCATTTATCTTCATTTTGAAATAAATTTGAAGTCTCTAGAACAATATTGTGATTTATGGTGAATTTTTGAAAAATATATTTACTTCCCTCCGCGCGCCGATTTGCGGCCGCAAGTCTCCGAAATGCGTACATCGCATTATCCTAATATTTGCTCCTTTTCATATTAGCCGTTTTATAGAGTTTCATATATCAAAATGTGCGCAAATTCATGAAGAATACAATAAAAAATAATGGAAGGTTGTAGCTTTTCCCATCTTCGAAATATGTGCATATAAATAAATATATATATAAACATTTCGACATTCGGTCAACTTTAACTCGTCCAAAATGGTCGAAATCTGCAATTCTACTCTAAAACTCTTACAGTATCGTAATATTAAATCATTTGTCTTCATCTTGAAACAAATTGGAAGTCTCTAGAACAATATTTAGATTTACAGTGAATATTTGAAAAAAACATTTTTTTACGTCCACGCGTTACGAATTCATACATCATTTTGTGATAATATTTTTCTGGTGTTGCTTTTATTGTTTTACAATGTATTATATATCAAAATGATTGCAATTTAGTGTACAATACAACGAAAAAAAATTAACTCGTTAGCTTAGACCATTTTTTGCACAGCGTGAATGAATACAATTATGTATGAATTTTTTTTTTTTCGCTACCATATATCGCATTATTTACATATGATAATGATATTATTTTTCATTTCTGATAGTTGCATACTAAACTTCTGGCAATGACAAAAAAAGGAGCCAAAAATGAACTCTTAATCTTCAAAACTAAGCGCGCTGTGATTTTTTGAAAAAATTATTTTTTCCGCTTCCGCGCTCACTCCAAACCGGGCCCGGCATACGGGAGAGGTTTTGATTTTTAGGGCTTCGGCGTAAGAGGGTTAAGATAAAAGAACATGAAACATTTTGAGGTTAGGGAAGTGTTCTGACACAAATATTTCTGTGCAGATATTTGATCCTTAATGACCGGTTTTGTATAAAAAGAGTGAATTTTAATTCAAAGTGATATTTGTTCATTTTGCATGCAACAGCATTTGCTTCATTATTTACATTAATTTGATGTTTATACTTGAGTTAGTTTAGCGTAAGTTAATATAAGTGCATTTTTGTAATGTAGTATGTGTATATATTTGTATATTTATGAAACAGAAAAGCATGAAGTATTTATCTCATCTTGCTCCACATGACACCTAGTTGGTCAACAATCATGCTTGAAATCAAGTGTTCAACAACTTGGTGTGCATGCTTTATTTTCTAGGGTGATTTCAGTAGCATTTCTATTTCCATAGAGAGCAGGACACTCATAATTACAGTATACTCAAAATACCATTCATGAACAACTTACCTCCTTCTGAAAAGGGTCACACACAAACATGATGTGGGCTTCACGAAGAGAATTATTACAGGTATTGTTGTAACTATCGCCACCCTGCAAAGTTAACATCAACCAGCTTCCTGGAAAAAAAATATATAAATATATATTTCAAATATGTAAGTATGGCAGATTTTCAGAACTAGAGAGCACAGTTGAATTGAATAAAAAAAAACTCCCTCCCTTCCCTGATCTTCACAACCCTCCCCATTATCCTACAGGCTACAATATTTTGAACTTTTGTAACTATATACTAGTATTCAATTATGTACAGTAAAAAACTGAAACGTTAATCTATTAATATGATAGGGGCCTCTTCCTCAAAGTAATAAGTATACAAGTCAGGGACTTTTAAAAAAGTATCCTTCAGTGCAATCTAGAGATGGCTGCTGAACTTGTTATGGTAGTTTCTGATGATTAGAGAAAGGTGAGTGGGAGAAAAACAAAGTTTTCTTAACCCTTAATCGCCGAGCTGGTATTTCCGAAAGTGTCTCCCGTATGCCGGCGGCGTTTGCAAGTGAGCGCCGAAGCAGAAAAAAAGCTTTTTTTCACAATATCACAGCACACTTAATTTTCAAGATTTAGAGTTCATTTTTGGCTACTTTTTTTGTCATTGCCTTAAGTTTAGTATGCAATCATCAGAAATGGAAAAAAATATCATTATCATATATTAATATTGGAATATATGACAGCGCGAAAAAAATGTCATATATATAATTGTATACAAATCGTGCTGTGAGCAAAACGGTTGAAGCTAATGAGTTAATTATTTTTTCCTTGTACTGTATTGTACACTAAATTGCGATGATTTTGATATATAACAAATTGTAAAACGATCAAAGCAACACAGATAAAATATCACAATATGATGCATGAATTCGTAATGTGCGGACGTAAAAAAAAGTAGTTTTCAAAAATTCACCATAAATCGAAATATTGTCCTAGATACTTCCCATTTGTTGCAAAATGAAGGAAATTGATTGAATATTATTAGACCGTAAGTTTTATAGCTTAAAATTGCAGTTTTCGACCATTTTGGTTGAGTTAAAGTTGACCGAAGGTAGAATTTTTTCTATTTATCGTTATTTATATGAAAATATTTCAAAAATGATAAAAGCTACAACCATGGGTTGTTTTTAGTTGTATTCTACATGAAATTGCACATATTTTCATATATAAAACTTTATGTAACGGCTAATAGAAAAAGGTGCAAACATTACGACAATCGGTTGAAAATATATTTCTGATTTTTTAGAAGTTACCACGCGGACGTACGGAAAAGGTTTTTTTCATAAATTCACCATAAATCAAAATATTGTGCTAGAGACTTCCAATTTGTTGTAAAATAAAGTTAAATGATTGAATATTACTAGAATGTAAGAGTTGTAGCTTACAATTGGGTTTTTTTACCATTTCGGTCGAGTCAAAGTTGACTGAAGGTTGAAATTTTGGCACTTATCATTATTTATATGAAAATATTTTAAAACTGATAAAAGCTAAAACCATGGGTTGTTTTTTGTTGTATTCTACATGAAATTGCACGCATTTTCATATATAAAACTTTATGTAACGGCTAATATAAAATGGTCCAAACATTACGACTTTCGGACGAAAAAATTTCTGATTTTTTTGGAAGAGTTACCATGCGGACGTAAGGAAAAAGTTTTTTTCATAAATTCACCATAAATCAAAATATTGTGCTAGAGACTTCCAATTCATTGCAAAATAAAGGTAAATAATTGAATATTACTAGAATGTAATAGTTTTAGCTTACAATTGTGTTTTTTTACCATCTCGGTCGAGTCAAAGTTGACCGAAGGTTGAAATTTTGGCACATCGTTATTTATATGAAAATATTTCAAAACTGATAAAAGCTACAACCATGGGTTGTTTTTAGTTGTATTCTACATGAAATTGCACACATTTTCATATATAAAACTTTATGTAACAGCTAATATAAATCGGTGCAAACATTACGACAATCAGACGAAAAAATTTCTGATTTTTTCGGCAGTTGCCCGCGCACATAGGAAAGTTTTTTTTTTCAAAAATTCACCATAAATCAAAATATTGTGCTAGAGACTTCCAATTTGTTGCAAAATGAAGGTAAATGATTGAATATTACTAAATTGTAATAATTTTAGCTTACAATTGTGGTTTTCGACCATTTCGCTTGAGTCAAAGTTGACCTAAGGTTGAAATTTTGGCACGTCATTATTTATATGAAAATATTTCAAAACTGATAAAAGCTACAACCATGAGTTGTTTTTGGTTGTATTCTACATGAAATTGCACACATTTTCATATATAAAACTTTATGTAATGGCTAATATAAAACGGTCTAAACATTATGACTTTCGGACAAAAAAATTTCTGATTTTTTCGGAAGAGTTACCGCGGATGTAAGGAAAAAGTTTTATTTCAAAAATTCACCATAAATCAAAATACGGTGCTAGAGACTTTCAATTTGTTGCAAAATAAAGGTAAATGATTGAATATTATCAGAATGTAAGAGTTTTAGCTTACAATTACATTTTTTGACCATTTCAGTCGAGTCAAAGTTGACCGAAGGTTGATATTTTGGCACTTATCGTTATTTATAAGAAAATATTTCAAAACTGATAAAAGCTACTACCATGGGTAGTTTTTGGTTATATTCTACATGAAATTGCGCACATTTCCATATATAAAACTTTATGTAACAGCTAATACAAAACGGTGCAAACATTACGACAATCGGATGAAAAAATTTCTGATTTTTTTGGAAGAGTTACTACGCGGACGTAAGGAAAAAGTTTTTTCATAAATTCACCATAAATCAAAATATTGTGCTAAAGACTTCCAATTTGTTGTAAAATGAAGGTAAATGATTGAATTTTACTAGAATATAAGAGTTTTAGCTTACAATTGCGTTTTTTTACCATTTTGGTCGAGTCAAAGTTAACCGAAGATTGAAATGTTTGCACTTAGCGTTATGTTGACGTTTCATAGGTCAATTCGGCACCCAACAGACAATTTTCGTAGACGTTTAATACGTCTAATCAGCGTTTAAGGGTTAATAAAACTAATATTGTAATACTTACCTGAACACCTGAATTAGCCCTGGTCACTGACCAGCCCGAATTATATCCCCACAGATTTACCCACTATAAGTGGTTAATTTAAACTGTCAGCAATACCAACGCTGGAGGTAAAATCTAGTCAAATAAGTTACCTGTGTTACCATTGGCAATGCTGGTGCAAATACAGGCCACCAGAGGCCTGTCTCCTCAACTGAATCATTCAATATCAAATTGAAGTGGGGAGGAGGGCGGGAATCATTCAAGTGTTCAGGTAAGTATTACAATATTAGTTTTATTATGAAAACTTCATATTGCAATACATTCCCTGAACACCTGAATTATCCCTATTAACAAAATTTTAATGGGGGTGGGATCAATCTAATTCAGCACAACCTGTCCACGGAGCATACAAAGGTAATTCATTATCAACCTACCATGTATAAATAAATGTATGTATCCTAACTTGGTAGGCAAGTAAGTTTGCAAAGAAAGTACTTCAACGTCAGTGTTGAGTCTAGGGTACCGTCTGAGTCAGAAGTGCCTGATTTTCAGCTCTCATAGGGCTGGCCCGAAGGATTCGATAAAATGCCAGGTCTAGGCCAAAGGCCAGGAACTGGGACCAAATGTCATATAATATATTACTCAATAAATTAAAATTAAATTAAAATTAAGTTAAAAAAAACTGCACAGAGGCATAGGCTTTCAAACTAGAACACAAACAGGCAATAAATACATTTACTCACGTTTCCATACATACTAAAAAGGTTATTAAAATCAACAAATAGTCAAGAAACTTAAAAATTTGATCTAAAATCCATTAATCGTTCTAAGGTTTTTGAATATATAATTATTTTTATATTTTATTAATTAAATCAGAGTTTCTTAGAAACGTCATAATCGGAACCACTGAAAATGTGAAAGATTCTGTCAAAATTTCTATTATTGCTTTACTTCCAAAAGTTGACAGTCTCTGCTGGTCATACTTTGGACAATCACACAATACATGCCTGACAGTTATCAATACCTTGCACTCTGAGCACTCCGGAGCAGGGTCACGTGGGCTGCTCATTAAGTGTCCATGTGTCAGACGAGTGTGGCCTATACGTAGATGTGTCAGGATTACTTGCATGTGTCTTTCTCTCTGAGATATGGAGCTCCATTTCGTAATGTCAAGTTTTATTTGTTTTGGTTTATTACTTTTAGGTTCTTCGTTCCATATATTTTGCCATTTATTTACAATTATTGTTTTTATATAAGCTACAGTGTCATTAATAGGGATGTTTACATTTGTTCTCATCATGTGGACTGCTTCCTTGGCTGCTTTATCAGCTTCTTCGTTTCCTTTTATTCCGACATGGGCAGGGATCCAACATATTTCAATATTTTTCCCCTTTTACTATAATTTATAGAGTAAAAACTTTATCCGTTGCACAACATTATTTTTGGGATTATAGCTATTAATGACTTCTATAGGGCTTCTAGAGTCGCCATAAATCACGAAATTGTTAAAGGAGTGTTCTTTGATTATTTTTATGGCCAATGTTATTGCACATAACTCTGCTGTAAATACTGAGGCATTATTGAGAAGCGAGAACTGGCATGTTTTATCCTGGGACACTGCAGCACATCCCACTCTGTATTCTGACTTGGATCCATCTGTATAGATTGCATAATGTGGACCTTTTCGGCTTATGTGCTCTATTGTATGTTGTCTCTGATGTTCTGGGGTATAGGAATACTTTTTTGAAAGAAATTTTAATTTTGTGCAAATTTTTATTTTATTCATAATCCAAGGAGGTAGTTTTACTACTGGAGTTAGTTGGATATTTATATTCAGTGACTCAAACAATCTTCTTGATCTAATTGGAAAAGGTGGTGAATGACTGTTAATAAATACATCCCTTACTTCAAATAATTTTTTGGTTGGTGAATCACTTGACTGAATTCTTAGGGCACTTTTTATCGTTACTAACTCTCTATGGAGAGAGAGAGGTAGTTCACCACATTCAACCTGTAAAGAAGAGGTTGGTGATGATTTAAAAGCTCCTGTACATATGCTAAGTCCTTCATTATGAACTGGGTCCAACATTTTCAGTACTGCGTTTGAAGCTGAGTTGTATATTTCACTTCCGTAGTCAATGATAGACAGCACTGTTGCTCTATATAGTAATGTAAGGGTTTGTCTATAAGCTCCCCAATTAGTGTTTGATAATTTTCTAATTAGATTCAATGCTCTTTTACATTTTGATTTCACATATGTTATGTGGGCGTTCCAGTTCAAGTGAGTATCAAATACTAATCTTAAAAATTTTGCAGTTTGGTCTATTTGTATATACTTTGATTTCTGATTTTCAAATCTAATTCTTCACCTTTCTTCCATCTTTTATCTTTATAAAATATAGCTGCTTGAGTCTTATTGACAATCTAAATCCTACAGATGAGGTCCATTCATCTATTTTTATTATAGATTTGTTAATGATGCGCTCTGCATGTTTTGATTCGAGATGTTGAATAATATATGGCAAAATCATCTATATATATAAAGGTTGCCTTTAATTCCGGTGGGTAGATTTTTACTAATTTCATTAATTGCTAAGGTAGATAGCGTGCCACTAAGGACACTTCCTTGTGGAACACCATTTTCAAGTGGGAATGTTCTGGACAAAGCATCATCAATTTTCACCTGAAAACTTGAGATTTGTTAGAAAACTTTATATGAACATGGGTAAATGTCCATGGACATTGTTGTTTTGTAATGCTTTTAATATAAGATACCTCCATGTAGTGTCATAAGCCTTTTCTATGTCAAAAAAGACTGCTACAGTTATCTGTTTTTGTTCAAATCCTCTGCGTATATGGTCTTCTAGGATAGATAGAGAATCTAATGTAGACCTGTTACACTGTGACCCAAATTAAGTGGAAGTTAAAATTTTGTTTTCTCAAATGTGCCATGTTAGTCTAGCATTTACCATTTTTTCAAGTAATTTGCATAAGCAACTTGTGAGAGGTCTGTAATTATTAACATTGCTTGGATTGTTTCCAGGTTTGGGGATAGGAATTATTATAGCTTTACGCCACTCATCAGGAAATAAATTCTGAAGCCATAAATGATTATAAAATTGTAATAAGTATGACTTTGCCAGAGGTGCTAAGTGGTCGATCACCTCAAAGCAAATATTGTCACCTCCAGGAGCAGATTTATTGCTGTTCGAGAGAGCATATTCCAACTCTTCCATATTAAATTTTCTATTATAATACAGGCGGTCCCCGGGTTACGACGGCTCCGACTTATGACGTTCCGAGGTTACGACGCTTTTTCTTAAATATTCATTGAAAAATCCGCCCTGGGTTACGATGCTTGTTCCGAGGTTACGACGCTTGTTCCGAGGTTACGCTCCGAGTTAACGACGCTTTTAAAAAATGCATACTATGATAAGAATCCTTTATAATTTAGCACAGTATATTAATAAAAATAAGTTTTTGGTTAGATTACAACAAAAATTTTGAGTTTATGATGATTTTCGACACTTTTTATGTCGTATTTTTTAAATTTTTTTAGTGACGCCTCATATGCGGAACTAGTTTCCGAACGAATGAATACACTAGCTTGGGATGCGCAGTTTATAATAGTTCAAAAGTGCAAATAATGAAAAAATAATTCCTTGTTTCCAGTATACATAATTAACAAAACTAAGTTTCTGGTTAGATTACAACGCAAATGCCAAGGTTACGACGGTTTTTTATGCTTTTTAACGATACCTCATACGCAGAACTAGTTTCTGAGCGGAGGGAGCATAAATTAATTTACACTATTAAACTGTATGGTAACCATAGTCAAGGATAAGGAACGCATTCTCAAACAGTATACATATCCTTTAATACAAAACAGCAAAATATCATTGAAACATTATTTCACTTAAAGAATCTATTTATACTCTACTTAGATTTGGATATAAAAACCATAGTTTCTCTCTCTCTCTCTCTTTGTATTTTTCGACGAAAATAATTACTAATTAGTGTATTTTGATGTTTATTTTCATGACTAAATACATTTTTATAATACAAAAATGATTTACTAATTTTCAAATATTAATTTTGATTAATACTGTATTAGTAAGTTTAAGGGGACCGTCCGCTATGGCGGATGACATGTCAACTTGAAAAAATAAAAAATAGAGTTACTACTTGTATCTATGCAGAAACATGCCGTGCATGCTTTCCAGAAGTTTCAGCCAATTATTTTCACAAATAATGATGATATAGCGGTTTTTAAATGATGACGTCATCGTAACTGCGTCGTCTGTATGACTTGAGTTTGACAGAATCGTTTTTGCGTGTTTATTTTTGCATATATACAGCGATTTTGTAAGATTTTTTTCGAAATTCTCATACATCTGGTAGCAATGAAAGGTACTGTGACACTGGGTGAGAAGCGAGCTGCTCAGAGCGGTTATTTATAGGCGAGACTCGGAGAATGACTCAGTTACGCCACAGACGTCTAAGCAGTTACACGCACGTAGGCACTTGCGTTTGGTTACTAGCTATTTACGTTGTTTTTATAACTTCTTAGTGAACTTATAGCAATGCCGAAGTTACCTAAGATCAAGAAGGCTACTCAGCAACTATGGCTAGCAAAATTAGCGAAGGCCAGGAGTGTGCTGAAAGAAAAACATGATAATTAATTGTTTTCAGCTGCCCTCATTGTCTCATGTCTCGCCGTCAACATCATTATCTGGTGTCACGCTGAGGGTATTAACACCACTTTTAGGGGTAGGACCACGATCCTTGATGTAGAACTCAACAATAAAAGTACAAATAAAGTAATTATAATAATGTTGTTTTGACTTTTATAAGAAAAAAGCAAAAATTTACATAGCAAATCTTTGGGAGCTCATAACTCAAAAACATACTTATGCGCATGTCGGTAACCATTACTCGGTTATTTATTATCCAATTTTAGAGAGAAAGATATTGGAAAGAGGAATAAAAATCCCATAATTCTGTGTGACAGAATTTTGATTTCTTTTTTTTCTTTTTTTTTTAGAATTTTTGAGTGTCTAGACTAAAAAATAAGAAAAAAATTCATAAAAAATAAAAAAATTAAAAAATCAAAATTCTGTCACACAGAATTGTTCCGTATATAAAGAAGTTTTTATGGTATGATTTTCAATACAACTGATGTCATATTAGCGGAGAAAACTCTACCAATTATTTTTTTTTAAATCATGATTTTTGCTAATAAAACGAAAAGTTTTTGATCAAATGACTTGAAATTTTTATATGATGAAGGTATTATATATATCTAAAACATATATGAAAATTATGTATTTTGCGTAATAAATAAAAAAAATAGACATCATAGCGGACGGTCCCCTTAATAAGTTGAAATGATATCACATAATAAAAATAATAATTCTCTCTCTCTCTCTCTCTCTCTCTACTACAAAGATGTATGTTTTTTTTGTATGATAAATAAATGATTTACTATTTTCAAATATTAATATTAATTTATACAGCAATAATATCAATTCATTAAAGAAAATACCATAGTGAATTAGTAAGATTTTAGGTTATATATTTATAAAATTATGGAAGAATGAAGGAAATCCCAGTCTTCTCTCGGTAACCTTTTTCTAACTCCAGGTACTAAAACTGTCAGATATATCAAGTTCTGTGACAGCCAGGAGGGGGAAGTGCTCATGAAATTCCCCCCCCCCCCCCCTCTCTCCTCTCTCTCTCCTCTCATCCGTCAATCTTCTCTCTCTCTCATCTCTCTCTCTCTCTCGCTCGTCTCTCTCTCTCATCTCTCTCTCTCTCTCTCTCTCATTTACTGAGACTCAAGATTTTTTATGTACTTGTACTATTTTGTTTTTTAAATACTTTCAAAGAAAATAATAATAATAATAATAATAATAATAATAATAAGAATAATAATAATAATAATAATAACAACAGATGTACATTACAAAATTCATATGTGATAGTATTTAAAGAATACAATACTAATCTATCCATGTCACTTTTAATTAAGGTTAACTCTCTCCTCTCTCTCTCTCTCTCTCTCATCTCCTCTCTCTCTCTCCCTCTCTCTCTCTCTCTCTCTCTCGGGCCACTTTTTACAAGATAATAATGTCATAGTGGTAACTCCCTCCCTCTCTTTCGCTGGATGCGTTATAAGTATTTTTGAGAGAACAGAGAGAGATAAACACACTCTCTCTCTCTCTCTCTCTTCTACCGAGATGAAAGAATTTTTATGGTACTAGTATGTAAAATGTTTATTGATAATTTCAGTTATTTAAACAAATATAAACCTCCTTTATACCGTGCTGGTGCTACAAGTTGTAATGCTCTCTCTCTCTCTCTCTCTCTCTCTCTCTCTCTCTCTCTCTCTCTCTCTCTCTCTCTCTCTCTCTCTCTCTCTCTCTCTCTCTTTGTATTTCAATGAAAATATACAGTAATTTGTGAATACACAGTGTTGCACATGAAAAAAGTAAATTAGTGATAATTTTAGAGATACGGCCCTAAGAAAAATTGCAAATTAGTGAAATTTTCCCTGTGGACATGTTTTCAACAAAGTCGTTCCGGCTTACGACGATTTTCGGGTTACGACGCGTCTTAAGAACGGAACCCCCGTCGTAACCCGAGGACTGCCTGTATATATCTTCTTGTGTTTTTAAATTTATTGCTATTAGTTCTTCATTATTTTTCTTTGTGCAGAAGTGTTCATCTAAATTTTCATTGCTACTTACATTTGCTAAGTTTTCTCCTATTATATTACTTATTTCTTTGGGATCAAGTATTCTTTTTCCATCTTTCAATATGGCATGTCTAGGTGGTTTAACTTGGGTACCATTTATTTTTCTGAATTTTTCCCATATTTTTTGTATGGGAGTATTATTAGAGAGATCTGATACATATTTCCTCCATGAAATTATTCTCCCTTGAATTACTTCCTTTTTTTATATTTTGCAGATATTTTGTTGTATATAGGCAGACTTTAATGTATCAATTTCTAGTAATAATATAGTCATTTTCTGTAAAGTGCCTTCTGATATTCGTAATGTTTTATTTATTTTACTGAACATTCTATTTAAATTACAGTAGTACCTTCAGATACAGTAGTACCTCGAGATACGAAAGGCTCAACTTACGAAAAATCCAAGTTACGAAAGCCAATACGAAAAATTTTACTGCTCTACATACGAAAAGTTTTCAAGATACGAAAGGTTGTTGCTATAAAGTCCCGAGATTTGCCCGGACCACCGAGAACAATTTTAAAACTCCCGCGCCGCCAACTGAGTAAACTCGCCACCATCCTCCAGCTCTCCCATTGGTTCCTGATGCTAGTCACCCCATAAGGTCCTGCTCTCCTATTGGTCAGCATCTACCCCTTGTGCTTTAAGTATTCTATTGGTAAAAGGTTGCTGTAAATTGAAAAACTTAGTATTCATGCAATACATTTAATAAAAAAAAAAAGAAAAACCTTAGATAAAGATCAGAATAAAGAATAGATGAATGGTTATTATACTGTTTGGTAGTTTCAGTAGTTGAAGAGAGATAATGAAAATTTATGGCTTACTGTGTAAAAGTGATTGCTTGGCGATCGTTCAATACTCGTAAGTGCTGGATGTAAACAGACGTTTGGAAGCTTTTTTTTTTTTGTTTGTTTATTATAGTTAATGGTTACTTAATAATTATTTGAAATGAGTACATGCAATACATTTAATAAAAAAATGTGAATTAGATATCATAAAATATAAAATAAATCAGACTGCCAACAAATACGCATTTTTTAGAATTCTTCTTTCTGTTTTATTTTATTTTACGTTACGTATACGTATTGCGTATGTTTCATTATAGCTGTCAGTAACTCTGTATCTCCGTTAGTAAAAGATAGAATAAAGAATAGAAAATGAATGGTTATTATACTGTTTGGTGGTTTCATTAGTTGAAGAGAGATACTAATGACAATTTATGGCTTACTGTGTGCTAGGAAAAATGATTGCTTGGCACTCGTTCGATACTCGTAAACAATCGATTGGAAGGTTTGTTTTTTGTTTGTTTGTGTATTATAGTTAATGATTAATTAATAATTATTTGAAATGAGTACATACTGATTATTTATAATTTTATTGGCATATTCTAAGCTTTTAGCTCTTGGGTTTAGATGTCAGAATCATAGACTAGGCTACAGTAGCAACCGCTAACATAGGCTAGGCTTATTGCTAAGGGACATATGCTAAAGTCCTAATATATGCAGTAAAAATGGGGTTGAACATTACATGCAGTTGAATATTACTCAAGTATGTACAGTATTTTGCCTTTTTGGAGTCATATTTCTTCCGTCGTAACCCTAGAACATGTGTTTTAGGCCTGGAAATATAATTTACTGGGGTGTTTTTGGAGGGCTTGGAACGGATTAGCCATTTTACATGTAAAATGTGTTCCAAGATACGAAAAACTCTTGATACGAAGGCCGTCTCGGAACGGATTAATTTCGTATCTCGAGGTACCACTGTACAAAATTAATCCGTTCCGAGGCGCCCTTCGTATCATGAGTTTTTCGTATCTTGGACCACATTTTACATGTAAAATGGCTAATCCGTTCCAAGACCTCCAAAAACACCCGTAAATTTCATAATAAAGCTAAACTGACCTATAAACAATGAAATACTACAACAATTTGGACCATTCAATACCTAAATTAATAACAAAATGCAAAATAACCTGTAAATAAAGTGTATTAGTGTACATGGTATACAAGAAACACTCTACGTAAAATGTGGAAGCTTACCTTTCGAGTGAGGCTATCTCTGAAAGTGGCGACAGAGGAGGAGGACAAACGGCAGATACGTACACTTAACTTTATGAAACACATAAAAAAATGTCAGAAAAACAAAACTAAACTTTACAAAACACATTAACAAAACTGTAACACTTAACTTTACAACAAACTTAAAATAAAATTTACGTATTGCCTTTTTTTTATTTTTACATTTCTTTTTACTTTTTTATACTTTACGTAATTTCAATTTCTTCCCCACCGAATGGATGCCAGTCCGTTTACGGAATTTTTCTAACCACCCATGAGAAGCCTTGAACTCTGGGGTTGCCGTTGATGTCCCCTCTCCACCGTCGTCTTCGGCCTGGGCAATCAAATCGCCGAAAATAGCGCTGGCCTTCTGGCAGATTGCCGTCTCAGTTATCGTATCGCCATCTATTTCTTTGTCCTCAATCCATACAAGAAGCAGCCTTTCCATTTCATTATGCACATGGCTCCTCTTGTTGGACAAAATAGTCACGCCCTTGGAAGGTGTAGCTGCTTTGATGGCTTCCTTTTGCTTAAGGATGGTGCCTATTGTCGACGGATTTCGGCCATATTCCTTAGCGATCACACTCAACTGCAAGCCAGCTTCATACTTTTTTATTATCTCCATTTTTGTCTCCATAGAAAGTATTCTCTTCTTTCTGTGAACTTCAGCAACTTTCTTGGGACCCATGACTATACTGTACGTAATTAAGTTATGTAGTACATATACTAATTAGGTTCTACCACAACACGATAAAGTAGCACAACGAAATCACTAACGAATTTATGTTACTAAACGAAATCGTTGGACCGAACAAATGCCGCGTGCGTACGATAAAGATTCTGGTACGAAGTGGCCGGGGTAGGCACGCCACCACGTATGTATTAGATGCATGATGGGAGGGATGCTGTCCAATAGGAGAGAAGGATCTCATGGCGGTGGCTAGCATCAGGAACCAATGGGAGAGCAGGAGGATGGTGGCGAGTCTACTAGAACTAAGATGGCGGTGCGTGGCACGAATTTCAAAATTGTTATCGGGCAAATCTCGGACTTTCAGAAACCTTTCGTATCTTGAAAACTTTTCGTATGTAGAGCCGTTAAATTTTTCGCATTGGCTTTCGTATCTCGAGTTTTTCGTAAGTTGAGCCTTTCGTATCTCGAGGTACCACTGTATCTAGTCGTCTCCCTTTTGAGTGTTTTATATCAATTAAGTCTGTTAGTTTATCAGACCACCATGGGACTTTGTGCTTTGTTGGATGGGGTTTTGACTTTGGTATTGCTTGATCAGCAGCCTTTTTAATGAAATCAACAAGAATTTTGTTAGTTTCATTATATTTTTTAAATATTTAAATGGTTGGATATTTCTTGTGTGTATTTCATATCTCTCCCAATCTGCTTTATTAATGCTATATTTGTTGTACAAAGAGTTAGGTCTACTGAAGAAAATGTTCCATGTGTTTTCGAAAAATATGTACTAATTTCGTCATCATTTATACAGCACATGTCATTTGACTCCATGAACTCTTCAATTTTACTCCCTGCTCTATTTGAGATTGTACAGTTACAGTCCCATATTGGGTTGTGAGCATTAAAATCCCCTACTATCAATGTAGGTTCTCTGGCACTGCCAAACAAATCCTTAAGTTTTTCTGTCGTAATTTTTGTTAGGTTGGTTGTATATGTTATAAGTTATATAATTATAGTTTTTTAATTCGTATTTTGATGCTTGATATTTGCAAGTCAGCAAAGTTTACAAGTATTCTGTCATAACATACTTTGTTATGTACATATATAGTAGTACCTAAATTTCCTTCTTCTTTTCTAGATGCAGATACTAAGGTATATTTACAGATTGTTGATATTGTTTTATTGACATGTTGTAAGCATATCATTGGTTCATATTCTTTCAGTAAGCATTGTAATTCTCTTAAATGTAACCTGGTCTGGAGACCATTTATGTTCCATTGTATTATATAATTATTGAAAATATTATGTTAAGAGTGTTCAAGCATTACTTTCTTGTTGTGGTTTATCTATTTGCATTTTTTCTAAAATCTTATTTACGACATTCATTTGTTTTTCCTTATAAGACATTAGAGGTCCAATGCACATACAGCCTTTTTTGTGAGTCTCTAGACTAGCGGTTTCTTTACTTCTATATTTTATAAAATTTTGTATAGTGTTTGTTAAACTATCTTTTGTTATGTTTCTGTCTTTGTTGCATAATTCGATGAAACATTCATTACATCCACATGTGTTTTTATGTGTCCTCCTTTTTTCATTTACTCCTAGTGCACCAATTACTGGTGATGGAGTAATCTCTTCTCCCTTCACATAATCATTTTTGTCAATGGTGTTCTCCTCTATTATTTCTTTATTGTTCTGGGTATTTCCATCCATTTCTTCTATTATTACTTTAGGAGACATAGGTATGTTCTTACATTTTCTGGTCAGTGCACTTTTTTTGGATCCTTGGTCTTTGCATTAACAGATACCTCTCTAATTATTGTTGGGTTTTTGGTTTTGGGTGGAGTTCTCTCTAAAGGCCGCTTTTTATCTTTAGCTTCCAGCTCATGACTATCTTGTGATGTTTCAGTGATACATGTATCATTTTGTCTTTCCATTTCCCTTAATATCTCAAATGAATTTGAACATATATCTGCACAAGTTTCTTGGTTTCTTGCTATATTACATAGTTTCTTGTAAAGTTATTTTTTCTTCTGATTTATCTATTGGGGGTTTGTTACTTACTTCCATTTTTGTTTCATTCCTTGAGCTCAATGCAGTAGAGAACATTTGCTTCCTAGCAGGATCATGCATTCCTCTAACTCTCACCTCTAGTTTGGCTTCTCTAATTGGCATTCCTGATCTTTCTTGAAGTAATTTTAATTCTGTGTTGTATATATAATACATACACTCCTTAGACCTAGCATGGTGACGTTGGCCACAGTTCACACATTTTGGTTCACCACACTTCCACTGCGTGGTATGTTTCTCGGATCCAAAATATGCACATATAGATTTATTTCTGCAATTTTTCCATGTACGTCCATATTTACTAGTTTTGGCACTGTAGTGGCTTTGGAACATACGGTCTCAGTTTTCTGCTCTAGCCCATGATTTTAATTTTGAAAGGTAGTTCTTGGCCTTCAAATTTCATTTTTGCTATTCTCAATGTATTTTCCTTAATTTGTCTACTGGCTAAACTGTATATTTCACAATCTTGCACGTTGTTGTACCTTTTTTTAAGGGAATCCAGCAAAATATTTTTTTCAATTGGTTCCTCACTTTTAGGAAGTACTACAGTACACTGTGCGCTCTTCATACTGTCATGTTTTCTTATCTTTACCTTTATATTATCAATGTTCTTTATAGTTAAATAGTTTTCAGATTGGTTTTTGTAGTGGTTTCTATTAACCACACCTGGTCCTTTATTTGCCTAAATGACATTTCTGAGGTTGAGTGCCTACTTAACAAATAATTTTCCAATCTTAATGCAGATATTTTTGTTTTTTGGTTTCCAATGTCAAGAACCTTGACCAACTTCCAATCCCAAAGAGGGTGTCAAAGTGAGTCAAGGTTGGATCAATTCTATATTTACTTTTTTCGTGGCTTGTGTGGTATTAAAGTTTTAATACCAGCCTGTTCTTCATTACCTGGGACTTCCTTAGAACAGTCCATTGCCATGCCAGAAGTCATACGGGTTTTTGTTTTGTTTTTTGTTTTGTTTTCCATATAATAGTAAAAGATTAAATACTTCGTCCAGGATGAGATCCCTCTCACCAAGGAGGCCCAACTGAGGGAGGAGCAATACTGTTACATTGTGGTAACTGCCCTAGGACACTCACCCGGATATACGCCATACCCACAGTGCCTTAAGGGTCGTCAGTCCCATGAGATCGGACCCAGCACTGCGGGCATGGCTTGACATAAAAATTTCCACTCGCTCAACCACGTCAGGAACTTTAGTTTTACAGGTGGAGTGGCATGCCGTCTAGCTCCACCCTCTATCAAGTTAAAAGAACAGTCAATTCAAGTCCAAAATCATGTCAAGGTCGTCAACGAAAAAAGAAGAAGGGAAAGGGGAAAATTTATAAGAAGAGGAGTAAAGGAGTTAAAAGTCCCAATGTTCAGTTGGATCCACAGCAGACAGCATAGGCATAAAGGGGCATACTCTCTCTGCAGTGGATCCCTAAGCCCCCCACCTCATCAAGGAGTTGGGATCAGGGGGCTCCCATGTGGTAATCTATACTTCTTATTCATGGGGGTAAAAGCAAATTTCTTCACCTAGTCGCCCAACTCAGTAGATGAGGATGCTTGCAGTGGAAGTACTTTACCGTCAGTGTTGAGTCCAAGGTAACGCCTGAGTCTGAAGAACCTCCCATGTGGCATTCTATACCTCTCATGTATGGAGGGGAAACGGTGAACCTCTAATGTGGCTAATCAGCCTCTCATGTATGGAGGGGAAACGGTGAACTTCTAATGTGGCTAATCAGCCTCTCATGTATGGAGAAGTTGAGTGTGCAGGACCTTTGAGATCTCTACTGCTCACTGAAGTAGATGACTGTGCTGAAGAAGTTGAAGTTATTCAAACATGACAATTGGGATCTGCCTAACATCAAGGACCTAAAGGAACAATACACTCAGTCTAAGGTTGATCAACAGAAACTCTTGAGTTCATTTAGACTATCACTGACTACTTAAACTTCTAACATCCTAACGATACCACAATGACAGGACCCATCGAGTAATCTTTCTCTGAAGAAACTGAAAATCTCTAAGGTAGAGAGTTGTGAAAACCCACACAGACTCTCAATAAATGCCTCCAAGATCGCCGACAGCTAAAAATTCCTCCAGAAAGCAGAAGGGTAGCCATCCGAGATACTTTGCGCCCTTGGACGAGAAGCACAACTCGAAGGCTCCGAAAGTGATGAAGAACCAACTGACGCTTGACTAATAACCCCTCGCAAGAAAAAACTAATTGCACTTTGGAAATGGAATGAGATGGATACCTTGGGGAAATCAAATAAGACTCTCGGACAAGGTAAAAGTTCCTCAGTACGTGACAAATAAACTTTGAGAACTTGAACTGGACACAGCAGCATTTGTGATGTCACCTGCTATACAATTATCCAACGATGCTGCTGCGACTCAACTTACAACGACGACGACACAAAATTGACCATCGAGGAGAAATCTTGTTTTCTAAAAGACTTGCTGGGTGCAAGAGGCGCCCTCAACAGAGCTTTCTTATGAATGTCCGGATAGTGAGGAGGCAGCAGGTGATTTAATAAGAAGTCCCTCCTCTCCTTGACAAGAACTTAGTACAGGCCTCCGAAATATTAGTCTAGTATGCGAACCCCATCAACTCTCACAACATTCACATAGAGTGGGACAAGGCCTCCAACTGGCTATGAAAGCTGTCTTCCAAATGCAAGCCTCACAATCTGTAACCCCCACCACACGAATCAAGGAAGGAACCCAAGAGAGAAGAGCCTCAACAGATTCGTAAATTGGAACTCGGGCACCAGCAGAAGGGGTACCAGCTACCTCATACAAACACTTACAATTAGGAAGCAAGGTTGAATCCAGTCTACTTGGCCCCATAAGTTGAATAATACAACTTATCAAACATTGCTTGAATTAACTGTGAGCTAGTGGCATTCGACTGCGTAATACCTGGCTGACCGCCTCCCCCCCACAAGAGCCAAGCGTCCCCAGTTCCACAAGTAAAGACTGACATAACCCCGAGCTAGTGTTGCTCGACTACACATACCCACACTACCCAGTTACGATAGCGTAACATCTGCCGAAGATATCTTGGCGATGAACACCATCCTCTATGAGTCAACCACACTATTGCAGCAAACATGTACCAATCAATGATGATGACATAACCTTGCGCTAGTCTCCCTCGACTGAGAAACCCCGCACCAGCCAGTGACTATGACATAACACCTGGCCGACTACAAAGAGCAGAGATGCCACAAATGCGATCCAACAAACTCCTGTTACACCAATACTAAACCAGGACAGGAGTCCGGAGCTGAAGCTACACTGATCAAGCGAGGGAAGGAAGTACTCCTGGAAACCTCGGAACCAAGGTTGAACCCACATTGAACCCCTTAAAGGAAGAACAGGAAAAGCCACTGAAAAAGGTTGAAAAAGAAGCAGGAGGAGAGAAAAAGGAAGAAGCCACACTCGGATTAACCACTGGAGCACCAAACGCTGATATTGTGCAGCACATAAAAGATCCTTTAATGACAGGTTACAAACTGTGGAACTAATGGGAAGCACAGATGGAAATTACCAGCTACCCAAACGAAAGGAGGCCGAGGGCACCAACGGTACTAAAATATTGCATAAGAACTGCCAACGGCCGTAGCCTCCCGCAATAACCGTGGTAGGCACGTTACATCTCAAACCCTGAAAATATAAAAATGGGAACTGAAGAGGGAAGATTACCAGCTACCCTATTGAAAAGAGGGGCTGATGACACAACCAGTACTGATACAGTCAATGATGGCACAGACGAATCACCAACTGCCGTAGCCCCTGCAAGAACCACGGAGGACACATTATGTCTCATACCCAGTAAAGGATGAATATATGGAGTTGCAAAAGACAACCGCCCATGAAGCATCCAGACCAGCAACCTGAGAACTACAGGACCCATAGAAGGTGCTAAGAAACAGCCCCGTAAAAATTACTTCCCTCAACCCCAAAGAGAGAGAAGGAGTCGTCGAAACCCCCAAATTTCAGGATTGAAACAATGAAAACTCTTTGCTTTGCTGTATTAATGGCAAAGAAAACAGGACTAGCAAGAGAAGACTACTAAGTGACCTCTGAAGAATGACCCGATAAAGAAGATTGTATAAAGATATTAGAATAAGTATTAGAAGAAATTGGGAGAGAAAGAAACTAGACCAACTCTGTTCCCTATGATAATCTTGACAAACATCATTAGCAAACTCAGGAAAATTCTTCAAGACATGATCGTGAATACAGTCCATATTCCAGCTACTGTAATTCGTCTTATGATAATTCAATTTTACGATGGGGTTAGCAATTAATATCGATACGATTACATTTTGAAATGAGTTTTTCTATATCTCGCATGCAGCTGGCTCATGCAGCAGCATGCAATCAGGCAGCAAGAGTCGAGTTGAATATAGAATTTAGGCCAAGGGCCAAGTATTGGGACGAATGAGGTCATTCAGTACTGAAAAGGAAATTGACAGTAAAAGGATGAAAAACCTCTCTGTTGCAGTATGAATCAAGTGTTAAGAGAGGGTGGAAAGTAAGGTGAAGAAAGAGAATATGAAAGGAGGTGAAGTAAAAGGAAGAGAAGGAGAGAGAAACCACATTACAATTGTCCAATCACTCTACCTCCATATCTTTACACCATCTTCTGAGTTAATAAGTATTGTCTTAATGATATACTCGTTGTATAAGTGTGTACAGCCATGAACTACCAAACAAGAAACTACTTTGTTTGCTAATACGACCGAATCCGATGGCAACATCTGTTCATTGTATTCAATCAGCGCACGACAGTAAACACTTACCGTAGGTATGCTAAAAATGGTGTCATATAGAATAGGACTGAAATAATTTTTCCAACCACTTTACTTGCTGTGAGATCGTCATGGCAATATAATTGTAACTGTAAATGTAGCTGAAGCTGATAAGGTAATATTACATGCATCGGCACCATGGATAAAACACTCAAACTTTTATATGAATTCAAACACAGCTGTGATAAAAAGAAAAATAAAACACTAGCATCAAAGAATTCATTTACTGTTGTTTTCACACTGGTAAAAAAAATAAACGTAAAGCTTGTAATACTGATGAAAACGAGTGAAAATAAATGGAATAAATTAAATTTATGAATCTATTAACAGAGGGGAAAAAACTAGTTTACACGGAGACGTATGAATCAAATTTGGACTTTAAAATACGTCACAAGACGAGCAATATGACTTTGTTCAAATAAGTAAAGTATCCAGATATTCATTTATCCTAACTAGGAACATAAGACCAAGAACATTCACTGAGACCCAGTGAGATGGTTGCATCTGGGGTGAAGGAAATTGACTAGTCGGCATCTCTGCCTGCCTAGGACACGTCCTCCCTTACCAGTAGGGCTGTGTGTTAATGGCCAGCTTGTAATTGTAATTCAATGGAAATGTAATCAATTACACATTTTCAAAGTAATTTAAAGTTTAAATCTTTAATCTATTTAATATATATTAAATTTCAGTGTAGTAATTTGTAATTGATAATACGACTGGTAATTACACTTGTAACTGTAATTGACATAAAGCATCATGTACTAATTGTTGACAGAAATTCATCTGCTAAACGGATGAAGACATCATACTACTGAATCCTGTCACTCGAGGGAATATTCTTGGAAAGCAATGAAATGTACAAATTCCTTATGATTTCTGATTTATATGGCTCAAGATACCATTACAGTGGTACCTCGAGATACGAAAGGCTCAACTTACGAAAAACTCGAGATACGAAAGCCAATGCGAAAAATTTAACGGCTCTACATACAAAAAGTTTTCGAGATACAAAAGGTTTCTGAAAGTCCAAGATTCGCCCGGATAACAATTTTGAACCTTGCTCCCCGCGCCTCCATCTTAGTACTAGTAGACTCGCCACCATCCTCCTGCTCTCCCATTGGTTCCTGATGCTAGTCGCCGCCATGAGATCCTTCTCTATCCTTCTCTCCTATTGGACAGCATCCCTCCCATCATGCATCTTATACGTACGTGGTGGCGTACTTATCTCGGCCTCTTCGTACCAACATCTTTATCATACGCACGCGGCATTCGTTTGGTCCAACGATTTCGTTTAGTAACGTAAATTCGTTAGTGATTTTGTTGTGCTACTTTATCGTGTTGTGTGAGAACCTAATTAGTATACGTACTACATAACTTAATTACGTACAGTATAGTCATGGGTCCCAAGAAAGTTGCTGAAGTTCACAGAAAGAAGAGAATGCTTTCTATGGAGACAAAAATGGAGATAATAAAAAAGTATGAAGCTGGCTTGCGGTTGAGTGTGATCGCTAAGGAATACGGCCGAAATCCGTCGACGACAGGCACCATCCTTAAGCAGAAGGAAGCCATCAATGCAGCTACACCTTCCAAGGGCGTGACTATTTTGTCCAACAAGAGCAGCCATGTGCATAATGAAATGGAAAGGCTGCTTCTTGTATGGATTGAAGACAAAGAAATCGATGGCGATACGATAACCGAGACGCCAATCTGCCAGAAGGCCAGTGCTATTTTCGGCGATTTGATTGCCCAAGCCAAAGATGACGGCGGAGAGGGGACATCAACAGCAACCACAGAGTTCAAGGCTTCTCATGGGTGGTTCGAAAAATTCCGTAAATGGACTGGCATCCATTTGGTGGTGGTGAAGAAATTGAAATTACGTAAAGTATAAAAAAGTAAAAAGAAATGTAAAAATAAAAAAAAAAGACAATAAATTTTATTTTAAGTTTGTTGTAAAGTTAAGTGTTACAGTTTTGTTAATGTGTTTTGTAAAGTTTAGTTTGTTTTTCTGACATTTTTTAATGTGTTTCGTAAAATTAAGTGTACGTATCTGCCGTTTGTCCTCCTCCTCTGTCGCCACTTTCGGAGATAGCCTTACTCGAAAGGTAAGCTTCCACATTTTACATACAGTATTTCTTGTATACCATGTACACTAATGTACACTTTATTTACAGGTTATTTTGCATTTTGTTATTAATTTAGGTATTGAATGGTCCAAATTGTTGTAGTATTTCATTGTTTATAGGTCAGTTTAGCTTTATTATGAAATCTACTGGGGTGTCTTTGGAGGGCTTGGAACGGATTAGCCATTTTACATGTAAAATGTGGTCCAAGATACAAAAAACTCATGATACGAAGGGCGCCTTGGAACGGATTAATTTCGTATCTCGAGGTACTACTGTATTAGCTATGTTAAAATGTCAACATAGTTAAAAGACCGACTTCCCACTTGACTACTGCAAGACGAAAGCATGGTATAGGTGGGGAGGAGCTTAGTTACATCAGTCAGAGCTAGCCAATCAGGGCCAAGAAACCCTATGGGAATAATGCTACCTTCCTCTATATACCTCGGCTGAGAATGAGTTAAATAAGGAGAGGTAATTCGCATAAGCCATCAGCTGAATCCTGAACCAAAATATGACATTTTTATTACAAGATAAATTTTTAAATATACTTACCTAGCAGTTATATACATAGCTATATTCTCTGACGTCACGACAGATTTTCAAAACTCGCGGCAATCGTCGACAGTTGGTCAGGTGATCGTTACCTATACGCCCTCTAGATAGTTACCTGGAAACCTCCTGAGGGGAGGTGGGTGGGTTTCTGATTGTATATAACTGCCAGGTAAGTATATTTAAAAATTTATCTTATAATAAATATGTCATTTTTAAATATGTAACTGACCTGGCAGTTATATACATAGCTGATTGACACCTTTGGAGGAGGGTCAGAGACAGCAACATCGTTGTTAAACAACTACATGTAAGGTAACTAATGACTCTTACCTGCTAAGGGAGCTGACTTCAAAAGTACTGCCTCTTTTCGTCTGCTCTCCTTAGGAGCTCCAGCTTAGGGATGTGACCTGTGTAGCTGAAGAGCTCAAAGGGGTTTGTCGACGGGACGTGACCTCTATGCGACAAAACCACCTATGCCCTTGACATGGGCTTAAACAGGCAATAGACCACCTAACCATTCAATACTCACATACAAGAAATTAAAAAACACATATACACTAGACTGTTGAAGGTCTCCCCTAGCCTTCAACAGACAACCATAAAAAACATCAAGGGCCTAGCATGTAGGATTAGAGGCATCAACTCCTTCACCTATCACTGAGCCAGTGGCTACGAACGGTCCAAGGGTTCTGCAATTTTCATAGACCTTTTCTATCTGTTTAAGATAGAATGAAGAAAAGACGGAGTTGCTTCTCCAGTACGTTGCTTCTAAGATGGCTTTTAGGGACTGGTTCTTCCTAAAGGCCATTGATGTCGAGTCTGCTCGAACTTCATGAGCTTTTACCTTTAGTGCCTTGAATAATCCTTCGTTGCACTCAATGTGAGCCTCCTGTATCACGCTTCTAATAAAGAAGGCCATAGCGTTCTTAGACATGGGTCTCTTGGGGGTCTTTAACGGAGCACCATAAATTGTCAAAAGTCCCCCTGACCTCTTTGCATCTTTGCAAATAAACTTGCAGGCCTCTCACCGGACAAAGAGTCCTTTCTTGTTCCTGGCCTGCAAAGTCTCGAGGCTAGGTATAGTAAAAGATCTAGGCCAAGGGTTGGCGGGCGTCTTGTTCTTGGCTAAGAATCCTAAGGTGGTAGAACAAACCGCTTTGGATTTACTAATTCCCACCTTTTTGTCCATCACGTGAATCTCGCTTACCCTCCTTGCAGTAGCGAGAGCAACCAGAAAAAGCGTCTTCCTGGTTAAGTCCCTGAAAGAGCTTTCCTGGGTGGGTTCAAACTTCCTCGACATCAAAAACTTTAACACAACATCCAGGTTCCATCCTGGCACCTGCTCTCTCTTTTGCTTCGAAGTGTCAAAAGATCTAATTAGGTCATGAAGGTCCTGATCTCTAGACAAGTCCAGTCCCCTATGCCTAAAGACTGAAGCCAGCATGCTTCTATACCCCTTAATAGTTGTCGTGGCTAGACCTACTTTTAGCTTCAGATGAAGAAGGAAGTCTGCGATCTGGCTCACAGAGGTGTTGGACGAGGACACCTTCTTCTCTTTGCACCAGTTTCTAAACACCTCCCACTTCAACTGGTAGACGTTGATGGTCGACGTCCTCCTCGCTCTGGCGATAGCTTTTGCTGCCTCACGCAAAAAGCCTTTAGCTCTGAGGAGTTTTTCGACAGTCGAAAGGCAGTTAGATGCAGAGTGAGGGTATTCCTGTGATACCATTCGAAATGGGGCTGTTTGAGCAGATCTGGATGTAACAGAAGGGTTCTTGGAACGTCTGCTAGCCGGCTAATCTATCACCACTGTGAACCAGTCTCGCGTCGGCCAGTACGGGGCTATCAGGGTCATTCTGGCTCCTTCGGACTGTGAGAATTTCTTCACCACCTTGTGCAGAATCTTGAAAGGCGGGAAGGCGTACAGATCCAGCCCTTTCCAGTCTATGAGGAATGCATCCACTGCTACAGCTTGGGGGTCTGGAACCGGAGAACAGAACGTCTGCATTCTTTTCGTCTTGCTTGTATGGAGGGCTGACCCCATAACCCCCATAGACTTTTGCATACCTCCATCTTGAGAGTCCACTCCGTTGAAAGGACTTAGTTCTTTTGACTTAACAGGTCCGCTCTCACATTCAGCTCTCCATGCACAAATCTTGTTCGTAGAACAACATTTCTGTCTTTTGCCCATAACAAGAGATTCCTGGCTGTTTCGTTCAGGGAAAAGGAGTGGGTGCCCCCTTGCTTTTTGACATATGCTAGAGCAGTCACGTTGTCCATGCTCAACTCCAGTACCTTGTCCGACACCCACTCTTCGAATGCTTGCAGAGCTAGAAAGGCTGCCATCAGCTCTTTTTTGTTGATGTGCCACGATTTGTCGGCCTCATTCCATCACCCCGAAATCTCTCTGTTCCCTAGTGTTGCTCCCCAGCCTAGGTAGGATGCGTCTGAGAATAATACTAGCTGTGGGTTCATGTGTTGAAGTGCGACTCCCTCTCCCAGCCTTGCTGGATTCAGCCACCACTTCAAGTCGTTTTTCACCTCTGCTGAAATCGGGAAGGTGTCTAAAAGTTGTTGTTCCTTCCTCTTCCAATTCCTGTTGAGGTAAAATTGCAGAGGTCTGAGGTGCAGTCTTCCCAGGGAGACGAACTGCTCGATCGAGGAAATGGTCCCCAGCAGATTCATCCATTCCCTCGTCGAACATTGTTGTCTCCCCAGGAATTCCTGCACCCGAGCCAGGCATCAGTCTTGTCTCTCCTGGGAGGGAGAAGCCCGAAAATCCCGAGAGTTCATCAGAACTCCCAAATAGATGATCGATTGAGAAGGTTCCAGATGAGACTTCTTCATGTTTACCACTAATCCTAGCTCCTCCGCTAGGTTTACGGTTATTTCCAGGTCCTCCAGACACTGTTTCCTGGATCTGGCTCTGAGAAGCCAATCGTCTAGATAAAGCGAGATTCGGATTCCCCCTTCGTGCAGCCATTTGGCTACATTCGCCATAATTGCTGTAAAGATTTGAGGTGCTGTGCTGAGCCTGAAGCACAGCGCCCTGAATTGGAATACTTTTCCTTCAAACATGAACCTGAGGTATTTCCGAGAGCTCGGGTGGATGGGGACGTGAAAGTAAGCGTCCTGTAGGTCTAATGAGACCATCCAATCTCCTGGTCTTAACGCCGACAGCACTGATTGCGTTGTCTCCATCGTGAATTTCGTCTTTACGACGAAGGCGTTCAGGGCACTGACGTCCAGGACGGGTCTCCATCCTCCCAAGCTCTTGGGTACTAAGAACAGCCGATTGTAGAACCCCAAGTTCTCTTGCGGTGATACAGGTTCTATCGCCTTTTTTAAGAGCATAAGCTCTACTTGCTCCTTCAACGCGAGCTTCTTGCTGACCAGTTGTCTGCCCCCCTGTCTCTCCAAGCTTCCCAAAACATGGACAGCCTGGCTCCTATCTCTGTCTGGAGGACTTTCACTTCATGGCCTTCTCTTGGAAGGGGGCTTGCTGCCTCTTCTGGAGGACTTCCTAGCAGTTTCTGACGTCCCTCGAGACTGTTTACCACGAAATAACTGTTGAGGCTGTTTCTCCTCTTTCGCTCTCTTGGCCGCAAACGAGGAAGGCAAAACCCCGCTGGCTGCCTTAGAGATCAGGTCTTGTGTGGTCTTCTGTGTAAGAGAGGTGGCAATATCCCTTATAACATCCTGAGGGAATAGGAATTTAGAAAAAGGGGCAAACAAAAGTTCTGCTCTTTGCACTTGTGTGACCCCTTTTGCCGTAAAGGAGCAGAGGAGGAACCTTTTCTTCACAATACCCGCCGTGAAAATGGCTGCTACTTCATTTGTCCCATCTCGTAACGCCTTATCCATACAAGACATCACGATTAAAAGACCTGCCACGTCCAGGGAGTCCTTCGCTTCCACTTTCTTGGCAAGGGCACTCAAAGACCAGTCAAGAAAGTTCAGGACCTCAAAAACCCTGAACACACCCTTCAGCAAATGATCTGACTCTTGCACTGTCCACTGAATCTTCGCCGAAGACATAGCATGTCTACAATTGGCATCGATGATACTGGAGAAATCTGCCTGAGAGGAGGCAGGTACTCCCAGGTCCAGGACTTCTCCAGTCTCATACCAAACACTAGACTTCGACGCCAATCTTGCAAGGGGAAAACTGAATGCAGTTTTACCTCGCTCCTTCTTATCCTTCATCCACTCGTCCATCTTCACGAGAGCTTTCTTGGCGGAAATGGAAAGGACCATCTTCGTAAAAGAAGACTTATTCTGAGTTCTCCCACAAAGGAACTGGGACAGGGGAGAACGAGGGGCTGCAGGCTTAAAGTCTGTTTTGAAAAGCTCTTGAAAAAGAAGTATAAGGTTCTTATAGTCTGAAGGGGGAGCCTGTTCTTTCGTCTCCTCCTCAGAAACTACTTCTAACATCCCCGATGGTTTATCCTTGTCTTGCTCCATGTCGGATGATGTAGCAGTCGCAATAGCTGGGGTGTTGCTGGTACCAATGTGTTCCTTAGAACAATCATCAACTGGAACATCATGCTTACGAGTGTCGGCGTCACTTTCATTTCTTGAACTATCATCAACTGGAACGTCGCGCTTACGAGCGTCGGCATCACATTAATTTCTTGCATACGCACTGGCGTCATGTTTGGGAGCGTGATACGCGTGTACGTCATGTTTGTGTGCTTTGCGAGCGTCACACTTGTCCGCACGCTTCTTGCTGCTGCCGCTCAGCGAAGTCTCCATATGTCCCGGAGCGTCAGCATGACGCTTCGGTTCTTGCAGCTTTCCCATCAGTGCTGACAGCTGCCGCTGCATTCCTTGCAGCATATCCTTGGTAGAGGACGAAGATGTCGCATCCGATTCGTCCGCACGATCTCTAACCTGCGGAGCAAAATCAGCTAAGGATTCCTGTGGACACTTTGCAGGAAAGTTGTTTGGCGAATCCTCCCAAGCAGAAAGCGGATGAGGAGCGTGCAGCGATGGAGCTGCTAAGCTGTAATCTAAGCTATCAAGCTTGGGAGCGTGAGCAGCAGGAGAGGTGTGAGTCCTTACTACCTTGCTCTGTTTAGCTGGGGAAGCTTCCGATGATGAAAACCTCTCCAGAGAACTCCAGAGACTGCAGCCCAGCTGTTGCTCATCGGCTGCGACCGCATCACCTCGAGGTAACTTCCTCTTGAGAGGACGAGAAGATGTGGAACTCCGCCAACCTCGACGAGGGGAGACATCATCGGATGACGAACCAAAAACACTTGACACGCCTTTCCTATGGCTGTCTGAAGCAACCTGGGAGGCGTCAACAGGTTTGCTCGAGGGCATGCCCGACCGGATACCAGAGCCTCTCGCCTCCCTTCGACTTTCAACTTTACGTCTCCCATGGGTCCGGGAGCTTGTAAGAGGTCTAGGTCTAGGTCTAGGAGTGCGACAGGACCGATCAGATGCACCCTCCACTACACTGACACTAACACTTGTTTTGTCACTGACACTGATTTTTGTACCCGCACTCAAAGCACTTACAATTGTCCAGGTACGATTGCCTTGCTCAGTCAGAGAGGCAATTTGCTGCCTCATTTTCTCAAGTACAGCTTGAATACCCGCCATACCCGAGTCTTTCGCCCCCGACTCGATGACAGGTTCGGGAGCTGCTACCTCTACTAAGTGATATTCAGAAGGAACAGGAGAAGGAACTATGGGGTTGTCTACTACTTCCTGACTAATAGATGAACGGGAAAGGGAACTCTTAGTTCTTCTAACCCTATCTCTTTCAAGTTTACGGACATACCTGTCCAACTCCTTCCATTCTTTCATTCAAAATCATGCACTCCTCACATCTATCCTCAATCGTGCAAATACTACGACCTCTACAATTCACACAAAGTGTGTGGGGATCAAGAGAAGCTTTTGGAAGTCTAACTCTGCACCCCCCTTACTGCAGACTCGATAAACAACTCCAGAGTCCGACATCATTAATTGAGTAATCCAAAACAAAATCCTAATTCAATCCAAGTCAATTACAGCGAAAGCCAAAACAATACTTCACCAAAAGATGAAATACTCTGGCGAGCAGCGAAAATCCTATCGAGGAGCCAACAACGGTAATGTTGCTGGCTCGGGTGACAGAGAAAATCTGAGGTTTCCAGGTAACTATCTAGAGGGCGTACAGGTAACGATCACCCTGACCAACTGTCGGCGATTGCCGCGAGTTTTGAAAATCTGTCGTGACATCATGACGTCAGAGAATATAGCTATGTATATAACTGCCAGGTCAGTTACATATTTAAAAATGATCGCTATATTAGTGTTTACAATACGACAATATGAGGATACATACAATATTGGATTATTGCTAGCGCAAGACAAACCCAATTTATCCATAGAGAGAAAAAGGAGCCTTCAAAGACGAAGGAGCACTATTAAACACTTCAGAACCAGACAAACCCGAAACCACAGCCAAACGACCAACCACGGACTAGAAACCTTCTGTTGCAAAGAACTCGAAGCAGGAAATAAAACCAAAGATGGCTCTAAAGATGAACCTTCACACTAGACACTACAAGGGAGTCCGAACCCGAGGGAACCTGCACTTCTCTTTCTGAAAACTACGTAATGTATTATCGCTACTCGTCTGTCCCTAGCCTAACTTTACTTTAACCTTAGAATTTACACCTTGTAGGGGGAAGGAGGAATCCGCTACTAACACTGCCTGCTCCGTGCCAGAGGGGCCAGCAGATCCTACCTTTGAGGCTTGTGGATCTCCATTACCCCCAGCAGCCTGTGGGGCTGATTCTGAAACAGGCAGGAGAGCTAAAAGAGAACGATTAGTATCCCCTAAACTACTACTGCTATCTCTGTTTCAATTAGCTTCGTCATGAACTTAGCAAGCAAGTTAGACATTCTGTCTTCCAATTCTGAACCATTCCTACTCTAGCTCTCCTTTGCTTAACTCTCATGATTTTGCCGCTATCTTCTATTTGCTCTTAGAGACTAGAGATTCTGACAACTATGGTAGTCCTGTAAGTGATCTAATGAACTAATCCTTACATTCTTTACACCTGTGTGACATGCATTGCACTTCCCTACACCCAAAACAAAAAGAATGTGTGTCATTTTGAGGGTATTCATCCTTCGTTGCACATAGCACAGGAACGAAGCATGCCGACATCTCAACCAGTAGCTGTTGGAGGCGAGGCTAATGAAGCAGAGTTTGAGGTAAGGATTTTCCTGAGGAGGCTCAACCATCTCCTCCCGATGTTGACAGAGAAGTTCCAAAAACAATCAAAATACAATCCAAATCGGGGAAAATCAGAAGAGACGTCGTAAACGCAAGCCAAGGATATCAAACCCTATCAAGGCCTCTGTAAACACTGTGAGGGTGGGGCTAAAAGACCTAAGTTTGCTGGGAGCAGGAATATGTCCAGCTCTCCATGCAAACAAGGAACATTTGAGGAGACAGTCCTCTGGTGGTCAGTATTTGCACCAGTATTGCCAACGGTAACACAGGTAACTCATTTGACTAGATTTTACCTGCAGCGTTGGTAACACTGACAGTTAAAATTACCCAATTACGTAGTGGGTAAATCTGTGGGAATACAGTTCGGGCTGGTCAGTGACCAGGGCTAATTCAGGTGTTCAGGGAGTGTATTGCAATACAAATATACTCAACTGTCTTCACTAAGTAATTTTTCCTTCCACTTCAGGGGTAAAGAATGGTTGAAGTGGGCACTATGATAAAAGTCTTGGGGTAGTATATACAGTGGTACCTCGACATACGAAAGGCTCAACTTATGAAAAACTCAAGATACGAAAGCAAATACAAAGATTTTTTTGGCTCTACATACGAAAATAGTTCAAGTTACGAAAGGTTATCGCTGTAAAGTCCCGAGATTTGCCCGGCCCACCGAGAACAGTTTTAAAACTCGCGCGCCGCCAACTGAGTAAACTCGCCACCATCCTCCCGCTCTCCTATTGGTTCCTGATGCTAGTCACCCCATAAGATCCTGCTCTCCTATTGGTCAGCATTTACCCCTTGTTCTCTATGTATTCTTCTATTGGTAAAAGGATGCTGTAAATTGAAAAACTTATTCATGCAATACATTTAATAATAAAAAAACATTAGACTAGAAATGAATGGTTATTATACTGTTTGGTAGTTTCATTAGTTGAAGAGAGATACTAATGAAAATTTATGGCTTACTGTGTGCTAGTTAAAAGCGATTGCTTGGCGATCGTTCGGTACTCGTAAGAGCTGTATGTAAACAAACGATTGGAAAGTTTTTTGTTTGTTTGCTTGTTTGTGTATTATAGTTATTGATTAATCAATAATTATTTGAAATGAGTACATATTGATTATTTATACATTTTATTGGCATATTCTAAGCTTTTAGCTTCTTAGGTTTAGATGTCAGAATCATAGACTAGGCTACAGTAGCAACTGCTAACATAGACTAGGCTTATTGCTAAGGGACATATGCTAAAGTACTAATATATGCAGTAAAAATGGGGTTGAACATTACATGCAGTTGAATATGACTCAAGTATGTACAGTACGTATTTTGCCTTTTTGGAGTCCTATTTCTTCTGTCAGATCGGCGTCATAACCCTAGAACATGTGTTGTAGGCCTGGAAATATAATTTACAGGGGTGTTTTTGTAGGGCTTGGAATGGATTAGGCATTTTACATGTAAAATGCGGTTCAAGATACGAAGGCCGCCTCGGAACAGATTAATTTCTTATCTCGAGGTACCAATGTAACTGGGAAAATTACCAATTACATACTTTAAAATTGTCATTTGTTTCTATAAAAATAAAATAAAAACCATTGCCTTTTAAACAGAAGACTCACACAGGCAACTGTCTCCTTCACCAGACTCGATGTTGAAAAATCTTACTTGGAAATGACATGACCCTGGTCACAGATTTGAGTACTTGGATCAATGACTCCTGTAATGAATGAATGAATGATTGGAAGTTTTCTGGCATCCTGACATGGAAGGTCATTGACGCCGATATCGTTTATTATAAATAAAGAATAAAAGTATATTCAATTAAAACCATAAAAGCAAATATATCATTGTAGAAGTTAAATAGCTTTCAGAAGACCTGCTTCTGAAATAAATCTAAAAATGCCACTTGCATTGTATGACACATCATGTCCAAGAATCTTGGCAAGGATGAACCTGCCATCCTCACCTCGAGCCTCAAACAGATATCTATTTCTTTCTGTGCTATAAGTGGGGCATTCAGTCAACAAATGCTTCACGGTCAAGGGTATCAAACAGTCGTCACAATATGGTTGGTGTTGGCCAGCTAGCAAAAACTCATGCGTCATCCGAGTGTGACCAATTCGGAGACGACAAAGAGTAGTCTCCCACTTTCGGGGCATAACGTTATATTTCCAAGGGGATATAACATTTGTTATTTCTCTCATCTTATTATCAGCTAAGCTTTCCCAATGCTTTTGCCAATTATTACAAATAAAATTCTTAATTGTAGGTAAAAAATCATTACATGGAATGGGATACCTTCTTGGTAGCAACTCAGCTGCAGCATTCTTTGCCAGTGAATCTGCCTCCTCATTTCCACACACACCTACGTGTGCCGGAACCCAACAAAATCGAACTGTTATGCCTTTCAGACCAATAATAAAAAGCCACTAAAATCTTTAAAACCAAAGGGTTACTAGAATTAAAAACTTCTAAAGCTTGAAGGACACTTCTTGCATCACTAAAAATGGTAAAATTGCCCTCATCTTTTAATGCTATTTTCTCAATAGCGGTTAATATGCCATATAGTTCTGCAGTAAATATGGAAGATACTAGAGGAAGTGCACCTCTACAATTAAAAGAACCACTATATACTCCAAATCCAACGCCAGCATCAGATTTGGAGCCATCTGTATATATAAAAGTCGATTCCCTATGTTCTTCGACATGTTCATGAAAGAGAGACCTGGCTTCTAATTCAGTCATGTTCTTTTTTATACCAATAAAATATTTACAAAAAGATATATCTGGTAATTTCCATGGAGGGGTTGCTGATATCTTGAATGGAAGAACTCTATTTCTTGCTATATCAAGACCGTTTATTAATTGTTTTACCTGAAAACCATAAGGTTGAGGAGATTTTGGGTGTAACTCAAAATATCTAAAATGCCTTACAAAGTTTGCAGTCTGACAAGCTAAAGAATTGGGAAGTCTTTGCAACCTAAACCAATACCGAATAACAGAAGACTTTCGGTAAAGGTCTAAAGTTAGTTCTCCAGCGTCAACAAGGAGACTTGGAATAGGCGAAGTTCTAAACGCTCCTGTAGACAATCTAATAGTACCAGCATGGTGTATAGAATCTAATACCTTTAATCTGCTTGGGGTGGCTGAGGAGTATATTTCACACCCATAACTAATTTTAGAAAAAATTAAGGCCTTGTATAATTTTAAAATAGTTTTGCGGTCTGGCCCCCATGATGTATGTGACAATACTTTTAGAAGATTCAGAGCCTCAAGACACTTGACTTTATGACTCCTGTAACCTGCTTGGTCTGACATAAGGATACCAGAGCAGTAGGGGCCTGGAGCCAAGTAAGGGAACTGAACCTCAATTGAGAAAGGAAGAATTGAAGAACCACATAACATCCACAAAAGAATATGCCAGTCAAAAGGCTAAAATAAAGTGATGGGTTTAGAGTATAGGTCTTCATAACTGCCCCCCCTTGTTACTCCATCAATGCTTGTCATAAGATCATTTACTTCTTATCTCATTCCGCATAATGCATTCTCACTATTAACATCAAAACAAGTCTGTGCTAAACATAGAGAGAGAGAGAGAGAGAGAGAGAGAGAGAGAGAGAGAGAGATGCAATTCTTATCTCATTTTGCATAATGCATTCTTACCATTAACATACTAAATATATGTGCTAAACATAAGAGTTAATTTTTAGTTGATCAAAACATTGCTGCATCATTATAATTAAACTTACCTTTACTAGATACTAATGTTTGGTTATTGTAGCCTAGTACTTTGGTTTGCTTGCTGGGTGAAGTTTGGATGATGCTAACTCCAGTGTGCTTTTCATCTACATCTCCACAAACCACAAAGTCATACAGATAGCCATTCAAAGTTCTCAACTGCTGAGACCTGAAATACGAATCAAAGCTAAAATCCTAAAGAAACTTGTAATTGTAAGTTAAAAGCTACTACTAGTGAGTCAGATAACATAAAAATCGTGCAAATGATGATACAAGCATCAAATTTGGCACAAGTGTCCTCCCAGGTATACTAATAAAATCTGCCCGATTGGCCAATTGAAAATCCAAGATGGCGGCCATTTTCAGGATGGCCGCCAAAGTAACCACCCGATGTAGATGTTTTGCTTACAAATATTTGTAATTGTCTCATTTGCATGATCTAACTGTGGATTCCTATGTTTTGAAGCCTGCTGAACTATATTTTCCTGCTTAAAAAGCACACACATATTTCTCAAGATGACCACCAAGATGTTTGTCTTTCTTTACATAAGTTTTGTCCCTGCTAGTACATTTTCAAAGTTATGCATACCATGCTACTGTTTCTCGATCTGCTACTGTTCGCATTTGCAGTTGCAAAGTGATGTGCAGGGAAGCTCTGCCTAAGAGCTTTTGCATCTTCCTTTGCAAACCTTCTTACAGGAGCACTTTGTCAATTCTTGACAGCTTGCTGCAATCGGTGGTAGTGTTTTCCAATGTATCTGCCATGCTTCTCCTTTCTGTGTCCACCCCCATTCAGCTGAACTGCTCATGTGTGGATTACAGTGGGTTGCCTGGCCCCAGATGATCCCAGCCTGGTAGCCTGCATGCTTTGCATGTTCTCTGAGGGCTGCCTGTGTTGGTGGAATTGAGTTGTACGGCCTCTGCTTGTGGGCAAACAGATCTAGTCTTGCTTCATCCACGCCAGTGGCTGCGCTTGATCTGTCGTACATGAGGATAATGAATCTTTCCAGCTTCTGCATGTCAAGATCACGAATCAATGTTGGATGCTGGCTGAGATTGATGAGTGTTTCAGTAATATCATCAAATACATTCCAATTTTGCCATGCAGATTTCTTCGCTTTCCCACAGAAGGCAGACAATGTCACATCTAGTGAATGTGTGTGAAAACAGGGGATCCCTCTAGCTTTCTCAAGCCCAATTGTAGAAATTACCTCATGGACTGGAATCCATCACATATGGGCTCCTTGGCCAAAGGCAATCCACATTTACTGAAGACCTAGTTTCTGGAAGGATGGCAGTACAGATATTGCTATGACTAGCACATCTGTGTCATTAGCCTTGATGATATAGACTTCCTCCCGTCAGTCGTTGCATCCCCAGCGTGAACAAATATTCCACTGTCAGCTTCTTCGTGACAACATGGGGACACAGCATCCAGAGACTTCACTGTGTTGCTAATGGCACCCTCTCTTTTTGTGGCGATGACTGTGCTTGTCGTTTCTGCTTCACACATCTTTTCAGCCAAGAAGTGAAACAGTTCAGTCTTGTTGCTGGGGTCACGAAGGAAGCTTTGCCAGTTTCCTGGTGTCTTGCTTGTTCCTGTCACTCTTCTTCTGATTCCTTTCCCCCCTTTTTGACCTCCTCTCTGATTTCAGCCTTGATTTCTTGTATACATCAAAGACTATGTCCACTTGCTTGTACCGAGCACCATAGGATTCCACCTTTGGGACGATGTCTTCTTTGGCATAGTCAATAAATGTCTTTGAAGTACGTGGAGGTGAGGCACTGATAAGTGCTGAGCCTTCAATGATGATTGTATATCCCTTTGGTTCTTCCACTGGGACATTCACTTGCACTTCAAGAATTTCAACCAGCTGTGACTTCTGACATGTACGAAGGTTGCCACTGTCACTGAGATGCAGGGTATGACTGACTCTCGTGCTTGAAGAATTCTTGTAAGTCACACTGTCTTTTCTGGCTTGAGATGAACAGTCGCGAGAATAACTAACAGTCATCTTTTAGGACTTTCTCCTTAGAAATTCCCTCAGCCTGTTCTTGTTTAAAGAATGAAACAGGGTTCTTCTTGATTGGATGATAGAAAAGACTTTCAGCCTCATCCTCTGGCCCTTCCATAAATGATAGGAACAGCTCTGCCTCGCCGGTGATGTGTAGCTACCATTTCAGCTTGAATTGGGTCTGCAATGTTTCTTGTATCAAACCCCATCAGGTCTCCTGATTCTTCTTGGAATGGGTTACCCATCTCCTGCATCACTGCAGTAAGTGATTTCACCTTTTCAAAGAAAGATTTCTGGGCACTCGGCATCTGCTCTTGGTGTCTGCTG
Source organism: Macrobrachium nipponense (assembly GCF_015104395.2). Classification (NCBI taxonomy): domain Eukaryota; kingdom Metazoa; phylum Arthropoda; class Malacostraca; order Decapoda; family Palaemonidae; genus Macrobrachium; species Macrobrachium nipponense. The sequence continues at coordinate 41,450,173 of NC_061109.1, forward strand.
CTGTATGTGGCATCCTTCATACCAGACATGGTCTTGTATCCAGCTAGTAGACGACTAACTTCAGGTCCAACGACCATCCACCTACAGTGCTGACGAGTCTTCTGTCAACCCAATTGCTCCTCCATCACCTTTGATCACTGCATTATTGTGCTCATGCACTTGATCAATCGCCATGCCAGAGAATTCTCTTCTCGACTTGTGGATGACAAAGTTCCCATTGTGAAACTCCTTGACCACGTCTGGATGTTGTTGTTCGAGTGAAATCATTTCTCAGAGGTGAAAGTGATCCACCAGGCATAGTTAACACTGTTATTTGCAAAGAAGTAAGGCACCAGTTCTGAAAGTGCTTCACAGTACAAGTTGAAGTCGCCTTTTCTGAATGAGCGGATGAGAGTGACTATCATGAGTTCCATGTCCAGCACCAGACTCCAGAATTGGAACTGTAGACTTTTTTTCCATTTTTCACACCAATCCTCAAAGGTTATTTCTGTTATGCTAAACTCTTCAAAGCAGAAATCATGATATGCCTTCTTCATCAGTTTGTAAAAGCTGCATGCTGTAATCTGGTGTGCTTGTCTTGTCATTGCGACACTAGATGCAGACAGGTAAGACTCTGATATACCAGATGAGGCCACCCCTACTTCTAAAATGGCACTGGTCCACCCACTGTCTCGTAGTAACGTTCCTATCGATCTCAGTGAAGCCATTTCTATATGAAGGCCTCCGAACATGACAACGAACTTGTCCTCTCTATATTCTTGCCACTTCCACTGTATTTGTTTTGCCAGAGCATACGACGGTTGGTCAGCAACAATCACAGGTGTCTGCTGTGGGTTAAAAAAGGCCACTGTATCACAGACCTTCACCATGGCATGCTTGATAATAGTTACAACAGTGTGTGCCTGGTCTCGCCACACAGGCATCATTGCCGATATGCTCACTTCAAATGGACGGCTCCTTTTCTGTGTTGCATGTGATGCTGACTGCATCAGCCACATTCTCAATGAGGAAGACTTCCTCCAACCAAGAATATTCTTCTTTCAAATGTAACCTGATCGACTCTGGTGCTGGCAAGGATTGGCTTGCAACTGGAGGATGATTTGGGTTTTTAGTGATGTATGCAGGTCAAATATTGGTGTATGCTTCTGGAAGCTCTGGAACTTATTTAACCTTCATTTTTGACTCTATATCTAGTTTGAGTGGCTCACGTTCATCACCCGGATTTCCTGTGTTTGGATGCTAGAAAATGGACACACTTGTACCGTGTAAAGATGTTTCAGCTGTGGTTGAAGTCGGATTATGATCTATGTTGTCAACTCCTCCAGTTGCGAACAAATTCTTTCTCAAGACTGGGGGACAGATTACTCCATCTTCCACATACTGTGCAACAACTGCTTCTCCTAACTGTGCTGAGATTTCTAGGACTAGGTCATATGATATGCTGAGCCCTTTCTCATAGAGCATTTCAATTATTTGTCTCTTCCTCGTCTTGACAAACAAATACAGGCCCATGTATCTGTATGGTGTTTTTACGTTACATGGAACCAGTGATTGTTCAGCAATGGGACCAACGGCCTTATGTGACTTCCGAACCACATCGAGAGTGAACTTTTATCACCAGAAATACACAATCTAACTCCCTAATGGAATGCCTGAGAATCAAACTTGCAGTCACAGAGGTGGCATGCCAAGACCATACCGACCACGCCACTGAGGCACTTATAGGCCCATGTAGACTGCAAAATGTGACTCCCAGTCCTTGGAATGCCTGTGGAAATCTGTTCCTTCCTTGTATTTGGTGAAGCAATTATACTGTAGAAGTTGTGATGTAGCAAAATCGGATTTCGACGCTCCATGATGGAGTTGGGACTTGACGTCTGCACCATGTTTGATCATGCATACAAACTGAAGCAGTGATAGTGGCACAGCCTGTTCTAAATCTTGGTCATGAAGAAAGCTGCTGAAATTTGACTTCTCACGGAGCATGTCTTGTCTTATTATCCCAGCGGTTTTGCTAGATGGATCACTTCATAACGGGATGCTTCTGATAGGATTGAACCTACATCAGTTTCAACAGCCAACAGAAATTCTCGTCCTTGGCGATTAGCTTGCAGCTGTGGAATGTGCAAAAGCAGCTGATCCTTGAGTCAAGTAGGATGAGCATCAGGCGAGTCAACACCAAGCTGTTCCAGCTTCTGCTTGTAGAGCTTGGTCAAATCAACAACCCTGAAAATTGGTGGCCTCTCACTGGCATTTTTCATCTCACAGATGTAGGTGACTAGTTCAGAGAAAGCAATTGGATATGCATCCTTCCAGTTTTCCTGTTTTTTCTTGCTCCCGCACCTTTAGGTATGCCCATTCTCGGTTATACAATGCCACCAAACAGCCAGGGTGATATTTCAGTTCTTGGGCTACGACATCTCCTGCACATAGTTTGGCGAGGAGTTTTGTATCACTGGGTGTTTTGGCACATTCATTTATTCTCCTATTCACTTGCATTGTCATGGCTTCTCTATGCTCCCCTCCTTCAGTTTCACAGAAGACGCATTCTTTTGTTTTAGTTTCTTGAGCTTTCATGGAATCTTACTTCTACTGCCCTCATCACTAGTACCTACATGACTTACTTTTTTTTCAGCTCGGTGTAACTTTGTGTTGTTGAACAGAAGCCTGCAACTCTCATGATAGTGTGCCTTAATTTTTCTCAACATTTCCTCTATCCCAGAAACTTTGTCAAGTCTTGCAGGGTCTAGCTTGATTGGTAGCGCATTGAGTGAAACAGAGGAATATTCTTTGCCAGGTTTGTATATCCATCATCTCCTCTTTTGGCAGGATTGGCCTGGGATACAACTACGTTCTTGCACTGTGCCATACACCTAGTCCGATCGTTCATCCAGTGTTATAAATCCATTCAGGTGCGGCTGCCTAACTGATTTGGGGTTGATTAGGCAGCATTTGGGATACTAGTAGGTTGTTGCAGTATGATGCCTTGCAGTATGATGCCAACATAAATTTCCTACTTAGCTGACACTGAGTCCCATGCTGAGTTTCACAGCAGTGATGTCACCAATGTGCCTTGGTAGTGCCCGACAATCACTCCTTTAATACAGTGCCTTAACTGTGTTATGAACTAGGAAATAGACATTAGCTAAAAACATAGGAATCCACGCTTAGATCATGCAATTCGGACAACTACAAATATTTCTAAGCATAACATCAACTTTGGGTGGTTATTTTGGCGGCCATCTTGAAAAATAGGCGCCATTTTGGATTTTCAAATGGCCAACTGGGCAGATTTGATTAGTATCCCTTGGAGAACAATTGTGCCAAATTCAATGCTTGTATCATTTGCACGATTCTAAAAAATTACTCTTATCTGCCCCACTATACTGCCTATTGTTGTACTCAAGAGGTAAAACTAACATGAAAGTAGCCAAAGTTGACCACTGGCTTTCTTACATTTCTGACCAAGCTTTTGACCAAAACGTAGTTTGCTGTTTTGATGGAACACAGATGTTCAAGATCCCTGAGGAAACTCAAGTGCGAAGACAGTTGACAGTTGCTGTTACTTTTACAAAAATAAGAATAACCTGAACAGAAATAAATTTTTAATCCTTGAAGCTCCACAAAATTTCTTAACAGATTACTTTCATAAATCTTAAGTTTCAAGAACATTAAGAAAAGGTCTCAAGGAGAATCAAGAGTTGGTAGGCCCTACAGTATGAAAATCATGACGTTGAGAATAATGAAGAATCACTGCTTTATCTATTTCAGTAACTTTTTGCTTTTCCAGCCACTACTTTGTCTCTTATCACTTCCAAATCACCTATTAAAAATGAAAGCATATGTCTAAATACTTCTACGTATTGTACAGTACATGGACAATGAACTTAATTATTTGTATAATCTTCTTGAAAAACAGGATGGAGTTATCTCATCTAACTGATAACATCTAATCAAAGAAACATATCAGTAGTATATACAAAAGAACGAACTCAGACAACAGAATTACTCGCTGTTTGGTCGAATGCATGTTATGAGTCATTAAATCAAGAGTTACTGTATTTCACAACAAACACTAAAACAGTGTTAACCAAAGGAGAAGAGAAGGAGCAGGGGTATGAGGTTATTGAAAGCAAATTATGGAAATGATTATAATTAAAGTTATCAGCGGTGGAAAGAAATTCATACTTCCAGAAAAGGGTAACATATATACTGTGGATATATCTTATGAATAATGTATATTGCTTCATTCTAAGTTGTGGAACACTGTACATTAACTGAAATTATACTGATAACATGATAATCTGGTGATATGAGATGAGATAAGATATAGGGTCACATACCACACTCCACTGTCATTAACTATAAAGACTTGGTAGTCTGATTCATTTCACAGTTGACAAAAAAGTGACCATTTGAAATAAGTACAGCATACAAGGTACAGTGTAGGTATTCACAAAGCAAAAGTGAGTAGATTTACAATCATACAAGTTTTGGAAAGTGGCAAATATGATACTAGCACATCTCTACAAAAATCATGAAGCTACTTGCAAAGGCAGGAAAAGTGTTATGTAAGAAGTTCAAATTCAACTGGAAGTGAACACAGGTTCAGGAAGAATTTACTTCTTCTGACAGTTTACAATAATAGTTAAGAATATATTCTCACAAATCAAAATCTGCTTGCTCTTTAAATAAATTAAAAATGATTGACCACAATGAGCTTATTCGAGAAATGGACTACATTGAAAAAATGCCCCGGAATGAGAGGGTGAAATTAGCCTGTAAGCGACGCAAAGATCAGTTAATAGCTCATTCAAAATGGATGAAAACAGAGGACTTCATGAACACAACTGATCCTCAATCAAGAAACAGAAAGAGAATTAAATTCACAGCGGACTTGGAACTAATGGATATTGCTGCAAGAAATGATCTTGATGAAATGAGAGAACTTCTGAAAAATGGTAAGTTTCACACAGCTATGCAATTTGTAAAGTAACAGTAGATAAAAATATATAATGTAGTTATTCATGAGTATTTTTTACACTATCATACAATTATGCAACAAATATCATTTCGTTACTACACTATTATCATTAGTATAAAGTCATATTTATAACAGTTCTACAATCTTCTTTGCTACAATACTTTGTACTAGATTGTGACTCATAATACATATACTAATGTAGTCTCATTTAACAAGCAAAAAGGTCACTTCCTTTACCGGTTTTCTAAGAATTGGAACAAAAAATTCATAACTTATAGGTAGCACACAAAAACATTTACATTTATTAATCAGATACTTTTCATTAAGTAACAAAAAAATGCCTTTAGTACTCACAAGTTGAATAGAATAGAATATGTACTATAGGATTTAGGCCAACGGCCAAGCACTGGAACCTATAAGGTCATTCAACGCTGAAATGGAAACTGAGAGTATAAAGGTTTGAAAGGTGAAACAGAAGGCAAACCTCACAGTTGCACAATGAAGAAATTGTTAGGAGAGGGTGCAAAGGAATATGGAAGAAAGAGAATATGAACGGAGGTATAGCAAAAGGAATGAAAAGGGTTGCAGCTAGGGATAGAAGAGATGCTGCAAAGAACCTCAAGCACTAATGCCTACAGTGCACTCATGAGGTGCATTGATGGCACTACCCCTACGAGTCACAAGTTAAATCCTCAGAAAATAAGAGCAATACAAAATAAACAAACCCGAGATTCAACTACATACAGTACTGTGCGTATGTTGATTTGGAGTAAATTTAATTACTACCATAAATTTAATACCTTCCATCAACACTGAACATGGCACACATTCTTGTATTTATCATAAATCTCTTCTTACAAATGTGACTCTAGTACCCAGAATCAGAATCATGAGAGGGTGAGCTTGTCAAAATCTATGCCAAAAATTTCATGTCAATTCAGCTAAGTCTGTAAAAAAACTTCCAAGTCAATATAACACCTGATTTTTTGCAGTTCTATCTATGACCTCAGATTCTTCCTCCATACTTCCCTTTATTGAATATATAATAGACAAATCTGCTTCTCAGGAGCACTTACTCCTCCTCTCTCTGGCAAGGGGAGGGAGGAGTGGTTTGTTGCTTGAACAGACAGGGTTCTCTTTTATCATCCACAAATGCAATGAATCTGGACATGTCTCATTGTGTTAAATCCCAGCAGGCTGAGTTTTCATAAAGTATTCGCTTATCTATTCTCTGACGGGTTCAGACCCACCTTCATTAAAACTCAATCTTCTAGGAAGGGTGGTCAAGTGGGCTGAACCCCCAGCCAGTTCAGGGTACTTGTACCTCCATCCAAGTATAAGTCTATCCTATTGTTAATACATATGAACAAATAACAAATCTTCAATCAATTTGTATTTTTCATAGCTAACAAACCTGAGGTCTTAACGTTAACTTCCCACCTGTAGCTGCCCTTCTCATATCCTGGATTGGAAGAAAGACTGACGTGTCACTAGGTCTTCCCATCATGCAGAAACGGAGAAGCCCTACTAGGCTGAGAAACTTGTCCACGGACCAAAAACTGCCTCACATCTGCGACCGTCATCAGCCTCATGATCCCCTCTATGAACACGTTTGTTGGGAGGCAGAACAGGAGGAGAAGTAAGTCTCTGGGAGAGAACTCCTAGAAGGTGCAGGATCAGCAACCTGAGTATTAGACACCTTTGACCTCTTAATTGGAGCCTTATCATCCTTAAGGGAAACTCAAACAGGCTGAGGCGACAGAGAATCAGCTTGAAGACACTAAGGAGAGTGAAGGCCATCATAAACTGGAACATGTCCACAAACGTGCAAGGGGAGGCATGTCCGTGCTGGGAAGACGGCGAAACACTCCTCTCTCTCTCTCTCCCAGAGGACGAAGCAACAAAGTCCTGAATCCTCCAACGTCTGACCTCAGGACAAGGGGGAGGAGGGAAGGGGATGCTAGAAGTACATGATACCTCTTGCAAAAAACAGAGTCCTATTGTTAAGGCCTCAGGTGTTAGCTGTGAAAAATACAAACTAAATTAAAAATTTATAATTTTGTACATCACCGAACTGTACTATTCAATGCACACTAATGTGAGGCAGTCATATAGCTTTCCTTTTATTATAAAGATGCTGTATATTTAATCACCACTGCATCCTGCTGACTGTCATGACCACAAGTTTCCTCAGAAACAACAAAGCTCTAGATGAAGCAATGTAAGGTAGGTATCACATTTGCTCTCTAACCTAATTCCTCGACTTCAATTAAAGCACTTTATATCCAACCCTTCTCTCGTAATGTTTTCTTAGGCTTTTTCTCTAACCTACCCTCTTCCTCGTCTTTATAAACGTCCTTTAGTTAAATCATTATTTTTTTTATAATTTACTTCAGATTTTTATACATTCAACTTACCTGTCAGATATATACTTAGCTATTAGACTCCGTTGCCCAACAGAATTTCGAATTTCGCGCACACGCTACAGGTAGGTCAGGTGATCTACTGCCCTGCCGCTGGGTGGCAGGAATAGGAACCATTCCCGTTTTCTATCAGATTTTCTCTGTCGGCGCTACTGGCAACAACGTTGTTGGTTTCTCCGGCTGGATTTCGTTTTTTGCATCGCAATTGATCTTCGTTTTGGACCTTTTGGTGACGTATTTGGATCGTTGTATGTACTGGCATACGCTTTTGTGGACCGTTGTTTGGATTTGGATTGGATTTTTCTTCATGATGTCTGACTCTGGAAGTGTTGTGAGAATGTGTGTGAATGAGGGTTGCAAGGTGAGAATGCCGAAAGCCTCGGTTGATCCTCACACTGTGTGTAAAGTGTGTAGAAAGTATGAATGCTCTTTCGATAACACTTGTCACGAATGCGAGAGTTTGAGTGCTGAAGGGTGGAAGTCTCTAACTTCTTATTTGAAGAAGTTAGAAAGAGACCGGTTAAGGATGTCTTCTTCCAAAACCATGCCTAGCTCTCTTTCTAGCGATGTAGTGAGTAATTTTGTACCCTCTTCTCCTATGATAAATGCTCCTTCTAATATTTCAGTGCCTACACCCCTTGTAGATCCTACGGATTCTACATTGGAAATTGCAAATCTTAAAGCCGCCCTTAAGAAAATGATATTGTTATGATACAATAAAGTTTCATACATACTTACCTGGCAGATATATACATAGCTATCGACTCCGTCGTCCCCGACAGAAATTCAAATTTCGCGGCACTTGCTACAGGTGATCTACCGCCCTGCTCTGGGTAGCAGGACTAGGAACTATTCCCGTTTTCTAATCAGATTCTCTCTTCCACCTGTCTCCTGCGGGGAGCTGGGTTGGGTCTTCAATTGTATATATCTGCCAGGTAAGTATGTATGAAACTTATTGTATCATAACAATATCATTTTGTTTTCATACATTCAACTTACCTGTCAGATATATACTAAGCTGATTGACACCCTTTGGTGGAGGGCAAGAGACAGCTAACTAACTGACTAGACAGGTAAACAACATATGTTGTAGGTATAAATAACCTTAGTTCCTACCTTATTAGATGGAAGACTTCGTGGCTACTGCCCAGGAGTCTACTTCATCTCAAGAGCCTTAGCGAGATAGTGATCTGTGGCCAAGAGTTCTTGCTGGTCTGTCGATGGGGTCTTATTCCACTTACTCGGCAGAGCCTAACTGGCGTTTGTCAAGGGGTGCTAATCCGCTTATATGACAACACGCCTTCTTTAAGGAGCACACAACCGATCCCGATCACCCGATCCTAACCAGTGTTAGTTCTAAGATTGCTAAGAGTCATCCCCAAACTCTTAGCAAACAACCACAAACTCGAAACTCATACATACAAAAATAAAAATTTTGTACCCCTCTAATAGTCAGCTGTCACTCGATTTCCTAATGAAGCGAAGTGAAGGCCGCCAGTGCGACATCTGACACTCCCATGCACAGGAAACACGAGAACACATCCGACAAGAGGGTTACGTACACATATTTAAGGATCGGTGCTCTCTCCTTTACCCAGAACCGTCTGTGCTGACACAAACGGACCTAAAGAAAAACATTTCTCATACGTTACTCGCATCTTTTAAATAATGAGATGCAAATACTGAGTTGCATCTCCAATAGGTTGCGTCCAAAATATTTTTAAGTGACATATTTCTCTGGAACGCAATTGATGGTCGCGATTGCCCTTAACCTCATGAGCTCTTACTCTTAATAGATTAAAAGAGTCATCTGGGCAGTTCTTATGAGCCTCGGTAATTACACTTCTAACAAAGAAGGCCAAAGCATTTTTAGACATAGGTCTCTTGGGGTCTTTTACCGAGCACCAAAGACCATGTTGTGAGCCTCCCAACCGCTTCTTTCTGTCCAGATAGAATTTCAGTGCTCTAACTGGACAAAGTGATCTTTCTATTTCTCTGCCTACTAGGCTAGTAAGTCCTTTTACTTCGAAACTCCTAGGCCACGGATTCGAAGGGTTCTCGTTTTGGCAAGAAAAAGAGTCTGGAATGAACAAATCGCAGAATCTTCTTTGAAACCAACTCGTGACTCAAGGGCGTGCAACTCGCTGACCCTTTTAGCCGTAGCCAGAGATAGAAGAAATATACACTTTCTAGTGATATCACGGAATGAAGCTGTATGAGGTGGTTCGAACTTTCCGAGGATAGAAATTTCAGAACCACATCTAAGTTCCAGCTCGGAATCCTAGGCTCTACTGATTTGGACGTTTCAAAAGAGCGGATGAGATCGTGCAAATCTTTATTATTCGTCAAGTCTAAGCCTCTGTTTCTAAAGACTGACGAAAGCATACTTCTGTATCCTTTAATTGTTGGTACAGAGAGATGTGACTTTTCCTCAGGAAAAGAAGGAAATCCGCAATTTCGGTTACAGAGGTATTGGAAGAGGACAGCTTCTTCGACCTGCACAGTTTCTGAAAACTTCCCACTTCGATTGGTACACTCGCCTAGTAGATGATCTGCGGGCTCTAGCAATTGTGCTTGCCGCCTTGCGAGAAAACCCTCTCGCTCTGACCAATCTTTCGATAGTCGAAAGGCAGTCAGAGCAAGAGGGGTAGAATTTGATGGTACCTCTCGAAGTGGGGTTGTTTGAGCAGATCTATCGGTTTGGAAGAGATTTGGGGAAGTCCACTGTCCACTCCATTACCTCCGTGAACCAAATTCGGGATGGCCAATATGGGGCTATCAGAGTCATTCTGGTTCCCTTCGAGGCCACAAACTTTCTGACTACTTCCCCCAGAATCTTGAATGGGGAAAAGTGTACACGTCTAACCCTGACCAGTCCAGGAGAAAGGCGTCTATAGCATAAGCCCTGGGATCCTCTACCAGGGCGCAAAATGTGTCTATCCTTTTGGAGAGAAACGTGGCGAATAGATCTATCTGTGGTTTCCCCCAAAGATACCAAAGGGTCTGACAGACTTCCGAGTGGAGGGTCCATTCTGTAGGAAGGACCTGGAACCTCCTGCTCAGTCTGTCCGCTCTCACGTTCCTCTCCCCTTGAACAACAATCTCGTTAGAAGGACCACATTCCTTTGATTTGCCCAAATCAGCAGATCTCTTGCCAGTTCGTATAGGGCGAAAGAGTGAGTTTCCTCCTTGCTTCTTGACATAAGCCAGAGCGGTCGTATTGTCGGAGTTTATCTGAATTACTTTGTCTCTGACTATCTGCTCGAAGCTCCTTAACGCGAGGTGAATCGCAAAGAGCTCCTTGCAATTTATGTGCCATGACACCTGCTCTTCCGACCAGGTGCCTGACACTTCTTCGGACCCTAGAGTCGCACCCCAACCTGTCTCCGACGCGTCTGAGAACAATGTCAGGTTTGGGTTCCGAACTTCTAAGGATACTCCTCTGTTTTCTTCCAAGGGGGTCAACCACCACCTTAACTGTTGTTTTACTTCTAATGAGATCGGAAACGTGTCCGAGAGCTGTCCTGTCTTCCAACTCCAACTGCTTCTCAGGAAGTACTGAAGCGGACGGAGATGCAGTCTTCCTAAAGGAAAGAACTGTTCGAGCGAGGAAAGGGTCCCCAGAAGGCTCAACCATTCCCTCGCTGAAGTACGCTCTTTCTCTAAGAAGTTCAATACTGTGGCACAGCCTTTCCTTACTCTCTCTTGAGAAGGAAATACTCGAAAACCCCGAGAATCCATCTGAATCCCCAGATAGACTACGTTCTGGTCTGGGACCATCTGGGATTTCTCGAGGTTCACGATTAATCCTAATGTCTTTGTCAAATCCAGGATTGTTGACAGGTCCTCCAGACACTGCTTTTGAGACCTGGCCCTGATGAGCAGTCGTCCAGGTATAGGGAGACGTTTATCCCTTTCATGTGAAGGTGTTTGACACATTTTTCATTAAGTCTGTGAAGACTTGGGGAGCCGTAGAAAGGCCGAAACACAGGGCCCTGAACTGATAGATCCTTCCCTCGAACATGAAACGAAGGTACTTCCTCGACGAATGGTGAATCGGGACGTGGAAATATGCGTCTTGAAGATCTAGAGACGCCATCCAATCTCCTTGACGGAGAGCTGCAAGTACTGAGGCAGACGTTTCCATGCTGAACTTCTGTTGTTGTACGAATTTGTTCAGCGAACTTACATCCAGCACTGGTCTCCATCCCCCCGAGGCTTTCGCTACGAGAAACAAGCGATTGTAAAACCCCAGGAAGCTTTGATCCAGTACCAGCTCTATTGCTCTTTTGTCCCACATCTGCTCCACCATTTGACGAAGAGTATCCATCAGAACAGGGTCCTTGTATCTGGCTGACAGTTCCCTCGGTGACGTTGTCAAGGGGGGTCTGTCCTTGAATGGGATATAATAACCCTTCTTGATTACTGACATTGACCAAGGATCGGATCCTATGTCTTCCCCATGCTCCCGCAAAGAATTGTAACCTGGCTCCTACAGGTGTCTGGAGGAAGATTTCTCATTTTCCCTTCTTAAAGGGACGGAAGGCAGATCTTCCCCTTTTTTCAGTTGATTTCCTTCTGACGATGGATCTAGCCTGAGCGCCTCCTCGAAAGGGCTGTTGTTGTTGAGTTGGCTTAGATGCTTTCTTTTCCTCACTAGCCACAGGTCTATTCTTCCTTGAGGATTGCTCAAAAGATCCTGAGTGGCTTTCTCAGTTAGCGAATGGGCAATGTCTCTCACCAACTGCGAAGGAAATAAATGCTCAGAGAGAGGCGCATACAGCAAGGCGGATCTCTGTGAAGGAGAGACGGCCTTAGTGAGAAAGGCACTATGAACCGCTCTCTTCTTTAGTATTCCCGCACCAAAGAGAGGTCACACTTCCGCCGATCCATCTTGAACCGCCTTATCTATGCATGTAAGGATGCTAGGCAAGGTTTTAGGGAAGGTTTTCAGGGTAGTTGTTCTTTCTTTTTCATGGGACTTCTTAGCAATGACCCCAAGGACCAATCTAGGAAGTTAAATACTTCTAAGGTGTGAAAAAGTCCCTTGAGGAGATGGTCCATTTCCGAAAGACCCCATGTTGCTTTTGCTGAATTCAAGGCATGTCTCCTCGACGAGTCTACGAGACTGGAGAAGTCCGATTCAGCTGAAACAGGCAGAGACAATCCCATGTTTTCTCCCGTTTCGTACCATATGCCTCTCCTGCCCCTTAGTTTAGCGGGAGGCATGCAAAAGATCGTCCTTCCTAACTCCTTCTTAGTCTTGATCCAGGAGTCCAGCGAATGTAAGGCCCTTTTCATGGATATGGCCGGCTTCATTTTCAGGAAAGACGAAGACTTGTGTGCTTCGTACTTGAAAATAGAGAGCGAGGAGAAGGAGGAGCGGCTGGAGTTAATGCATCTCCATATTCTTCTAAGAGAAGAGCAGAAAGAACTTTGTAATTCGAGAGCCCTTCTCTGTTAGTAGCTTCGTCCTCCGAGACGTCATCTAAATTAATAGGATCGGAAGGAGAAGGCTCCTTCCCTCCTCTGTCTCCTCTCTCGATTTCTTCCTTTCCGAAGAAGAAGCACTTCTATAAGGAGATGGGCTAGGAGTAACTCTCTCCTTACGTTTATCATTAGGAGAGTCACGTATCACTGCTCTACGCCTGTTAGACTCCTGTCGGATGTCAAGCTCTTCACGAGGAGAATGCGCCTGGCGTTTAGCAGGAGTATCTCGCTGAGAATACTCCTGAGGCCTGGTAGGAGTAACCTGTTTGGAATATACTCCTGGCGCCTGACAGTCGTTACACTCTTCGAATACTCCTGCCGTCTGGAAGGCGCATCTCGCTCCAAATACTCCTGGCGCCTGTTAGGAGTATTAAGCTCAGAATACTCCTGGCGCTTGGTAGGCGCATCGCGCTTCGAATACTCCTGGCGCCTGGTAGGAGTAAAAAGTCCAGAATACTCCTGGCGCCTGGGAGGAGTATCGAGGCCAGAGTAATCAAGGCGCTTGGCAGGAGTATCTCTTCCCGAATACTCCTGACCTACGGAAGGCGCATCTAGTTCCGAATACTCCTGAGGCTTGGTAGGAGTATCGCTCATGGAATGCGCCTTTCGAATAGCAAGTATATTGCGCTTAGCGGGCGCTATACTCCTATCAGGAGTTCTCTCTTCTCCAATTGGCTCTTGTTGCTTGGATGAAGATCTGGGCCTAGAACGATCTACAGTAAAGTCAGGCTCTTGGCCCTACTTGGCGCCTGGCTCCTCCTAGTTGGCGCCTTGACGCTTGGTAGGAGTTACTTCCTTTCCCACATCTCGCCTGCCTAACGCACCGCTCCCCCCAGAGATGGCTGCTTGTGCGACAACGGTCCCCCCTGGAGGGTTCGTCGCGCCGACAGGAGATCGGTATTTGGATCTCTTAATAGGAAGCCTGTCATCCTTTTTACGAGTAGGCTCCTTGTAAAGTACTCCTACCAAAGACGCTATTTGCTCCTGTACATTCATCAAAATTCTCCTGGTCGAAGGCTCATTCGAATCAGGAGAAGGAGATCTGGAAGGCGCTCGAGAGTCTTTTCCCTTCCAAGGATCTAAATCCTTTCTAGCTTTCTTGATTACCGAAGGCGCCTCCTCTTCAGAGAAGCGCTCGGGGCTAGAATTAAGTTCAGGTTCTTTCCAGTTCCTTTTTAGCGGACGTGAAAGCTTCGATTCCTTCCATCCTCTTCTCGGAGAAGGCGAACTAGAAGATGAAAAGCACTCACGAAGGACGCTTTTTCTATAGCTGTCCCTGGCAGACTGAGATGTATACGATTCTGCCGAAGGGACGCTGATCGTTGGGGATTCCCCACGACCCCCGTAAGGCTTTCGACTTTCCTTCTCCTCTGGGCCAGGGAGCTTGGAAGAGGTCTAGGCCTGGGAGCGTCGCAGGGACGACCAGACGCCCCCTCCACTACACTGGGGACACTAAACATCACTTGAGAAACCACATTCACTTCTCTTACCTTCTAATGCTTCCATTTTCTCTTGCATTTTTTGAAGGGAAGCTCTGAGTTCCACATTTATGAGCGGAATCAGAGGGATAAACTTGTGAACGGGCTGAAACAGAATGGGCATAATTACGAGAAGAAGAAGAAGCTACAGAACTACTAGACATTTTCCGGCTTTTGTAAGCCGCCTTCCTCTCTCTATCCTTCTCTAACTTCTTCAAGTAAGAAGTCAGATTCTTCCATTCTTGCTCACTCAATCTCTCACACTCGTTACACGTTTTCTCAATTGAGCATTCAACCTTTCTACAACCACTGCATGTAGTGTGAGGATCTACCGAAGCTTTCCGAATCCTCACCTTACAGCCCTCATTCACACACACTCTGAAGCTAACACTAGAATCAGACATATTCACGAAAATCCAAAGCGAAGTCCAAAAACCAGTCCACGATAGCGAATGCCAAACAACGATCCAAGTACGTAACCAAAAATCAGTCGAAAGATGATCAAAAGCGTTGTGAAAAAAAATTCCAGTCAGAGGAAGTAACAACAATGTTGATACTACCGGCGACAGAGAGAATCTGATTAGAAAACGGGAATAGTTCCTAGTCCTGCTACCCAGCAGCAGGGCGGTAGATCACCTGACCTACCTGTAGCGAGTGCCGCGAAATTTGAATTTCTGTCGGGGACGACGAGTCGATAGCTATGTATATATCTGACAGGTAAGTTGAATGTAATTGAAAAATGGAACTTAAAATGGCGGCCATAGAAGGTAAGCATAGTGAGATAAATAGTGCTGTGGATAGTGATTTGAGTGTCCCCAGTGTAGTGGAGGGGGCGTCTGATCGGCTCCATAACACTCCCAGGCCTAGACCTCTTTCAAGCTCCCAAGCCCAGAGGCGAAGGAATGTCAAAAGCCGTACGGAGGTTGTGGAGAATCCCCACCAGTCAGACGTCTCCTCGGCAGATTCTGTAACACCTCAGACTGCCAGAGATCGCTACAGGAAAAGCGTTCTCCGTGTTTCTCTTCATCGGAAAATTCATCTCCCAAGAGAGGATGGAGATCTGCGGAGCTTTCCCGCCCCCTGAAGAGGAGCTGGAAAGAAGCTCGATTAAACTCGAGTCCTGAGCGGTTTTCGGAGGAATTGCCATCGGATAATAAGGCAAAAAGTCTGTTGCTTTCTCCTGCGGATTCGTGGGAACCTGAGAAAGACTGTTCACCTTCCCCTCCTTTGGACCCAAACAAAGAAACCACAAGAATCTTAAGAGATATGCAGGATTCAATCGCTTCTCTCGTCGGAGTCCTATCTAGAGATCCTCCTAGAAGAAAGGATTCATTTCTACCAGTTAAGAAATCTAGAACTTCCTTATATGAGATTCCTCCGAAAGAAGTTTCTTCATCGGACAACGATTCTTCAGTCTCGTCAGTCTTCCATAAACCTGCCAAGATTCGTACTCAAGTTAGGCGCGAGACGCCAGCCAGGCGCGAAGCTTCAGATGAGAGCGAAGCTTCTCCCAGGCGAAAAGAGTTTAGCTAGGCGCCAGCCAGGCGCGAGGAACCTACCAGGCACGAGGCGCCAGCCAAGCGCGAGGCACTATCGAAGCAAGAAGCGCCAACCAGGCACGAGGCGCCTGACAAGCGCTCAGAACCAGGAGTGGGTGAAGCTCCAGCCAGGCGCGAGGCGCGAGGCGCCAACCAGGCGTCAGGCGCCTGTCAGGCACGGAATGTCAGCTAGCAGTGATTCTTCTTTTGGAAGTAGATCTCCTTCCAAGCCAAAGACTATTAGGGTATATCGAACTCCAGATAAAGTGGTTGGACCTTCGAAAGTAACAGTATCCACTTCTACCTCTCAGAAGAATTCGTTAGAAGTGCAAGAGAAGAAAACTTCTAGGTCTGGCAGTCACTCTCTGACCAGGAGTATTTCTCCCCGGGAAACAAGATCCCCGGATAATGATTCTTCCAAAAGAACTCGTTCCCCTACTAATTTGGAACTGGAAGATGTGTCGGAGGAAGAGATTTCGACCAGTGAAGGCCTTTCCAACTATAAGGTCTTAGCTTCGCTTCTCCTACAAGAGTTCGGAGATTCGTTAAGCCCTGCAGCTCCTCCTTCTCCTAGATCACTATTTTCTAGTACTAAGACACCAAAGTCCTCTTCATTTTTAAAAATGAAGCCAGCAATATCCATGAAGAAGGCTCTTCAGTCACTAAATACGTGGATGAGCTCTAAGAAAGTCTTTGAAAACGGTTTATTGCTCTCCTCCCTCTAAACTTGGAGGTAGGAGAGGCATTTGGTACAGAACGGAAGAAGCTATGGGACTGATGCTTCCTTCATCTGCAGAAGCGGACTTTTCAAGCCTTGTAGAGTCATCAAGAAGACATTCTCTTAACTCAGCTAAGGCTTATTGGAGCATGTCTGAGTTAGATCAGCACCTTAAGGGACTTTTTCACGTCTTGGAAGTTTTCAATTTCCTGGATTGGTCCCTTGGGGTGCTGGCTAAAAAGACCCGAGATCCAGACTTTCTATATCCCAAAGTTTTGCACAGTATCTTATCGTGCATGGATAAGGCAGTACAAGATGGTTCGGGAGAACTGACATCTCTCTTTGGGTCAGGAATAGTGAAAAAGAGATCTCTGTTTGGATCTTTCCTGACCAAAGTGGTATCTCCTTCCCAGAGGTCAGCTCTACTGTACACTCCTCTGACGGATAACCTGTTCCCTTCTCAGTTGGTGAAGGACATCTCACGGTCACTATCTGAGAAGGCAACGCAGGATCTTTTGGTACAATCTACCAAAAAGAATAGACCGGCAGTACCTGTTGTAAAGAAAACAGCGCGTACTCCTATTGTGCCCTTTCGTGGAGGCGCTTCCGTCTCGACCCCAACGAAAGAAAGGCTTCCGACAAGCGAGGAAGGTCTTCCTTCCGACCTTTTAAGAAGTCGAAGTAGCAACTACGTCCTCCAAACACCTGTAGGTGCCAGACTCCTAAAGTTTGTAGGAGCCTGGGCAAAGGGGAAGGGAAAGCCGCACCCTGTTGGACTTTGTCTGTTCGGAGAAGGGATACATCATACCCTTCTAGACAGACCACCTTTTTGTCAACATCTCCGAAGGAATTGTCGGCGAAGTACAAGGACCCTGTTCTAAGGGAGACACTTCTTCAGACGGTGGCAACGATGAGGAACAAAGAAGCAATAGAAGAGGTGCAGGATCCACACTCCCCGGGTTTTACAACCGCCTTTTCTTAGTACCGAAGGCTTCGGGGGGATGGAGACCTGTCCTAGATGTGAGCATCCTGAACCAATACGTGGAGAAGAAGAAGTTCTCCAGGGAGACATCTGCTTCGGTTCTTTCAGCCCTGCGTCCGGGAGATTGGATGGTCTCCCTGGACCTTCAGGATGCTTACTTTCATGTTCCAATTCACCCACCGTCGAGGAAGTATCTCAGATTTATGACACAAGGAAAGATCTACCAGTTCAGGGCCTTGTGCTTCAGCCTCTTCACGGCTCCTCAGGTATTTATGTACCTGATGAGGAATGTGGCCAGATGGCTTCATCTGGAAGGCATAAACATCTCTCTGTATCTCGACGATTGGCTCATCCGAGCCAAGTCGGAGAAACAATGTTTGGAGGACCTGCAAGCAACACTGAAACTGACGCAATCTCTAGGATTACTCGTGAACCTCGAGAAATCGCAGATGATCCCCAGTCAGAACTTAGTTTATCTGGGGATTCGGATGGATTCTCGGGGTTTTCGGGCTTTTCCGTCCCAGGAAAGACTTGTCCGGGGATTACAGAAAGTCTCGAACTTCCTAAGGAAAGAACGAAGTTCAGCGAGGGAATGGTTAAGCCTTCTGGGGACTCTTTCCTCCCTAGAACAGTTCGTTTCCCTAAGAAGACTCCACCTACGCCCTCTTCAATTCTTCTTGAGAACGTGGAATTGGAAAGAGGGGCAACTTTCAGACACTTTCTCGATTCCCTTAGAAGTGAAGAAGCACCTAAAGTGGTGACTGGTCCCTCTGGAGAAGAACGAGGGCATGTCTCTAGAGGTTCGGAACCCAGACCAAATCTTATTCTCAGATGCATCAGAGATGGGATGGGGGGCAACTCTAGGAGTAAGAGAAGTGTCAGGCCGATGGAAGAAGGAACAGGAAGCATGGCATATAAACGCCAAGGAACTGTACGCAGTATTCCTAGCACTGAAGTTCTTCGAACCAGAGGTCAAAGATCAGGTGATACAGGTCAACGCAGACAATACCACGGCGTTGGCCTATATCAGAAAGCAGGGGGGGGACTCACTCATTTTCCCTTTACGAGATAACGAGGGATCTGTTATCATGGGCAAAAGAGAAAACATTTACCCTGCCTAACAGAGATTCAGTAAAAAGGAGGATACAAGAATGTGAGGGCGGACAGGCTCAACAGGACAAACCAAGTTCTCCCCACAGAGTGGACTCTACACGTTCAAGTGTGTCAGAGCCTGTGGTCCTTGTGGGGCAGGCCACAGATAGATCTGTTCGCAACCTTCCTATCCAGAAGGATAGAGAACTTCTGCTCCTCAGTGGAAGATCCGAGAGCGATAGCGGTGGATGCAATGTTGATGAATTGGGGTCAGGCCTAGATGCCTATGCCTTTCCCCATTCAAGCTGCTAGGAGTACTGAAAAAGTTTGTAGCATCAGAAGGGACAAGACTAACACTCATCGCCCCGTTTTGGCCCTCTCAAGATTGGTTCACAGAGGTACAGGAATGGACAGTGGACTTCCCCAGATCTCTTCCAAACAGGATAGATCTTCTCAAACAACCCCACTTCGAGAGGTACCATCAAAACCTCCCCGCTCTCGCTCTGACTGCCTTTCGACTATTGAAAGACTTGTCAGAGCGAGAGGCTTTTCAAGCAAAGCTTCGAAAGCAATCGCTAGAGCCCGAAGATCGTTAACTATTTGGGTCTATCAATCGAAGTGGGATGTGTTCAGGAGGTGGTGTAGAAAGAAGAAGCTGTCCTCCTCCATACCTCTGTGACCAATGTGGCCGATTTTCTGATATTCCTTAGAGGAATCCCAGTTATCGGTTTCTACTATTAAAGGCTACCGAAGTATGCTCTCTGCAGTCTTTAGGAACAGAGGCCTAAATTTAGCAGAAGACACGGACCTTCACGACCTAATAAGATCATTCGAGACCTCTAAATCCATATCCTCTTGTACTCTGAGCTGGAATCTGGATGTGGTGCTTAAATTCCTTTCATCAGAAAAATTTGAACCTCCTCACCTTGCCTCGTTTAGGGATTTGACGAGAAAATGTATTTTCCTGTTATCCTTAGCAACAGCTAAAAGAACGAGTGAAATCCACGCCCTTGATTCTCGAGTGGGATTTAAGAAAAATTCAGCGATTTGTTCTTTCCAGACTCTGTTTCTGGCCAAGAATGAAAATCCTTTAAAACCCTGGCCTAGGAGTTTTGAAGTGAAGGGTCTTTCGAACTTGGTGGGAGAGGAAATGGAAAGAACTTTATGCCCGGTGAGAGCTCTTAAGTTCTATCTTAAGAAGAAGAAAGAACTAGGAGGATGTAAACAAAGTCTATGGTGCGCGGTTCGGGATCCAAAGAGACCCATGTCCAAAAATGCCTTAGCATTTTTTGTCAGGAGCGTAATTACTGAGGCTCATGACAAATGCACGGATGACTCCTTAAAAACTCTTTGAGTGAAGGCTCATGAGGTAAGAGCTGTAGCCACATCTTTAGCATTTCATAAAAACATGTCTATGAAAGACATTTTAGATGCGACTTACTGGAGGTGCAATTCAGTCTTCGCATCTCATTATCTTAAAGATGTCAAGGTTACATATGAGAAGTGCTTCTCTCTAGGTCCTTTCGTATCAGTGGATACAGTGCTGGGGCTTGGAACACATACCGATCCTTAAAATTTATATATTTTGTTTATATATTTGTACGTAAACCTCCCTTTTGAGATGGGTTCTTGGTTTTCTACTGGCAAGGGTGCTCGACGTCGCACAGGCGGCCGTTGCTTTTGTCAGTAAGGAACTGCGAATGTATCTTACAAGCTGGGTTGTACAAAAATATATATTTTTTT
The DNA here is from genome assembly GCF_015104395.2 of Macrobrachium nipponense. NCBI lineage: Eukaryota > Metazoa > Arthropoda > Malacostraca > Decapoda > Palaemonidae > Macrobrachium > Macrobrachium nipponense. Next base: position 41,470,621 of record NC_061109.1, read on the forward strand.
TATAGTATCTTTTTGTACTTTTACGTTATTTGTATGTTTGTGATTTGAGTTACTGGTTGTCTACAAGGGGTTCGGGGATAACTCCTTGCAATCTTAGAACTAACACGGGTGTTAGGTTAAGGTGATCGGGATCGGTGTTGTGCTCCTTGAATAAGGTTCTTGTCAAGTAAGTGGATCAGCACCCTTTGACATAGTCCTTCCAGGATCTGCCAAGTAAGCGGATAAGACCCCTTTGGCAGACCTACAAGAACTCTTAGCCATAGATCATTATCTCGCTGAGGCTCTTGAGACTAAGCAGACTCTTGGGCAATAACCATGAAGTCTTCAGTCTAATCAGGTAGGAACCAAGGTTTTAATTATTTATTACCTGATTTCTGTTTAAATCAGTTATTAGCTGTCTTTTACCCTCCTCCAATGGTGTGAATCAGCTAAGTATATATCTGACAGGTAAGTTGAATGTATAAAAATGATATTATTATGATACAATAAAGTTTTATACATACTTACCTGGCAGATATATACAATTAATTGCCCACCCATCCTCCCCTCAGGAGACAGATGGTAGAGAGAAAATCTGATAGAAAACGGGAATGGTTCCTATTCCTGCCACCCAGCGGCAGGGCGGTAGATCACCTGACCTTCCTGTAGCGTGTGCGTGAAATTCGAAATTCTGTCGGGCGACGGAGTCTAATAGCTAAGTATATATCTGCCAGGTAAGTATGTATAAAACTTTATTGTATCATAACAATATCATATTTCTTCTAAAGTCACTTATCTTTCCTCTTCTCTTAATTAAACTCAAGCTTGAATTGTCCTGTTTCTCATTCCTCCGCTGCTGATCACACACTATTTTGAACTGACCATTCTTTATATACCAACTCCGTAAATGTCTGAATGGGTGTTCCATAACTTGAATGGGTGTTCCATAACTTAAGTCAAACTCAACAGGAATTCAGTGCTCCCAAGACAAAATTATTTTTTTGTCTCCTTTACTTTTCGAAGCTTAAATTATTTGTGAGGGGACTGTAACAGTATTTTTGCTTGGTTAGGTTGCTTAATACTTGTACAGTGGGGCCCCCATATTCATGTTCTCCTGATTCCTGGACTCACGCATTCGCGGGTTTCTCTCGGGGCCATATTTACCCTTTATTCACTGGAAATTCACCTATTCATGGTATTTTTCTATGAGAAATATCCTCAAATTTCTGGTTTTTTTAATAAATTTCATCACAAAACCACAATTTGTCATAAAATGATATTGTTAGTATACAATAAAGTTTTGTACATACTTACCCGGCAGATATATACTTAGCTATAGTCTCCGACGTCCCGACAGAATTCAAAACTCGCGGCACACGCGACAGGTAGGTCAGGTGACCAGCCCACTCCCGCCGCTGGGTGGCGGGAATAGGAACCATTCCCGTTTTCTAACCAGAATTTTTCTCTTCCACCTGTCTCCTGAGGGGAGGCTGTGCGGGCCATTAATCGTATATATCTGCCGGGTAAGTATGTACAAAACTTTATTGTATACTAACAATATCATTTTTGTACATGCAACTTCCCCGGCAGATATATACTTAGCTGATTGACACCCTTGGTGGAGGGCAAGAGACAGTTACATACTAAATATTAATGAATATAAAAACGGGGAAACAACATACGTTGTAGGTATATTAAAAACAACCTTGGTTCCTACCTGATATGGAAGAAGACTTCATTGATACTGTCTATGAGTCTGCTTGCCATGAGAGTTTCAGAGAGGATGAGACCTGTGACTGATAACCCTTTCGGATCATGCCAATGGGGGCTTACCCGCTTACATGGCAGAGCCTTTTCTTGGATCGTACCAATGGGGGCTGACCCACTTACATGGCAGAACCTTGACCTGTATCATACCAACAGGGGCTAACCTCTTACACGATAGAGACTTTAGGCCTTTAAAAAAACCTAAGACATCTTTACAAGGAGCATAACGACCAATCCCGACCACCTGACCACAATAACATGTTAGAAACTACGATTTGAAAGGGGTCAATTCCTGCACCCTCTTTCAATCGACCAAATAAACGCACCAAAAACCATTAAAAAACCTTAACCTAATAAAACTAAAAAGGATTGGGGTTCAGCTCCCTGTCCCAGCAACGAATCCGCAGATAATAGTAAGCTCTAGAGTAAAGCATTTATCATACGTCACTTGAATGTCTCTCAAGTAATGGGATGCAAAGACTGAATTGCATCTCCAAAAAGTTGACTCCACTAGAGTCTGTATCGACAAGTTCTTGTGGAATGCTAAAGAGGTAGCGACTGCTCTTACCTCGTGAGCTTTAACTCTAAGGAGGTCCAGTTGTTCTTCTTTACACGCTAAATGGGCTTCCTTGATTACATCTTTGATGAAGAACGCCTGAGCATTTTTTGAGATCTGTCTTCTGGGATCTCTAACTGAGCACCATAAACTATCCTTACTCCCCTTTAGTTCGTTCTTCCTCTCTAAAGTAGAACTTAAGGCTTCTAACCGGGCAAAGAGCCCTTTCTTGTTCTGTACCCACTAGAGACGAAAGTCCTTTTACTCGAAGGTTCTAGGCCAAGGCTTCGAAGGGTTTTCATTCTTCGCCAGAAACATCGGTTTGAAGGAACAAAACGCCGAGTCGTTCCTGAAGCCAACATTATGCTCTAAGGCTTGTAGTTCGCTTACTCTTTTTGCTGAGGCTAGCGCGACCAGGAATAACGACTTCCTTGTTAGATCTCTGAACATAGCCTTATGGGGAGGTTCGAATTTGGGGGTCATCAAGTACTTTAGGACCACATCCAGGTTCCAACTAGGTGCTCTAATACTTCTAGTCTTCGACGTCTCGAAAGATCTAATCAGATCATGTAAATCTTTGTCTTCTGCAATGTTAAGGCCTCTATGCCCGAAGACTGACGAAAGCATACTTTTATAGCCCTTAATTGTAGAGACTGCTAGACTACATTTTTCCTTCAAGTAAAGGAGGAAATCAGCTATATCTGTCACAGAGGTACTGGAAGAGGATATCTTCTGAGCTCTACACCATCTGCGAAACACATCCCACTTCGACTGGTAGACTCGAATAGTAGATGGCCTCCTTGCTCTTGCGATAGCTTTCGCAACTTCTCGAGAAAAACCTCTCGTTCTGACAAGTCCTTCGATAGTCTGAAGGCAGTTAGAGCGAGAGCGGGCAGGTTTTGTGATACCTGTCGAAGTGGGGTTGTCTGAGAAGATCGCTCCTGTTTGGGAGAGATCTCGGAAAGTCTACTATCCATCCCAGTACCTCTGTGAACCAGTTTTGCGCTGGCCAGAACGGGGCTAAGAGGGTCAGTTTGGTTCCCTCTGCTGCTGCAAACTTCCTTACTACTTCCGATACGATCTTGAACGGTGGAAAAGCATACCCGTCTATTCCGGACCAATCGAGGAGAAGGCCGTCCACAGAAATCGCCCTTGGATCGGAGATCGGGGAGCAGTAATTTTCCAGCCTGTTGTTCCAATGGGTGGCAAAAAAGATCTATATTTTGGTCTCCCCCAGAGGTTCCATAGTCTGTTGGCATACCTCCTGATGCAACGTCCATTCTGTAGACAGTACTTGGTCTCTCCTACTCAGAAGGTCGGCTCTTACATTTTTCTCCCCTTGAATGAATCTCGTCAGGAGAGTGATTCTTCTCTCTTCTGCCCAAAGCAGTAGTTCTCTTGCCTTTTCGTAAAGGGAGAACGAGTGCGTCCATCCTTGCTTCCTGATGTAAGCTAAGGCTGTTGTGTTGTCCGAATTGATCTGTAGGACTGAACCTGAGATCTGAGCCTCGAAGTGTATGAGAGACAGGTGAATCGCTGTCATTCCTTCAAATTGATGTGCCAGGACACCTGTTCTTCCCTCTAGGTGCCTGACACTTCTCTCGTCCCTAGAGTGGCTCCCACCCCGCATCTGAGGCGTCCGGAATATAACACTAGCCGAGGGTTGGGAACGTGAAGGGATACTCCTTCGTTGAGCCTGCACGGATTCATCCACCAAAGAAGGTCCTCCTTTATTTCCTTCGTAATCTGGAAGGAATCGGACAGATTTTGAGATCTCTGATCCCAATGTTCTCTTAGGTAGAACTGTAAAGGCCTTAGGTGAAGCCTTCCTAGAGAAATGAACTGTTCCAACGAGGAAAGGGTCCCCAGAAGACTCATCCATCCCTCGCGGAACATTGTTCTTTCTCTAGGAAGGTTGCTACTTTTCCAAGCAGCGTTTTTGTCTTCCTGTGATGGAAATACATGAAAACCCCAAGAATCCATCCGAATCCCCAGATAAACAATGTTCTGCTGGGGAATCATCTGGGATTTCTCGAGGTTTACTAACAGTCCCAAGGACTGTGTTAACTTCAGTGTCAGATTTAAGTCCTCCAGACATCTGACTCGCGACTGTGCTCGTATCAGCCAGTCGTCTAGATACAAGGATATTCGAATCCCTTCGAGATGAAGCCAGTGAGCCACATTTTTCATCAGTCCTGTGAATACTTGAGGGGCTGTTGAGAGTCCGAAGCATAGGGCCCGAAATTGAAATACTCTTCCTTGAGCCAATAAACCTGAGGTATTTCCTGGAAGACAGGTGTATTGGCACGTGGAAATACGCATCCTGCAGGTCAGGGATACCATCCAGTCCCCTGGACGAAGGGCTGCTAAAACCGAGGATGTCGTCTCCATTGTGAACTTCCTCTTTGCTACGAACACGTTCAGGGCGCTCACGTCCAGAACTGGCCTCCAACCTCCTGAACTTTTCGGAACCAAGAACAGGCGATTGTAAAACCCCTGAGAAGAGAGATCTTTTACTTCCTCTATGGCTTCCTTGTAAAGCATCTGCTCCACGAGATGTAGAAGGGCTTGTTTCTTGACAGAGTCCTTGTAGTTTGCTGTCAACTCCCTTGGAGTTGTAGTCAAGGGAGGTTTTTCCCTGAAGGGGATTAAATATCCTTTCTTTAGGATGGATAGGGACCAGGCATCGGCACCTTTCTGTGCCCAAGTCTCGTAAAGTTTAGAAGCCTTGCACCCACTTTTGTGTCTGGAGGACCGACCCCCTCTCATTGGGTCTTGACGAACGGCCTTCGAGACCTTCCTCTCTTCTCCGATCGTCTACTTCTGAGAGAGGATCTAGGGGCAGACCTTCCCCGAAAAGGGCTGCTGGAAGGGAACTTTCTCCTTCTTCGTACTGAACAGCAGATTTTAGTCTTTTAGCTGACTGGGCCAACAGGTCCTGTGTGGCCTTTTCTGATAAGGTCCTCGAAATATCCCTCACTATTTCCTGAGGAAAGAGGTGACTAGAGAGGGGCGCGTATAACAGGGAGGATCTCTGCAGAGGCGAAACAGATTTCGTTAAGAAGGAGCTAAACACTGCCCTCTTCTTCAGAATACAGGATCCAAAAAGGGATGCCACTTCATTGGAGCCATCCATAACCGCCTTGTCTAGGCAAGTTAATACGCTGCCCAACTCCTCCATGCTAACGAAGTCTGGGTCTTGAGACTTCTTGGCTAAAGCTCCCAAAGCCCAGTCCATGAAATTAAAGACTTCGAGAGTCTTGAACAGGCCCTTGATGAGATGATCAACCTCACACATCCCCCAAGAGGCTTTTGCAGAATGCAGAGAGCGTCGTCTTGATGAATCTACCAGAGCGGAAAAGTCCGCATCTGAGGACGAAGGGAGTCCCAGGCCCATCGGCTCCTTGGTGTCATACCACATACCTGGTTTTCCCGTTAGCTTGGAAGGAGGACAAGCGAATACCGTCTTCCCCGCTTCCTTCCTCGATCTGAGCCAGCTCTCAAGGCTCTTCAGAGACTTTCTCATAGAGAAAATAGGGGTCATCCTGACAAGGAGGAGGACTTTCGACAGTTTCGTGCTGGATAATAAAGATCCCGGAGAAGGGGGATCCGACGGGCGTAGCGAGTCTCCAAACACTTGCAACAAAAGAGAAGCAAGTCTCTTATAGTCCGAAACTCCTGCATCTTTGGGGATTTCTTCTTCCGAAACTTCTTCCAAAAGAGCTGCAGGCGAAGAGGGCTTTCCCTTTTCCGGAGCCCAATCCGGAGAAAGAAGCCTTTTTCTCTCGCGAATCCTATCTGCAGGAGAATCAATGTCCATTTGTTGGATAATATCCGAAAACTTGGTCCTATCCTCCTTCCTGCAAGAGTCCTGGAGTTTCCCTATACTCGGGCTTCTGATCTGCTCCTTGCGCCTGCTAGGAGAGGCGCTTGCGTCCTGAATAAGACGCCTGTGAGGCGAAGAGCGCCTGCGAGGAGAAAAGAGAACATCCTGTTCCTGGCGCCAAGAAGGAGAAGGCCGGCTTTTTTGCGTCCTGGTGAGTGCGCCTGGGCCAAGAAGGAGAGGCGCTTGCGTCCTGGTGAGGGCGCCTGGTCCAAGAAGGAGAGGCGCTTGCGTCCTGTTGAGGACGCTTGGAAGGCGAAATGCGCCTGCGAGGAGAAAGGAGAACCCTTTGTTCCCGTCGTCCAGTAGAAAAGGCGCTTGCGTCCTGGTAACTGCGTCTAGCAGGAGAAAAATTCATGGTGCCTACTCGGCGAGACTCTTGCGTCCTTAGAAGGATATCTATAAGATCCTACGGGACTCCTGATTTCTGGGCACTTGCCGGAGGGAGAGGGTTGTTCCTTCGAGAATCGTCTAGATGAACGAACGCTCCTTCCTTCTTGCGGAGCTCTGAAAAGAGAGGGGCTCTCTTCTCTCCCGGAGCTCTTAGCCGAACGAATTCTCTCACGAGAAATCCGCGAAAAATCAGGTGGAAGGAGGCTCTCAGGCTCCTGGTACTTGTCATGAGAGGCGCAATTGCCTCTAGAAAAACTCCTGGGAGAACTCTCGCTCGCAGGGAGTTTCCGATCAGCGACCTTAGAAGGAGAGGACATACGAGTCCTGTCATAACTAACTGAAGAAGGTTTCGCTGGGGACGAAAACCTTTCAGGCGAGGAGCATCTGCTGGCGCCAGGGCGCCTACTCTCTGAGGCTCTCCTAACAGAACTCTTGATGGGAAGAGAAACGTCTTTCTTCCTAGAAGAGCCTTCTGAAAGAACTCCTACTAAGGCGGACAACTGCTGCTGGAGTCCTACCAAAACTTCCTTCGTCTTGTGAGCAGTGAGCAAAACCTTCCGGAGAAGAGTCAGGAGATCTCGTAGCTCTCTTCTTACGAGCAGGAGAATACTCCGGAAAAGGTTCAGGACTGGAATGCAAAGATTCGCTTGCTGGCGTTTTCCAGGTTCTCTTAAGAGGGCGCGACTTAGAGGTAGAACTCCATCCTCTTCTTGGGGACGAAGAGTCCGAGTCAGAAAAGCACTTCCTGAGGACGCTTTTGCAATAGCTGTCCTTGGCAGCCTGGGAAGCGGCTACAGGATCTGCCGAAGGGACGCCTGACCGTTGGGAATACTCTACATCCCCCTTGCGGCTTTCGACATTCCTCCTCCCTTGGTCATGGGAGTCTGAAAGAGGTCTATAGGCTAGGTAGCAATGCGGAGTCGGTCAGACGCCCCCTCCACTTCACTGGGGACACTGCACAAATCACTGCACACGTCACTGCGCTTACCTGTCTCCTTCATCGCTTGCAGTTGCAATTTTAAGTTGATAATTGAGGCTCTCATTGCAGCCATTTCCGTAGACGCATCCACAGGTTAGCTGCTGGGGGAAGGGGCTGAAACCAAACTATGAGAAGGTGAATTAACAGAAGAGTTAGGAGCTACTTCCTGCTCAATAGAGCAGGATCTACTTGAGCTTCTGATGGAAGCCCTCCTAACTATCTTTCTCAAGTTTCCTTACATAAGAAGCCAAGGTCTTCCATTCCACTTCCGTTAAACTCTCACATTCCAGACAGGTATTAGTTGCAGAACAATCATTCCCCCTACATTTTTTACAGACCGTGTGAGGATCCACCGACGCTTTCGGTAGCCTCACCTTACATTCCTCTTTCGTACACACTCTAAATACAGGTACCACGTCAGACATTTTAAAGAGAATCCAAAAAACGGTCCACGATAAGCGTATGCCAAAGCCAAAGATCAATATACATCACCAAAGGTCAAACAGATAATCCTCGGCCAACGAGAAAAGAATTCCAAAGCAGGAGGTACCAACAACGGTGTTGTTGTTACCGGCGACAGAAAAATTCTGGTTAGAAAACGGGAATGGTTCCTATTCCCGCCACCCAGCGGCGGGAGTGGGCTGGTCATCTGACCTACCTGTCGCGTGTGCCGCGAGTTTTGAATTCTGTCGGGACGTCGGAGACTATAGCTAAGTATATATCTGCCGGGGAAGTTGCATGTACAAAATTGTATTTTTCCTAACTATACAAACCTGAGGTCCTTTAACAATAGGAAGGTAATCAGCGCCAAGCTGGACCGGTCATAAGCTTAGAACAAGGGGTTCGATTTTTAACTGCTTGTCCGGTAGTCGGGAGTCCCGCCCGACAGAGAGGTAAAGATTCACTTTGCTTTAGGCCCAGGAAAATAGAGTGAGGGGTGGCATGAGGTGGGACTATGTGTAAAGGACCTCAGGTTTGTATAGTTAGGAAAAATACAATTTTTGACAAATTGTGATTTGTTCCGATACGTATACAAACAATAGGAAGACTCACTTATTGGTGGGTGGAATCTGAGTCTTATGAACAGACTGGTGTTTGTCCGACCTTGGTTCCCTCCCTGGTCGTAAGAGCAGAGGGAGGGATCCAAGCCTCTGTCCAGCTGATCAGGGTGTGCACTGCAGGATCAGTGGCCAGACCTCTGGACCAAATTCATAAGAGGGAGGCAAGTGTGCCTCTTATGAATAGCAGGCAAGAACTAGTTCCTAATTCAAGACCCAAAATAAAGTTCTGGGTTTGTCTCTTGTTGGCATCCACTCCCCCCCTTGTAAGGGGAGTGGTGGATAACTGCTCCCATCCCTACTGAAAGGGATAGGTTGGTGCTTGGTTGAGTAGCTTACCTGCATCTGCCTCCTGTCCAGCGTAGTGACGACCACGGCCCTCTGCCCACAGGTAGAGGAGAGAAAAGAGGAGGAAGAGAAGCCAGTCACACTCTTTCACTCGTCCATTCATGCAGTCACACAAGGATGTGATGCAGTTCTGTCCGCTCGGGAGCTGGGTAAACTACACCACCTGTTGAGCAGCCACCACGGGTCCCAAGGAAAAGGTGTCCAAGGACCTGTGGGCAATATCCCGGAGGTAGGAGGAGGTAAAGGTGGTCTGGTTGGCCCAAACCCCTGCCTTCAGAACCTGCACCACGGAGAAGTTCTTTCAGAATGCAAGGGTTGGGCCAATACCTCTGACTTCGTGGGCTCTTGGACGAAGGGTGCGGGTGTCGTCACTACCATCTGTGTCGTACGCCCTCCTGATCACCTCACGAAGCCAGAAAGAAAGTGTGTTCTTGGATACCTCTTTCTTGGTAACCCCGGTACTAATGAAGAGGCGTCGACACTCAGGCCTGAGGTGGCGAGTTCTCTTCAGATAGCGCCATAGCGCCCTCACAGGACAAAGCAGCATCTCATCCGCATCATCGTTAGTGAAGTCCTTCAGGGAGGGGATCGTGAATGACTCGAACCGGTCGTCAGGGACCGAAGGGTTCTGAGTCTTCACTACGAAATCCGGGACGAAATAGAGCGTCACAGATCCCCATCCCCTCGAATGCTTAACATCGAAGGAAAGACCATGAAGTTTCCCTACTCTCTTCACCGATGCCAGGGCCAGCAGGAAGAGGGTCTTGAGGGTCAGATCCCTGCCTGACGACTCTCGGAGTGGCTCAAAGGGTCTTCAAGTCAAACTCCTAAGGACGAGAGTCACATCCCTGCCCGGGGGCCTGAGTTACCTGGGTGGGCAAGACCTCTCAAAGCTCTTTATGAGGAGGGAGATCTCTAAGGAGGAGGAGATATCCACTACCCGCAGTTTGAGGACTAGAGCCAAGGCGGCTCTGTATCCTTTAACTGTGGAGACGGAGAGGAGCTTCTCTCGGCAAAGGAAAACGAGGAAATCCACTACCTGCTGAAGAGTGGCTCTGAGAGGAGAGAGACCCCATCCACGACACCAACCACAGAAGATGGCCCAATCCCCCTGGTACACCGCTGCTGAGGACTGTCTGAGGTATCCAGCCATCTGTTGCTGCTTGGCGAGAAAAGCCTCTCGCTCGCAAGAGATGGTGGATAACAGCCAGCCGTGAAGAGACAGGGATCGAACCGAGTGGTGGTACCATTCCACATGTGGTTGGCACAGGAGGTTGTGCCAGGGGGAAAGCTCTCTCGGTGCTTTGGCAAGCAGAGCCAGCAGGTCCGGGTACCAAACCGCCTGGGGCCATTTGGGTGCCACCAGAATCATCCGAAGATTCGTGGTGACCAACACCCTGCTGATCACCTTGCGAATCAGACAGAACGGGGGGGAAAGGCGTATACGAAGAGGTTGTCCCACAGATGTTGAAGAGCATCCTCTGCAGCTGCCCATGGGTCCGGCACAACTGAGTAGAAAACCTGGAATTTTCTTTTGTGCCGGGTGGCGAACAGATCCACGACTGGACGCCCCCACAGGTTGAAGAGCCTTTCCACCACGACTGGACGCCCCCACAGGTTGAAGAGCCTTTCCACCACGTCTGGGTGAAGGGACCACTCGGTCCCTATCACTTGATCTTGACGTAAGCTTGTCTGCCACTACGTTCCTCTTCCCTGGAATGTAGCGAGCTGACAGCACTACTGAGTGAGCCACGGCCCACTCGTGCACCTGCAGCGTCAACCGGTGTAGCGGAAGGGACACTAGGACCCCTGCTTGTTGACGTAAGCCACTACCGTGGTGTTGTCGCTCATCAACACCACTGAGTGTCCCATCAGACATTCCTGGAACTCTTGGAGAGCGAGAAACACTGCCTTGAGCTACAGAACGTTGATGTGAAGGTGCTTGTGCTTGTCGTGATGATCCCACACACCTGCAGCCAGCAACTCCTCCAGATGTGAGCCCCATCCCTCAGTCGACGTGTCTGAGAACAGCAACATCTCGGGCAGGGGGGGTTGGGGTTGCGAAGAGGCACTCCTCTCACGAGGTTCCTGTCGTCCAGCCACCAGGCTAGGTCCTGGCTCACCTCCTCCGTGAGAGACACGGGAAAGTAAGGCAGATCTCTTGCCTGTGACCAACTCTCCTTTAGCCTCCATTGAAGAGACCGCAGGTGAAGACGCCCGTGAGGGACTAGCTTCTCGAGAGACAACAGGTGACCGATCACGACCTGCCATTGCTGAGCTGGCTGTTCCTGTCTCTCTGCCTCCCTGAACCTGCTGATCCGCGAGTCCGCGAGTCCGCGGGGAAGACTCTCCCTGCTACCGTATCTATCAGCATGCCCAGGTACTTCATCCACTGTTTGGGCTCGAGATCTGACTTCTCGAAGTTTACTATGATCCTGAGATCTCGGCAGAACTCGAAGAGTCGATCCCTGTCCTGTAGCAACTGTGAGCGGGAGCTTGCCAGGACCAGCCAATCGTCGAGATACCTCAGAAGACGTATCCCTACCGAATGGGCCCAAGCCGACACCAAAGTGAACACTCGCGTGAACACCTGTGGGGCGGTTGAGAGTTCTCCCTGATGGACTCGAGCACTGAGCGTGTCCTTTCCATCATGAACCGAGTCTGGCGAACGAGTCGGTTCAAGGGAGAGAGATCTATCACCGGGCACCAGCCCAAAGTCGACTGTAGAAGCCCGGCGACTGATCCCATACGATCTCCACATTTCCTTTGCTAAGCATGGCTTCTACTTCCTGCCAAAGCGCTACGTCCCTAGCAGAACCGGGAACGTACATCTGTAGATGGACTAGGTTGGAGGTGAGGGGTGGCCGTGACTCAAAGGGTAGTAGATACCCCTCACGAAGGACATCCACTATCCAGGTCTCGGCTCCGTAGCGCTGCCAAGTTGCCCAATGGCTTGCCAGGCACCCCCCAAACTTCCGGCAGCAGGTGAGGGATAACACTGTCCCTAGCGTTTCCCTCTCTTGGACTTCTTCCCAGTTCCTCCTCGAGAGAAGGAGGACTGGGAGGTGGGCTGGTTACGGTCGCTCCTTAGCAAAGAAGTCGAAGGCTGAGTCTTTCCTCTTGGTCGAAGAGGAAGCGCCAGCTAAGCTCTTGGGCTTAGCCGCAGTGGCTTGAGGCTACCCAATCGCCTTCGAGACTGCCTGGTGGACTAAATGGTCACTGTCGTCAGTGCACTGTTGCTCCACCGCAGCATCCACCATCTCTCTCGGGAAGAGAGAGGCAGGGGCACTCAGCAATGGTCCGTTGCGGAGGCCCAAAGCCGCCTTGCACCCTGCCGGGTGAGGACTGCATCCCTACACCTCAAAAACAGGTTGGCCGTCTGGTGGGCCAGGTAGGAAATCGCCCTACCACCAGACTGGCACAGTCTCCCGAAAGCCAGGTCTCCTTCAGGAGTGATGTTTCCCGATGAGGCCGCGACCTTAGACACTGTGAGGGACCACAGGTCTAACCAAGAGACTGCTTGGAATGCTGCCATGGCAGTTGATTCCAAGGCCACTGCCTCTTACTGCGAGAACCAAAGGTTCTCTGACAGCTGGTGCTGAAGAGACACCCCCGGAGTTAGCCTAGTTAGCTCAGGGTTAACCTGCTTGGGCGGCAGAGGGTCCTCCGAAGGCACATAGCAGCGCCTCTGTTGTGGTAGAGGTGGGGGAAGGAGCTTGAACGACCTGCTGGACTGAAGTGATCCCTCCTATCCGGAGACGAGAGAGTCCACCTGGCTCAACACACTGTCAGCCAAGGCTGATCATGGCAGACCCACCGTCGTCCTGGGTTCCCTCTTGGGGTCCCAGAACGACTCCAGCCTAGGCATAGGCTCGGAAGGTGGGAGCCGCAACCCTTCCCCGAGGTCATTGTGCTGACGAATCGGCGCAATTACCTCTGCAAAAGACCTCTGGATCTCGGGAGTGACTGCGTCCTGCGGAGATGGGCCATCAAACCCATCCAAAGAGAACGCCTCCCGAGCTCCTCCTCCCTCCACAGGAGGAACCACCACAGACCCCTCGTGGTCTCCTCCAACCACTTGGGCATACGATCTGGTCGGTCCTAGGACCGTGCCAGGTTTGTAGGAGGGATCGTGAGAAGCACACTCCTTGCAATCGCTCCTGATCGCCTTGCTCTTCCCAGTGTAGCTCGAGGAAGGTGAAGGGACTGGAAAGGAAGACCTAACGCCCCCTCCGTGCCCACCGGCAGAACCGGTGTGCTGGGGGGGGGCTGCAGGGGACCGCCAACCCGCGGTGGCAATCGAGCTACAGGCCACCATGGTCGCGCAGCTCTCCGGGGAAGAACGGCTGGACCGAGAACAGCGGCGATGGTCCCGAGCGTCAGAAGAGCTGCTGCTGGTCCCCCTATCCGACCGGTCCCGGTGGGAGCGGCGGTCAGGGGACCGGCAGAGCCCGCTGTCATGGTGGGAGCAAGGCCTGTGTCCTCACGGCTCGCCACATTGCCTGAACCAGCTGAAGCTGGTCCTGGCGACCGAGGGGACCTCTTCCTCACCTCAGCCCGCGGCTGGTCTGGGACCGTCGCGTCAACCCTGGGTACCGGTGGCTCGCCACAAGGGCGATCGCTGGCCTGGCGGGAGTCACCTGAGTGGGGCGCGAGACAATGCATCTGGGATGCACAGCAACTTACCCGCACGCCACACAGCTGTAAAGATGTAGGGCAAGATTTTCTCCTTGAGGCGCTGGAGACGAGAGTTCTTGATGGCATCCAGCGTATAACTGTTCAGAATAGGTATGAGGGGCCGGTGATCCGTCATCAGAGTAAAATTCTGTAGGCCTGCTAAATATAGCCTACATTTCGACATTGCCCAGACAACAGCTAGCATCTCAAGCTCGATGGTGGCATATCGTGTCTCTGCGTCAGCGAGAAACCGAGAACCACACTGAACTAGACGCAGGTGTCCATTACCATAGTCCTGCAGGAGGGCATATCCAATGCCGTGGGGGCGTGAAGCGTCCGTCTGAAGAACAACAGGTAGGTCTGGGTCAAAGAGGGCGAGAACTGGTGGACTGGTGAGAGCTAACTTGACACGTTGAAATGCTTCATCATGGTCGAAGGTCCAAACAAATGTTCTCTTGGGACTCATCAGGGGACGTAAAGGTTGGGCTGCAATGGAGATGTCAGGCGTGAACTCCGCTAACTGGTTGACCAATCCCATAAACGATCTGAGGTCTGTCAGGTTAGCAGGGGTTGGGAAATCCTTGATGGCACTGACTTTCTGCTTATCAGCTGAGATGCCGTCTCCTGAGAGATTGTACCCACAGAAATTCACGGAGGGTGCAGCGACCACAAATTTATCCTTGTTGAGTGTGATCCCAAACTTGCGGCACCGGGTGAGCACTTCGTGGATACGATGAAGGTGTGTAGCGTAGTCTTCGTCGTGGAGGAGAAGGTCGTCTATGACCTTAACACAGTTTTGGACACCTTGAAGGGCCATATCACCTCGCAGGCAGAAGGCATTTAACCACCTTTATTATGGCGTAATAAAGGTGGTTAAATGCTGATCTTCTGCCAGTTCCATCTGCCAGTAACCATAGAGAGCATCAGCTGTGGTGAAATATAGAGCCTTCGGGCCTACACTGCGAATAGCGGCGTAGGGTGTGGGTGAAGGATGGGCTGGACAAGACACCTGGCTATTCAACTTGGTCAGATCGACAGTGATTCGTACTCCTGTCCCATTCTTGGGAACGACGACGAGAGGGTGGCACCAAACTGACGGGTCATCACCAGCAGGTTTGATTATCCCTTGGGCCACCATGGAGTCAAGCTCTTCTTTGACTTGGTCCTTAAAAGCGAATGGAATCTGTCTTAGGGTGTGGATGGCAAAAGGCACTGCACCGTCCTTAAGGTGGATTCTCATGGGAGGACCAGCCATAGGCTTGAGAGGAGCTGTCTTCAACTCTTCTTTCGAGACCAACACATCTTGAAACTCTTGAAGAAAGTATTCCTTAACTGCTGAAGGTGATGTGGTCGCTGAGATGGGTAGCTCCTTGACTCTATTAACGTGTTTGACTTCTAAAATAGGTTTAGGGAAATCAGGAGATATTATGGCCAGTTCCTCACAATGACCATAGGATAAAAGTGGGAATTCCACAATTTCATGCACTTGAATCCTGGCGAGACAGGATCGCTTGCCTAGTGTAAGGGTAGCTTGTAATATACCCAGAGCAGGTGACATTGGGGATCCATCCGCGGTGAACGTAGCACTTTGCGGAGGCGTCTGCAAACAGCTCCTGGAGATACCCAATGTGTCAAGGTGCTGCTTTCCAATAACAGTGACATCGGCACCTGTGTCTGGTAACATGTTAATGCGAGACTTAACATCGCCAAACGACAAGAGGACACAGATAGGTTTGGGCGTCTTGGAAATGGTGCGAGGCGATCCTAGGCGACGACAGCTGGTCCTTGAATCTTGCGATTTGTTGTTGACTGAAGAGGCACCACTGTTGCTTGAAGATCTGTCCTGACGAAGATTCTTCTTATTCTCCCTACAACACTTATCGAAGTGTCCAATGCGGTGACACAGACGGCACTGGACCTTGCTGGCAGGACACTTCATGGTCCTGGACCAATGACCAACGCGGTCGCAGCTTTTACAAGTACTGTTGGCCGCAGGGCATTTGTCTTGATCATGCTGACGAGCACAGTACTGGCACCAAGTTGCTGAGTTCGAGGGTTTCGGCGAAGGTGGATGCTTTCCGCTTGACTTCTTGTTTCTCTTGTAGGCCGAAACAGCACACAGCTGATTGGGTGGGGCACGTATGGCAGAAGTTGCAGTTTTAGCCGCCTCATACGACCGACAGGTGGTGATGAAATCTTGCAAAGAAGAATTGGCATCCAAGGCGATCAACTTGTGAACCAAATCCGCGTCTCGAATGCCCATCAAGATAATCATTTTCAGCTGGGTATCTTCACATGCGACGGCGGTACCTGGGCATAAATCAACTTCTTCCACAAGGCGTCGAAGTTTCACATAGAAATCAGCGAAAGATTCTCCTTCCGATTGCTTGCAGCTAAGTAACTCTCTTCGGCGAAGTTGCAGTTTTAGCCGCCTCATACGACCGACAGGTGGTGATGAAATCTTGCAAAGAAGAATTGGCATCCAAGGCGATCAACTTGTGAACCAAATCCGCGTCTCGAAATGCCCATCAAGATAATCATTTTGCAGGGATGGGGGTATCTTCACATGCGACGGCGGTACTGGGCATAAATCATTCTTCCCCCTTTCCACAAGGGGCGTCGAAGTTTCACATAGAAATCAGCGAAAGTATTCTCCTTCCGATTGCTTGCAGCTAAGTAACTCTCTTCGGCGAAGTACTTCATTCCTTAAACCCTTTATATGTGACTGTAAGGCGTCCAGGACTTCATCTACAGGCTTATCTGTAGAGGGAGATATTTGAAGTGTGTGTTCTAAAACACGCTGTGTTTCCAGGGTTAAACACATCCTCATCTGGATCATTTGCTTTTCCCGTGGAAGCTTAGAAAGATCCACCATGACAGCATAGTCATCCCACCGACGTCTCCATTCCCTGAACATCTGGAATGTTGCATCTGCCTTCAGTGGGGGTGGCGTTTGCGCGGTTGCTTTCTGTGGTGGTGGAAAAGAGGGTTGACTGGAGTTCGAAACCACCTCTGTGCCAGGTGTAAGGGTACCTGAATGAGAATGGATGATTGGTGCAAGAGTTTGAATGAGGGCAGTAAACCTTGCATTCTCCTCTTCTCTTCTAAGATCATCTTCTCTAAGGCGAATTGCTTCTTGTTCCCTTCTTCTTTCTTCTTCACGTTGTCTGTCTTGTCTTCTTGTTTCATCTTCCCTTCTTTCTCTCATCCTCATACAAGCGAGATTCCTCTAAAAACTTAATCAAAGCGAGGAAATCTGTCCCAGTAGCTTGAGAGGTAGGTGGGGGCTTAAAAGTGGTGGGGAGGGAGAGACTGGATGCTCCAACACTCCCCCAACACTCAGAGTGTGGGCGCCCACATTACTGAATTGCCACTGTTCTGTGGGCTCTTCTAAATGGTCTGCAGGCATACCTTTCGAGTCCATCATCATTGTCAATGTGCAGTGCGCAAGAATAAAGTTCCAACAAAATTATTAAAATTATCCCAAAACGTCTGGTACAAGAATAATAAATAAAATTCGTTGAAGCGTGAGTGTGTGCGTATGTGCGAGAAATACGTCAGCCAACAAGGGGACTATTGAGCGATAGTGTCTGCCTACGGCAGCTCACATCCAAGGCGAGGTTGCCAAGTCGACTGGATCAGACTCACTGACTCAGTCATCCCGTGACATGGCATGAGTGCGAGTGTGACAGTCGGTGCTCCGGCAAAGCCACAACAGAATAAATGCGTACTCAATAAAATAACATAACAAATCACTAGAGCACACAAAAAAGGCACTATAAAAGCACAATGCACTGCACAACACTTCACTGAGTACTTGAGGCACTACACTGCACATAACATAGAATAAATCAGCTGGGACACGAAAGCACATTTGAACTGAACATCCAATATGGCCATGACCGTCCGGTTCCCGATGTCCAAGTCTTGATAAACTTCACACAATACGACACTTCCAAAGTTCACTGCGCCATGTATATGTTGGTAAACTCCTTAACCTTAAGTGGAGGGGCAAGGACACAACTTAAATGTAGGTTCTAAATGTCTATTGTAGAAATATATACAAGATCCAGGGGACAAAGAGCAGCCAGCTAAACAAACAGACAGACGAGACGGGACTGCCTCGCGAGAGCAATAATTACAATGTTGCCAATACTTAAATGTTGCCATATCATATTACTGGACTTAACATGGGATACTCTAATGGCGCGCAACATGTGAAATAATGTTTGAACATAATAATAACATAATAATACTGGTACATGTGAAATGCGTCTTTTTCATGTACCTACAATTTTATCAAAAAGTTAACAAAAGCGTATGCCGAACCAAAGATCCATTACTTCCCTGTAAAAGTTAGCCCAGGCGATCGATGGCGATGAAACACGAAAATCCATCAGGAGGAACTGCAAACGTTGTTTACATTCCAAGCGACAGAAAAAATATGAATTAGAAAACGGGTATGGTTCCTATTCCCGCCACCCAGCGGCGGGGGGGGTAGATCACCTGACCTACCTGCCGCGTGTGCCGCGAAATTTGAATTTCTGTCGGGGACAACGGAGTAATAGCTATGTATATATCTGACAGGTAAGTTGAATGTATAAAACTTATATTTGACAATATGGTTTGAGATGGTGACAGTCTTTCTCTAGCAAGCTTAGGCCTCAGCCCTTTCTTCTCAAATTTGGGGATCACAGCTTGACTCAGCCCTTTCTTGTCAAGATTTGGGGATCACAGCTTGACTGGTTATGTTGAACCTTGAAGTAGTAACAGTTGTCAATCTTTGCACAATGGTTAAGGTTTGTTCTCCAAGCTTGTGGGCACCTCCTATTTATAAGCTTTGTATGGATGCCACTGCCTCACCAGTCCATCATTTGATTGTTGGTCTTATACAAGAGTTGGTGCTAAGTTTCATTTTACAGCAGGGAGTGACTGACATGGGGGCTTGGGTCAAGCAGCTTCCTCCTACTCCCCTATTAGCTGACTCCCATTGGTGCTAGAGAATTTATTCTTACATTAAGAGAAAGGTTTGTTCCTTAAAAGAACAATGGGGGCTAGGTTATTCCCATGAATTTCTTTTTTTATTGGTTTGTCTTCAGCAATAGTTACATCCAGAGTTTCTCACGTTTCTCCCTGTCAGACCTGTCTTGGCTCTTTATGCTCACTCCTAAATATGTATGCAATGGTCATGATCATGCTAGGAGGAGCGTCCCATCTAAGTCCTGGCCAGCAATCAAATGTATAAAAATAGTTCCTTACAATAAGTATTTTTTCAAAGTGACTGCCTCATGCTTCCTTGTTTCAATGTGTCATACTTCCTTGTTTCAATGTGTCATACTTCCTTGTTTCAATGCATGAAATGTACTTTGATAGCCTAAGATTTGTGGTTAAAAGTGCACTGTCCACATGCAAACAAACCTTCGGTCTTAACAATAAGATAATTTTCTAGCGCCTAGATGGATCTGGTTAAATTGCAGATGAAAAGCAAGGAATCTTGTGAGATCTGGCTACATGTCCGTATATCGGGTGAAAAGTGGTTATTTGTCATATTTCATCTGCCTACCACCTCCACAAATTTGTCATCCTCAAGGTTTTTTACTGTATGTAATCTTAACATTTAAGTCTGTGTATGTGTGTGTGTCTACACATCCACAAACATCAGTTATGAAACACTATGCATGTATGTATATACTGTGCCCACTTACACCCACCCACCCACCTCTCTCTCTCTCTCTCTCTCTCTCTCTCTCTCTCTCTCTCTCTCTCTCTCTCTCTGTAACATACATTTTTCAGCCTGTTTGTGTATGCTTACACATATGCAACATGTTAAGGTAAACTATGCACTATACTGTGTATTTTCTCTCTCTCTCTCTCTCTCTTTTCTGTGCCCAAATCTTTTTTAATGAAACACAGCCCTGAGTGAGAGGAAAGGCAAACAGATGCATGGTAAGTGAATACTAGTTTATAAATGTAATAAATGTATGCACTTCCAGTAGCAGTACGGCGTCAATAACCTCGTCGTTGCGACGCCAGTAAGAATTAATAAATCAATCAATCAATCCAGTAGCAGTATATATGCACACATACACAGACTGAAAACATATATAGGTATGTAACACTACATTAAAGTATTAGGTACAATACTATAATAGTACATTAAATCAACGTTACTAAAAATGTGTAGGCTATTTGTAAATCTTTGAAACTTTCCGGGAGCGAGTGGAACCCCCCACCAACCCCCTCCCCAAGGAACAACTATTCATTAGGTTGAGGTACCACTTCTGTAATGTAAAAGACATTGTAAAAGGATGATTTGCACTTAGTGTACGTATGACCACAATAACCACAAGCATTATCAGTTTTGTCATATATCAAGAATGAAATGAAAATTTGCATAAATTTCAAGCTCATTTTAGATAAAAACGACTACTCAAATTAAAAATTCATTATATCTATGTACTAAAAATGTATTTTATTCTATACGCTACAGTATGTGGTAGTCTCAAAATTGGGTTTATTTTCAGGAGCTGACCCTAATCAGAAAAATCATGATGGACTCACAGCTCTTCATCAGTGCTGCATTGATGGATCCTTAGACATGGTAACACTTTTACTTGAAAATGGAGCGAATGTCAACATCAAAGACAGAGACCTTTGGACGCCTCTTCATGCTGCAGCAACGTGTGGCCATTTCAAAATCGTAAGCCTCCTTATAAAGGCTGGTGCTGATCTGACAGCAATAAACGGCGATGGCGATATGCCTCATGACATAGCTGAAGATGAAGTCATGCAACAGTACTTGGAGAATGAATTGGCTAAGATTGGACTGACAGAGAATGAAATCAACCACATTCGCAATTCTTCCCATTCATCTATGTTAGCAGATATCAACTATGTTTTGTCCAGTGGAGGAGATCTGAATCAACCATTAGACCAAGGAGGTACATTTCTTCATGTGGCTATTGCAAGCTGTTTTAATGACATAGCTTATTTATTATTGAGAGAAGGGGCATCTGCCTCAGTACGTGACGATGATGGATGGGAACCTATTCATGTTGCAGCTTACTGGGGAAATGAAGAAGCTCTTGATTTACTTAGCAATCAAGAGGATACTGATATAAGATCTACAACAGACAATGGAGAAACACCATATGACCTCTGTGAAGATCACGAGATGAAAATACACATTCTACAAAAAATTAGTGATGTATCTCGGAAATATGGCTCTGTCAAAACATACATCAATCCACATCCACAACCATCCATTAAAAAGTTAAAGAGTTGTAATGAAAGTGATGTTGAAATGATCAGCCACTTCGATGACTACGAAGAGACAATAACGGATGTCTTGAACTTTAACATTTATGCAGATCAAACAAAATCTCAAGAAACAGATAAAGAGAATATTCATGACCAAAATGGTAGTGATGTTGAAGAAGTACAAGAGAGTCTGCAAGATAACAGTTCCAAAGATCATACATCATATACCATACTCAACCTGGAAGCCTCTGAATTTTCTGAACGAAGGAATTCTGTTAAAGAAGCGAAGCACTTAGCACCAGTAAAACGAGCTAATAGTTTGGAAAGACACCAACAGCCCCCATACATCACAAACAACATCAAAGACGGAAATGACGATGCGCATGAAAAAACTACAGATAACATACTTGATTTGATAACCACATTGAGCGCTCCACAGCAGCCAATTATCACAATGGAAGACGATGATGACGAAATTATTGGATACCCACAAGGAATTGCAAATCCTCTTTATGTACAAGAAAATAATTATATGAGAAACATGAAAGATGACAAAGAAGTACATGTAACAGATGGTAACCAAAAAGACATAAAAACTAACCATGTGCTTCCTACTACACCATCAAAAGTTCAGAGACCCACTGAGACAGGACAAACTACATTACAAGTAATGAAACACTCCAAACCAAGAGCACCAACACCACCACAAGATCAAAGACATCAATCTCCTGAGACTTTTATACCAAGAAATGAACCTGAAGTACATAATGATACAAAATACCTTTCAAGACAAAATGCTACTTCATCATTAAAGACTCAAGATTTTACAGAAATGAACAATAATATGTTAGGAAAAGGTTCTTTAATAAATACAACACTTATGGACCTGAAAAAAAGGCGTCAGGAGGCAAGGCTAATGCAAAGAGTAAACTTGGAGGCTGACAGCAAAGCTACCTTGACAAAATCTACATTTTATAATGAATGTGAAACTTATGATCCACCACCAAGTCCAACAATGATTCGTTATCACTTTAAAATGAGTGAAGAAGAGTTTAATGGTCAACAGATTATCAGAGTAAGGAAATGTATCATAATGTAAAGGATTCTAATTTTACTTAATACAACACCCATGTTGGATAACAGCAGTACATGTCTTTAATCAATTACCATTATTTTCAGTTCTTAACTGGAGGTAACACCAAAATTTTCAGTCCTACCAAAAAGTGTGAGTAAAAACTCTGTATTCATATGTAATTCTTTTTTTTATTTTATAACTATTTTTCATATCTCAGCATTAAACTTCTGCATCAAGGTATGAGATATAGATGATCAGTATTCTGCTGTAGTGAATCCCCAAAGATCCACGCATATATCATCTTGCAACATTATAATCATTATGGTCCCTGGTACAAAGTACAGACGTAATGTTAAGGAATGTCAGTATAATACAAAGGATGCTGATCCTATTTTCAACTACTCTCATCTCTGGAATATAAAATCAATCCCATCTGATGATAAATAAATATTCTTATTAGTGTTGCTAAAGCTGTACGTAGTATAATACAGTTTTTACTTAGTTAATTTTCAAATCAGTGATCAAATCAGTAGTTGCTGAAAGAAGTAGTGTACTAGCATTCCTGCTGAGGGCAACAATGCATACAAAATTCCACTGACATTCCCAAAGTGATATCAACAGAATATTGCAGCAGTAAGTGAATTTTCCCAGAATGTAAAAAGCCTCTCTTAGCTTCCTCATTCCAACCAGCATCTTCATTTACCTTCCTTAATCAGTGATTATTGCATTCCAGTCAACACCATACTATTACGTATTCCTTTCCCTTAGCTCCTCATCCCAACCTCTATCTTGAGGGTTACCTATGTAAGTGAATACTGGGGTAGAAAAACTTCAGGATGATTCTGCTAGGAAAACCAAATAAATCAATATTCTTTGTATAGAATAAAAGTCAAAGATATGATGGAGATGTTGTACATACTGGAATTTTAGTCACATATTGTATAGTACATTTTTTAATTGTAGTGTTTTATGTATAGTAAGGACAATAAATTGTTTCTGCCTATCTTTTATATTTATTTAACATTTGGACAGTCTTTATTGTCTTACACTTAATATTGCAGTATACAAAGTAATACAATGTCTACCAAAATGACAAATTTGTATCTAATTTGTATTTTTCATAACTTACAAACCTGAGGTCTTAACATTAGGATAAATACTCAGCGCCAGCTGGAAACAGGTAAAGTTTAAAATAATTGTGTACGCAAGGGACTATTGGCATCTGTGCTTGGTCACGAGACATGTGAGGCCACCCACATACCCCTCATTAACTTGTGACCCCGTTAGTTATTCTTCCAACCCAGGTTAGTTGATAGAGGGGTGGTTAGAGGTGGCCCTTTGTATGTTAAGACCTCAGGTTTGTAAGTTATGAAAAATACAAATTAGTTACAACTTTATCATTTGTTCATATACAAAACAAACCTTCGGTCTTAACATTAGGATATACTTACTCTTGGTGGGAGGTAAGTACTATTAACCAACTGGGAGTTTGCCACCTTTGATCAGTTTTCTGAATACCAGAATTCTACGAAACAATTGACCAGTATTTCCGAATCTAAGACATATATGAATATCATAGAGCCAGACTTCTGGGTTTTTACACAATGTCATAGTTCATTGCGTCCGAGGAAGATAAGAAGATCTGTTCCCCTAACAAACCAATTCATCCACTCATGTAGGTTTGTTATCATTCCTCTCCCCCTTCCTAGAGAGGAACGTCCTGCTACTGATAGGTATCTTAATGATACTAACCCTAACAGTATGGCCACTTCACTCACCTGTATCTTGTCATTCCAGCTTATGATGGTACTCTCTTCTTACTGCCCTAAGTAAAGGAGACAGAAATTTGAAAAGGAAAGAGGCCAGCTAACTCCTCCGTTTCATATTTATACCATCATCTTAGACAAGATACCAACTGACCCGCCAGGGGTACTGGATGAGTTACACCTTTTGTAGTCCGTCAAGGCTACTCTGATACAGATTATGTTTTCACTTATCAGATCGGAGTTCTTATGTGCCCCATCCAGTTCACTGCTCCTGATTCCTCTGAATATTAGTCAGTGTGAAGCGATATTCACATGCCCAATAACCAGTCCTATGTATATCACCATGCATGTAAACATGTAATTACAGAGATTCTTCCCTCTGTTCTGACAAACTCTCAACCAGATCATTATCACCATGCATGTAAACATGTAATTACAGAGATTCTTCCCTCTATTCTGACAAACTCTCAACCAGATCATTATCTACTGACCAAATGCCTTTAATGGACAGAAACGTCCACCATACAGGCAGACACGGCCAAAGAGTCATTCTGTATTTGTGAGCTAACGACCTTTGGAATCGTGTTACGTCCGAGGTGACACTCTACACCCAAAAACTGAGAACTAGTATTAGTTTGAAAGGGATTACTGGTCAACCTCCAGACCTTGAGATATTAATTCTACCTATCGGTGGTGCCTCTTCTCCACACGAACCTGGTAGCGATGATTGTGCTACAATAAACTTTATCAGTCACTCATCCTGGGTCCTCCTTAATTACTGGAACCCATCCTTCCGTCCGGGACATGGCAGAACAGGTAGAACCTAGTTTGCGTAACCTCCAGGATGTTCCCAGTATCGCAAATGGGATCCTCAGGCTCCTCGAAGGGTGAAACAGCTATTACATGGTTTTTCCATTTTACAAGTTCCTCTCTGGACGAGTGGTTTGTGCACTCATCTGCCAAACTGGTGGTCTGAGGTCCTACTCCCATCTCGGCCAACGCGGAATCAGAGAACTTATTTCTGTTGATAGAAAATAATTTATCGATATAGTGCGGTTTGGATCCCACAATAAGCTGCAGGTCCCGTTGCTAGGTGACCAATTGGCTCCTAGCCACGTAAAAAATATCAAATCCTTCAGGCCAGCCCTCAGCCCTAGGAGAGCTATTAAACAGCTCAGTGTTTTTGTAAAATCTAAGATCCCAACCACGAAACACCTTATGCGGTGACCTGTTACAATATACGGGCATATGTTCAATATGCTACCCTCCAAAGGGAAATCCTATATTGCCAGAAACCATCATGGTGCTATTCTCGAGTAACCTAGCCCAGAATTGTACCCAAAATCACTTCACCCTACCTCACTCTTGAAGAATGGGAAACTCCCCACTTTCCCCTTCCAGATATGATGAGGTACTAATGCCTTGCTCTAGCCAACTGAAGCTCAAACCTTTTATGTTAGGTTCATGATTTAAATATAGAAACTAGACCAGTATGGAAGAGACCAATTTGCAGATTCCAGGTTAACCTAGCCAACAACCACTTGGACTAGTCTAAGTAGGTATAGTCAATTAAGAATTGACTAACTTATTTTAAGTTGGCAAGACCAGGTTGACCCTGGCTAGGTTAGGTTAGGCTATGTTAACCCTTCCAATTAGGCTAGGACCCTGGTTTGGTTAGATTAGGCTATGTTAACTCTTCCAATTAGGCTAGGACCCTGGTTTGGTTTGGTTAGGTTAGGTTATGTTAAGACTTCCAATTAGGCTAGGCTAACTCCTCCATCACTTAGGGTAGGTTAAGTCCATCCGAGATGCACACTTAACTAGGCTAAGCTAGTATAGACTAGCTTAATATGGCAATTTGTCGAAAATTGCATTTTTCCTAACTATACAAACCTGAGGTCCTTTAACAATAGGAAGTAGCTAGCGGCAGCTGGAACGGTCGTAAGCTTCGAACAAGAGGAGAACGGTAGTTAACTGCTAGTCCGACAGTGCGCGCGCCCGCGCGCCTGAGAGGTGAAGAATCACTTTTGCTTTAGGCCCATGCAAAAAAATGCCGAGTGAGGGGTGGCATGAGGTGGGACTATATGTAAAGGACCTCAGGTTTGTATAGTTAGGAAAAATGACAATTTGTCGAAAATTGCATTTTTCCTAACTATACAAACCTGAGGTCCTTTAACAATAGGAAGTAGCTAGCGGCAGCTGGGACGGTCGTAAGCTTCGAACAAGGGGAGTACGGTAGTTAACTGCTTGTCCGATCGTGCGCGCGCCCGCGCACCTGAGAGGTGAAGAATCACTTTTGCTTTAGGCCCATGCAAAATGTTGCATGAGGTGGGACTATATGTAAAGGACCTCAGGTTTGTATAGTTAGGAAAAATGCAATTTTCGACAAATTGTCATTTGTTCCGATACGTAATACAAACCCTCGGTCCTTTAACAATAGGAAGGAATCTGAGTCTTTTTGGTGAACAGACTGGTGTTCGTCCAACCCTGGAATGCCGCCCTGGTCGTAAGAGCAAGGGAGGGATCCAAGCCTCTGTCCGATTGATCGGGGTGTGCACCGCAGGATCAATGGTCAGACCTCTGAGCCAAGTACTAAGAGAGAGGCAAGCGTATCTCTTCGTACCAGCAAGCAAGAACTTGTTCCTGTTTGCAAGAGACAATCACAAAATTATGGGTTTGTCTCAAGTTGGCATCCACTTCCTCCCCCTTGTTGGAGGAAGTGGTGGATATTTACTCCTATCCCTACTGAAAGGGATAGGATGGTGCTCTATTGAGTAGCTCACCTGCATCTCGTCCTTACACAGCAGGGTGACGACCGTATCCCTCTACCCAGAGGTAGAGGGGAGAAAAAGATGGGAAGAGGAGCCAGTCACACTCTCATTCACTCATCCATTCTTACAGTCACACCAGGACTCGATGCTGTTCAGCCTGTGAGGGTCTGGGTTTGCTACACAACGTGTTGAGCAGCCACCACGGGTCTCAAGGAAAAAGATCCAAGGACCTGTGGGCAAAATCCCGAAGGTAGAAGGAGGTGCATGTGGTCTGGTTGGACCAGACCCCTGCCTTCAGTACCTGCGCCACAGAGAAGTTCTTGCGGACAAAGCAGCATCTCCTTCGCATTGAAGGCGGTGAAGTCCATTAGGGAGGGGATTGTGAAGGACTTGAACCGATCGTCAGGGACCGAAGGGTTCCGAGTCTTCGCTACGAAGTTCGGTACGAAATCGAGCGTCACGGATCCCCATCCCCTGGATGCTTGACTTCGCAGGAAAAGTCATGCAGTTCCTCAGAGGAAAAGAAGGGAATAGTCGCATGACCTATCCCTCTTCTCGACTTCGGTGATGTCCAGTACCCATACTGATCTATCCACTGCAGCGAAGTGTCTCGCATCCTCCTATCCCCATGCAGCGAAGTTCTTCTCGGTAGTGGATAGGACACCGCCACTCGATGGTGGGTGTCGATGGTATGGGTACTGGGACAAGCTATTAGGACGAAGTAATGATTGATCGGAACCACCGAACTAAGTCCACAGCGTAGTTCGTAACTGATTCGGGCGCTCTGACAGCTGCCGACTGACTGGTTCGGTAGTACGGCAAGTTGTCCAAGCATCCGAGTAAGTCACGTGACTTTCACCCTTTAAAGGGTTATGCCGAAAGACCAAACAAATAGTGTATTTGTTTGTCACCGATGCCGGACGGTGAGGTGATTATTCTCTTAAGGCATGTGCCCAACAGGCGAAAGTCAATTGCCTTCTAGAGACCGAGGTCCCTGAAGGCAAGACATTCTCATAGTTGTTGAATCTCAGCTAAGGAGAAACAACACTATGTGCCGTTGAAGACGAAGGTAGACATTAAATGCAACCTACGTCTTCACAGACGAATCGAGAGAAGGATTCTTAAGATTCAGAACCTGTGCTTACAAATGACTGAAAACCCTAACCGCTATTTCATTGCTGTCCGGTGAGGAGACGTCGTTGCAATGAAAGCGGGGCGCTTTTCAGTAATGAAAACACAGGGGAGAGCCGCCTGAAGAACTGCTTCTCATGGGCTGAACATTTGGAAGTAGAGCTGTCAGGTCGGAGAGTAGGCGATGTCTTCTGACACATCTGTTAATTCGGGGTGAACAATGAACAATTGCACACCTACGAATACAAGATATTTTGAAGACAAACTCAGATGTCTGCAAAATCATTCGCATTATCGCAGTGCGATGCAGCGGGAGACTAGTACAGACTTCTGTTACAGTGCGGTAAACAGAAAGATGAAAGAGTCCAAGAGATATCTCTGTTGAAAATTCTCGCAATGTCGAAGCCGATGGAATCGAGCGTCACAGCAGTAGATGGTCCTTCATTAATCAGAGACCTAAGTCCACGATTGTTGGGCAGAGATACGGTTCGGTAGTCAATCAAAGCAGGGGAGAGAGAGACATAACTGACCGTGCATCTCGGAGGCCCAGCTGATACTGAGCTGCTATCAGGCAGTTCAATACGCAGTAGCTGAGCTCTCGCTGACTCGTCATCCTGAGTTGCCAGGTAATCCATTCATTCCACCAAGGAATGTGTTCGGCTAGAACCATCGAGCATAAAAAATACACTCGAGCAATTATATTTAAACGAAACGGATTTCGGTAAATACAAAAGCTGATTTGGTGTTGTCGTGACAATACCAAGTATCTAAAATCGAAACTGGTAACTGCTGGGAGGTTACAGGCAGCCCCGAGTTGCAGTTCAATTAAGATACAATTCGTCTCGGTCACAATCCGTAGAGTTAACTACGGTATGCGCCTACCCCCCGGACAATTCAACTGCTTAACAGAATCATGTCGCGAGGGTAATATACATAGTATATTTGTAGGTTCTGTACAACGACCTCCATCCTAAATTCTTTTCCCCTCGAGGAATGAGAATAAGGATTGGAGATCGACCGCCTTCGTTCTCTAGTCAAGAGAGTGAAAGAGAAGTCTTCCCCGAAGGAAAGCTTCAATGGTGAACAGAATACCGAAGACGATAGTTCAAGCCAAACTGGATGTTCCCGTCCGTTTTTCTCTATTCCAGGATGGTCGCCTACTGTGAGATACTCTTCTTTCAGCACCAGTCTTCTTCCCAATGCTAGAAATTCCAGGAATTCGAGCATAGGCGAGGTTCCCGATTATCGCGTAACAATTATCGGGGATTCTCGTCTCGCTCACTTTGGACCGTGGTCTCGCCTAAGTGTTTGGAGATCGTAAAAAACTCGAACACTCTGAATGCGCTAGAAATTCCGTAGA
Organism: Macrobrachium nipponense; assembly: GCF_015104395.2. Classification (NCBI taxonomy): domain Eukaryota; kingdom Metazoa; phylum Arthropoda; class Malacostraca; order Decapoda; family Palaemonidae; genus Macrobrachium; species Macrobrachium nipponense. Next base: position 41,499,624 of record NC_061109.1, read on the forward strand.
ATTCTAAGCACTCTGCGAAACCCCCACCGAATTCGTCAAACGATATTGGCTGGTGGTCCTCTCGATTCCCGTAGAAATCGAGGATGGGGCAGGATCCCTCCTCAAAGACTGGGGCTTACGTCAGGTAGGACCCGAAGGTCCCCCCGGTAGCGCAGTCCCCAACGTGGGATCCTACAGAGAAATCTCTGTAGGATCCCTCCCATTTCCCTCGCAGCCGTAAAGAAAGAGGGAATGGGGGAGGAATTGGATACTCGCTCGCCTTCCCAGTGGAACTAGCAGTTGGAGAAGAGTAGGAGCAGCCATCGCCTTGCAGCGATGGCCTCTCAGAGTCTGGGAAAACGTATCGTCAGGAGAAAACGTTTTCCTGAGGAGGGTTACGAACTCGCACTGTAGGTAAGGGTCTGCCGCCAATGTGAACGTCGTCTGGGTGGGGCTGATCGACACCTGACAGGTGAGAGCCGATACCGTCCTCTGATTCATTCCAGTCCTCGTCGAGGTTGAAACCTCTCAGGAGGACCGAAGGGGTATTTAAATATGGTGTCCGAAGACACGTAAAAACGCCACTGTCGCAGTAGAGGAGGTGGAAGTAGCTTGTTCGACCGGCCAGATCTGAGAGCCTTCTTATCCGGAGACGAGAAACTCTGGTTCAAGACAGAATCGGCAAGCTCCGATCGCGGCAGACCCACCGTCGGTGTGGGTTCCCTCTCAGGCCCCAAAACAACTCGAGCCAAGACGTGGGCTCTGCTGGTGGGAGCGGCGATCCTTCCCCGAGGTCGTTGCGCTGACGAATCAGCGCCATAACCTCGACAAAGTTCCTCTGGATCTCGGAAGTCATAGCATCTTGCAGAGTAGGACCGTCAAGCCCCTCGAACAAGAGCATTCCGAGAACCTCCCCCTTAAGGAGGAGGAACTGCGATAGACCCCTCTCGGATTCCTCCTGCCACTTGCGCGTACGTCCTGGTCGGTCCGAAGATCGTACCTGGTACTTACGGCGTTGTGACAGGATCGTGCGGGTCATGCCCCTCACGATCACCCCGCTGTGCCCCGCTCTTCCTGGTGCAAACCAAGGAAGTTGCATGCACGGAAGAGGAAGACATGACGCTCCTCTTTCGCTCGCTGGCAGAACCAGCGGGCTTGGAGGGCTGCAGGCGATCGCCAACTTGCAGGCCTAGTCGAGCCGTTTCCCAGGGAAACAGCTGGACCGAGAACAGCGGCCCCGGTCTCGTGTGCAGAGGAGCTGCTGCTGGTCCCCCCTATCCGCCCGGTCCCTGTGGGAGCGGCGGTCAGGAGACCTGCAGAGACCACTGTCGCGGTGAGACCGGTGCGCGTCCTCGCGGCGCGTCATACCGCTGGTACCAGCCTAGGCTGGCACCAACGATCGGGAGGGGGGAACCTCTTCCCAGCCTCAGCCCGTGGCTGGTCAGAGACAGTCACGCCTACCAGGGTTACCAGCTGGTCGCTGCGAGAGCGGCCGCTGGCCTGGAGAGAGTCACATGAGCGGCTCTCACCAGCTTCTGCTCTGTGCCACGTCCCTGGCGCCGAGCGAACTCTGGCGCCAAAATTTGGCTATACGCTCTCCCGTGGGAGATCGTATACTAGGAAGTTCTCGCGAACGAGAGACCAAGCCGGAACCTGGCGTAGCGGCAGCGCCGCAAACACCAGGAGAGGAAGTACCGGTGGTAGTCGGTATGCCTCTGGTCCCCGTCTTCTTCTTCCTTGCGGAAAAGGAGACGGGCCCTGTTCCCGAAAGAGCAGGAGGACCGGCAGAAGAACACCCCCCGTCCCACAGGAGTGGAACGAGCCCTTAGAAGTTCCCGAAGGAGCCTTCTTAGGGGGGAAAACCCGGGTTACCAGCTGGTCACTGCGAGAGCGGGCACCGCTGGGCCTTGGCGATCACCTGAGCGGCTCTCACCAGCCTTCTGCTCCGTGCCGCGGTCTTGGCGTCGAGCGAACTCTGGCGCCGAAACTTTGGCTGCACGGTCTCCCGAGGGAGAGCGTACACTCGGGATCTCTCGCGAACGAGAGACCGAGCCGGAACCTGGCGTAGCGGCATCGCCGCTAGCACCAGGCGAGGAAGTACCAGCGCTAACCGGTACTCCTCTGGTCCCCGTCTATCTCTTCCTTAGGGAAGGGGGAGACAGGCCTGCTCCTTCAGACGGGGGTGGGACGGGCCCTTAGAAGTTCCCGAAGGAGACTTCTATTGGGGGGGGAGGCAGCCTTCTTCTTCTTCGGCTTATGGGCCTTAGAAGTCGAAGGGGAAGAGGCAGCAGCAGACGATGAAGACGAAGATGACACCTTCCTCTTCTTCTTCCTCTTCCTCGTCAGCTCACGCAGGACAGTCGTCAGGTCCTCCATCCAGGCCGGAGCCGGGGCTATTGCCGAAGCAACATGGCCCGACTGCACCTGTCCGGAAGGACCTGGGACTGGGGAAGACACACCGTGGGCAGAACCACCATGGACAGGCGCAGGAACCAGGAGCGACAGGTACAGCAACCAGCTCAGGAACAGCGGCAGCGGTAGACCCAGAAGGGACAGCCAAGCCAGCAGCGGGAACCACATCAGCGGCAGGTATGGCAGGCCCAGCCATCGCCTCGTAGAATCATCGGCAGCCAGTGGGAACCTGGGTACTGGCGGCCGGTCCAGGGGCGAGCTGCTGGAACAGTGGAAGTCTGGGGCAGGCAACACGAAGAACACAGCGGCGGCGGCATAACCCCCCTTGGTACAGCGGCGACCGGCCCTAGTAGCGGCAGACGGCGTCACCGACACAGCATGGGGAGTGTAGACCAGGCATAAGCGGCCGTGGAGGTAGTAGTGGAGACCGCTCCATGAGTCACCGCCCCAGACCTCGCTAGACGCTGCAGCAGCCCGTGGATGCTAGGCACGCCCTGCCGCCGCAGTGGTCCATACCTGTCCAAGGTCGTCTCCCACGGATGTAGCACCTGCGGTAGCACAGACAGATTAGTAAGAGGGGTTCCCTCACGCACGGGGGGAAGACATGCCCACCCCGAACGCAAGGAAGACCCCAAATACAAAATACAACGAGGAAGCTGAGCGGGGGGCAGGAAAGAAGACGAAGAATCGGATACCAAGGGAGTCGCGGGAGAGCTTTCCGACGACTTCCTGGCAGACCTTTGCTTCCCCTACCCACGCACAGCAGTGAAAAGTAATATGAAAATGAAACAATACTGCACTTGCGATTCACTTCATAGAACTTAACTCTCTTACGCCGGAGCGGTAAATAAAAAATTGTCTCCCGTATGCCGGAGGGGTTTCGGAGTGAGCGCGGAAGCGGAAAAAATATTTTTTTCAAAAAATCACAGCGCGCTTAGTTTTCAAGACTAAGAGTTCATTTTTGGCTCCTTTTTTTATCATTGCCTGAAGTTTAGTATGCAACCATCAGAAATTTAAAAAATTATCATGCGATATATGATAGCGCAAAAACGAAATTTCATATATAATTGTATTCAAATCGCGCTGTGCGCAAAACGGTTAAAGATAACATGTTACTTTTTTTTCGTTGTAATGTACACTAAATTGCAAACATTTTGGTATATAACACATTGTAAAACAATAAAAGCAACACAGAGAAAATATTATCACAAAATAATGCATGAATTCGTAATGCGCGGACGTAAACAAATATTTTTTCAAAAATTCACAATAAATCTAAATATTGTCCTAGAGACTTCCAATTTATTTCAAAATGAAGAAAAATGATTGAATATTACTATACTGTATTAGCTTACAATTGCAGTTTTCGACCATATCTGACGAATTAAAGTTGACCGAATGTCGAATTTTTTTATAGTGGTCCCCCCGTATTCGCGGGGGATGCGTACCAGACCCCCCCGTGAATAGTTAGAACCCGCGAATGTTTGGAACCCCTATGAAAATGCTAAAAACAGCCTATTTTGTTAGTTAAAACTCAAGAAAAACCCACTAAAAATTTTTACACTTGGTTTTTTTAATAGTTTTATCACAAAAAGTGCATTTTATGATGAAATTCATCAAAAAAAACAGGAATTTGTGGATATTTATCATAGAAAAATACCGCGAATGCACGAATTTTCCGCGAATAATGCAGGGAAACGTTCCCCAGAGAAATCCGCGAATGTGTGAGTCCGCGAATCTGGAGAACGCGAATACGGGGGTCCACTGTATATATATTTTTTATATGCAATTATTTCGAAAATAAGAAAAGCTACAACCTTCAAATATTTTTCGTTTTATTCTACATGAAATTGCGCACATTTTCATATATAAAACTCTATGAAATGCCTAATATGAAATGGAGCAAATATTCCGAGAATGGGACGTACACATTTCGGAGATTTGTGGCGGAGAATTCGCGAGCGGAGGGAAGGAAAGATTTTTTTTAAAATTCACCATAAATCTAAATATTTTGCTAGAAACTTTGAATTTGTTTCAAGATGAAGATAAATGACTGAATATTACTAGACTGTAAGAGTTTTAGCTTACAATTGCGTTTTTCAACCATTTCGGTAGAGTCAAAGTTGACCGAACATGGTTTTTTTCTATTTATCGTGATTTATATGCAAATCATATGTTTCAAAAAATGAGAAAAGCTACAACCTTCAATTATTTTTTTGTTTTTGGTAGTTTCACAATGAAATTGAGCACATTTTCATATATAAAACTTTATGTAACAGCTAATTTAAAATGGTGCAAACATTACCACAATCGCACGTATGATTTTTTCAGAAGAGTTACCGTGCGGACGTAAAGAAAATGTTATTTTTTTCATAAATTCACCATAAATCGAAATATTGTGCTAGAGACTTCCAATTTGTTGCAAAATGAAGGTAAATGCTTGAATATTACTATAATATAAGCGTTTTAGCTTACAATTGCGTTTTTAGACCATTTCGGTAGAGTCAAAGTTGACCGAAGGTTGAAAGTTTGGCAATTATCGTTATTTATATGAAAATATCTCAAAACTGATAAAAGCTACAATCATGAGTATTTTATTGTTGTATTCTACATAAAAATGCGCACATTTTCATATATAATACTTCATGTAACGGCTAATTTACAATGGTACAAAAATTATGTCAAAGTGACGAAATAATTTCCGAGATGTGTCAAAGATACTTTTTAGTGCGGCAAGAAAGAAATTCGCGCTTGCGCGCCTGCGTAACAATTGTAAACAAAACAACACCTTTATCCGTGAACTCCCAGCATCCCCCAAGGCGCGTGATTCAAAAGTTTTAGGCTGGTAGGCCTATAAGTATTTTCCCACGAATTTTAAAAAAACTTTTGTAAGTCGACGTAAAATACGTCCAGTCGGCACACGGGAGACAAAATATGTCGACGTAAAATACGTCCAATCGGTGTAAGAGGGTTAAAGGGGGGAAGGATCAATTCCCGGGTAAGAGCGGAAACTTGATCCAATAATAATATGATGCTATCATAAAATATATATGAAAATGAAACAGAATACTGCACTTGCGATTTCACTTTCACAGAAAATAAATCGTAAGGATCAATTCCCGGGTAAGAGCGGAAATTGATCTAAAATTAAAATTGATGCAATTAAATAAATGAAAATGAAAAAGAATACTGCAATTGCGAATCCACTTTCATTGCATTCTATTCATACAAAATAAGAGGCTCGTGCCGAGCGCATTCACGCTCTCGGCAACGAACGCAAAGTGCAAAAATATAATGAAAAGAGTACTTACATTTTTCAATTACAGTGGGGCCTCGCTTAGTCACGGATCAGCAATCACGGATTCAGTTAATCACAGGTTTTTCCTTGGACCACTTCTCAGTCTATATATCCTGGTATGAATCACAGCATCGCGGGCTTGTCGGTGGTAGGCTAAGCCTCGTCCGGTTCCGATAACCAACAAATGCATGAACAGATTCACATTATGATATTAACTGACAATAAAGGTAATAAAACCATTCTCACCTTATATATTATTGGCATATCTTCATAATATGACAATTTGTCGAAAATTGCATTTTTCCTAACTATACAAACCTGAGGTCCTTTAACAATAGGAAGTAGCTAGCGGCAGCTGGAGCGGTCGTAAGCTTCGAACAAGGGGAGAACGGTAGTTAACTGCTTGTCCGATCGTCTGAGAGGTAAACAAATCACTTTTGCTTTTGGCCCATGCGAAATATGCAGAGTGAGGGGTGGCATGAGGAGGGACTATATGTAAAGGACCTCAGGTTTGCATAGTTAGGAAAAATGCAATTTTTTGACAAATTGTCATTTGTTCCGATACGTAATACAAACCATCGGTCCTTTAACAATAGGAAGACTCACTTCTTGGTGGGAGGAATCTGAGTCTTTTGATGAACAGAATGGTGTTCGTCCATCCTTGGAGTGCCATCCCTGGTCGTAAGAGCGAGGGAGGGATCCAAAGCCTCTGTCCGATTGATCGGCGGGTGTGCACCGCAGGATCAATGGTCAGAACCTCTGGCGGGCCGAGTTACTAAGAGAGAGGCAAGCGTATCTCTTCGTACCAGCATTGTAAGAACTTGTTCCTGTACAGGAGCAAATATAAAGTCATGGGTTTGTACCCACCCCCCCTCATTTAGGCCAGGCTCACCCCTTCCTCCCCCTTGTATGGAGAAAGTGGTGGATATACGCTCCTATCCCCTAGTTAAAGGGATAGGATGGAGCTCGGTCGAGTAGCTTAACCTGCATCTGACTCCCTTCCAGCGTGGTGACGACCGTATCCCTCTGCCCACAGGTAGAGGTAGAGAAAGATGGTGAAGAGAAGCCAGTCACACTCTCATTCGCACATTCATTCTCCCAGTCATACCAGGAATCGATGCTGTTCTGCCTGCTCGGGTGCTGGGTAAGCTTACACAACGTGTTGAGCAGTCACCACAGGTCCCAAGGAAAAAGTATCCAAGGACTGTGGGCAATATCCAGAAGGTAGAAGGACGTGAAGGTGGTCTGGTGGCCCAGACACCCGCCTTCAGGACCTGCGCCACGGAGAAGTTTCTTACGGAACGCTAAGGAGGGTCCGATACCTCTGACTTCGTGGGCTCTCGGTCGGAGCGTACGGATGTCGTCGCTACCATCAGCCTCGTACGCTCTCCTGATCACCTCACGTAGCCAGAAAGAAAGAGTGTTCTTGGAAACTTCTTTCTTGGTAACCCCAGTGCTAACGAAGAGGCGTCGACACTCAGGCCTGAGGTGTCCGAGTTCTCTTCAGATAGCGCCGTAGCGCCCTCACAGGACAAAGCAGCATCTCATCCGCATGTTATCGGAGAAGTTCAGAAGGGTGGGGAGGGGATCGTGAAAGACTCGAACCTGTCGTCAGGGACGACGGATTCTGAGTCTTAGCTACGAAGTTCGGGACGAAATCGAGCGTCACAGATCCCCAGCCCTCTGGTGTGTTTAACATCATAAGAAAGAACATGTAGTTCCCTACTCTCTTCGCCGATGCCAGGGCCAGCAAGAAGAGGGTCTTGAGGGTCAGATCCCTGTCTGACGACTCTCGGAGTGGCTCGAAGGGTCTTCGAGTCAAACTCATAAGGACGAGTAGTCACGTCCCCACGCAGGGGGCCTTGAGTTCCCTGGGTGGGCAAGACCTTTCGAAGCTCCTCATTAGCAAGGAGATCTCGAACGAGTTCGAGATGTCCAGTCCCCTCAGTTTTAGGACGAGAGCCAGGGCGGCTCTATATCCTTTAACTGTGGGTACTGAGAGGAGCTTCTCTCGGCGAAGAAACACGAGGAAATCCGCTACCTGCTGAAGAGTGGCTCTGAGAGGAGACAGACCCTGTCTACGACACTAACCACAGAAGACGGCCCACTTCCCCTGGTACACAGCTGCAGAGGACTGTCGGACGTGTCCAGCCATCTCTGTTGCTGCCGCTACGAGAAAAGCCTCTCGTTCGCAAGAGATGGTGGATAACAGCCAGCCGTGAAGTTGAAGGGGACTGGACTGCTAGGCTGGTAACGTTCTACAGTGTGGCTGGGCTAGAAGGTTGTGCCAATTGGGTAGCTCTCTCGGTGCGTCCGCAAGAAGAGCCAGCAGGTCCGGATACCAAACGGCTTGAGGTCGTTTGGGAGCCACCAGGATCATTCTGAGATTGGGAGTGACCAGCACTCGACTGATCACTTTCCGAATCAGACAGAAGGGAGGAAAGGCGTAAACGAAGAGGTTGTCCCAGGGGTGTTGGAGAGCGTCCTCTGCAGCTGCCCATGGGTCCGGCACGGCTGAAAAGAAAACCTGAAGCTTTCTGTTGTGCCGGGTGGCGAACAGGTCTACGACCGGTCGCCCCCACAGGTTGAAGAGCCTTTCTGCCACATCTTGGTGTAGAGACCACTCGGTCCCTATCACCTGATCCCGACGGCTGAGCTTGTCCGCTACTACATTCCTCTTGCCTGGAATGTAGCGTGCTGACAGCTCTATTGAGTGAGCCGTGGCCCACTCGTGCACCTGCACCGTCAACTGGTGAAGCGGAAGAGACACTAGGCCCCCCTGCTTGTTGACATATGCCACTACTGTGGTGTTGTCGCACATCAACACCACTGAGTGTCCCACCAAGCGGTCTTGAAACTCTTGGAGAGCGTTGAACGCCGCCTTGAGTTCCAAGACATTGATGTGAAGGTGCCTTTCGTGATGGTCCCACACACCTGCAGTCAGCAACTCCTCCAGGCTAGGTCCTGCCTCACCTTGTCCGTGAGAGCCACGGGAAAGTAAGGAGGATCCTTCGCCTGAGACCAACTCTCCCTTAGCCTCCACTGGAGAGACCGCAGGTGAAGACGCCCGTGAGGACTAACTTCTCGAGTGACGACAGATGCCGATCACGACTTGCCATTGCTGTGCTGCCTGTTCCTGCCGAGACAGGAACCGGCCGGCTGCCTCCCTGAATTTGCTGATACGCAAGTCTGCGGGAAAGACCTGCCCTGCTACCGTGTCTATCAGCATACCCAGGTACTTCATCTTCTGCTTGGGTTCGAGATCGGACTTCTCGTAGTTTATCACGATCCCCAGATCGCGACAAAACTTGAGGAGTCGATCTCTGTCCTGCAGCAACTGCGAGTGGGAGCTCGCCAGGACCAGCCAATCGTCGAGATACCTCAGAAGACGTATCCCGTGCGAATGGGCCCAAGCTGACACCAGAGTGAACACCTCGCGTGAACACCTGTGGGGCGGTTGACAGACCGAAACAAAGTGCCTGAATTGGCTACACGTTCCCGTCGAAGATGAAGTGGAGGTACTTTCTGGAGGACTGATGGATGGGTATTTGAAAATACGCGTCCTTCAAGTCCACTGAAAGCATGAAATCGTTCCCCCTGATCGAGTCGAGCACCGAGCGTGCCGACTCCATCGTGAACCGCGTCGTGCGAACGAAGCGGTTCAGGGGAGAGAGGTCTATCACCGGACGCCAGCCCCCCGATGCCTTCTCCACTAGGAAGAGGCGGCTGTAAAAGCCCGGTGATTGGTCCTCCACGATCTCTACAGCTCGTTTCGCCAGCATGGTCTTGATCTCCTGTCGAACAGCGTTGTCCTTTGATGATCCCCAAGGACATAGGTTTGTAGGTGGACCGGTTTGGAGATGAGGGGGGGCCGAGACTCGAAGGGTAGTAGATATCCCTCCCGAAGGACGTCTACTATCCAGTTCTCGGCGCCGTAGCGCTGCCAAGTTGCCCAATGGCTCGCTAGGCACCCCCCCCCACTTCCGGAGCAGGTGAGGGGGAACGCCGTCCCTAGCGTTTCCCACCTCGTTTCGACTTCTTCCCACCACCTCCTCGGGGAAAGGAGGGCTGGGAGGAGGGCTGGTTACGGCCTCCTTTGGCAGAAGTCGAAACCACAGGAGTCTTCACACGGGGCTTAGACGGTGCAACCGTCTTCGCCGCCGTGGAAGCGCTAGCTAAACTCTTAGGCTTAGCCGCAGTCGCTCGAGATTGCCCAGTAACCTTCGAGACTGCCTGGTGAACTAAGCGGTCACTGTCATCAGTGCGCCGCCTTTCCACCGCAGCGTCCACCATCTCTCCGGGAAAGAGAGCGGGGGAACTCCTAATAGGTCCATTGCGAAGCCCGAGTGCCGCCTCACGCCCGGCCCCCTTGGTCACTCGGGTAAGGACTGCGTCCCTACGTCGAAGAACCAAGTTGGCCCACAGGTTAGCAGTCTGATGGGCGAGGTAAGAGATAGCTCTTCCTCCAGACTGGCACAGTCTCCTGAAAGAAGCGTCATCTTCGAGAGCAGAACTCCCAGAGCGGCCGCTACTTTGGATATTGTGAGGGACCACAAATCCAGCCAAGAGACTGCCTGGAACGCTGCCATAGCGGTAGATTCCAGGGCAAGTGCCTCCTGCTGCGAGAACCAGAGGTTCTCCGACAGGAGCTGCTGCAGGGACACACCTGGAGTCAGCCTCGCTAACTCCGGGTTAACCTGTTTTGGCAGTATTGGGTCTTCCGAAGGCACGTAAAATCGCCTCTGACGCTGTAGAGGAGGAGGAAGCAGCTTAGAAGACCGTCCGGATTTCAGCGAATCCTCTCGCCCTGAGACGAGATTCTCGACTTGATCCAGGACCGAGTCTGCAAGCTCCGATCGCGGCAGCCCCACCATCATTTTGGGTTCCTTCTTAGGACCCCAAAATGACTCGAGCCGGGACGTGGGCTCGGCCGGTGGTAGCGGCGATCCTTCCGCAAGGTCATTATGCTGATGAATCAGCTTAATGACTTCTGCAAAATTCCTCTGTATCTCGGGAGTAACTGCGTCTTGCGGAGTAGGACCGTCCAGTCCCTCCAGCAAAAACAGATCCCGAGATACTCCTCCTTCAGAAGGAAGAACAGCGGCAGACCCCTGACGGTCACCTCCAACTACTTGCGCGTATGTTCTGGTCGGTCCTAGAACCGTGCCTGATCCATACGGCGTCATAGCGGGATCGCGAGCGGCGCACCTCTCGCGATCACTCCTAGGAACCTCGCTCCTCCCGGTGTAGCTGAGGAGGTTGAAGGTACAGGAGAGGCAGACCTGACGCTCCCCCTCGCTCGCTGGCAGGACCAGCGTGCGTGGGGGGCTGCTGCTGATGGGGTGGGTTTTTCAAAAGCCCGCGGTGGCGATCGAGCAGCAGGCCTAGCCTTGCCGCTCGCCTGGGGCGAGAGGCTCGGCTGAGAACGTCGACGCTGATCTCTAGCGTCAGGCGAGCTGTTGCTGGTTACCGTCTCCGCCCGGTCCCTGTGGGAGCGGCGGTCAGGTGACCTGCTAGGCTCGCTGTGGCGGTGAGACCGGCCAGCGGCTGGTACCGACGGCCGCGGGGACCCCTTCCTTGCCTCAACCCGTGCTGGTCAGCGACCGTCACGTCAACCCGAGCAGCCAGTTGGTCGCTGCGAGAGCGTCCACTGGCCTGGCGAGAGTCGTGTGCACGACTCTCGCCAGTCTTCTGCTCCGCGCCACGGTCTTGACGGCGAGCAAGCTCGGGCGTCAAAACTTTGGCTGGACGGTCTCCCGTGGAAGAGCGTCCACTCGGTACTTCTCAGCGAACGAGAAGCGGCGAGACGGATCCTGATTTAGCGGCAGAACCGCTAACACCAGGTGAGGACGTACCAGCCGAGGCTGGTACACCTCTGGTCCCCGTCGTCTTCTTCTTTGCAGAGGAAGAGACGGGCCCCGTTCCCGAAGGAACAGGAGGACCAGCAGAAGAGCTCCCCGAATCGCCTGAGCGAGACGGGCCCTTAGAAGATCCCGAAGGAGTCTTCTTAGGGGGGGAGGAGGCAGCCTTCTTCTTCTTCTTCGGCTTGGTAGCCTTAGAAGTCGAAGGGGAAGAGGAGGCAGCAAACGACGAAGAAGACGACGAAGACGACGATGACACATTCCTCTTCTTCCTCTTCTTCTTCGCCAGGCTCCGCAGGACAGACGTCAGGTCTTCCATCCAGGAGGGAGCCGGGGCAGTTGCCGAAGCAACAGGGCCCGACTGCACCTGTCCGGAAGAACCTGAGACTGTAGCAGCACCACCAACAGCAGGAGCGACAGGAACAGGTACAGGAACAGCAGGAACAGCAGGCACAGCAGCGTCTGAAATAAAAGGAGCAGCAGGGACAGCAACAGGTACGGCAGGTACGGCAGGAACCACAGGAGAGCCAGGCGTCCTGTCGGCAGCTACCGTCATTCTTGGCACTGGCGGCAGGTTTAGGGGGGTACTCTTAGGGCAGCGGAAGTCCGGGGTCGGCAACACAAAGAAACCAGGTGGCGGTGGCACCGTCCTCTTTGGCACGGCAGTAATGGGTTTGTGCACCGCAGCTGTAGGCGTCACCGTCATTACATGCGGCGTATACACAAGATGCGGCGGCATGTCATAGGCTGGTGTTGTTATAGTGGTAGTGGTCACCACACCATGAGTGACCACTGCCGACCCCGCCAACCGCTCAATCAACCCCTGAATACTTGGCACTCCCTGCAGTCCCAGCGACTCCCACACCTGTCCAAGGTCGTCCTTCACTGGTGGCACATCTGCGGAAGCAACAGTCGGGTTAGTAAGAGGGGTTCCCTCGCGCCTGGGGGGAGACGAACCCCACCCAGAGCGGACGGAAGACCCCGAATACAACTGGACGTCCGGGTAGCGGGCGCCCTCCTCCACACTCGACGGATCGAGCGAGGAGAAGGACTCCGCTACCCCCCCCGCAGGGGAAGGCGCGAAACGTGGGGGCTGACCGGGAGGCAGGAAGGAAGACGAAGTGTCAGTTACCAAAGGAGTCACTGGAGAGCTTTCCGATGACTTCTTTGGAGGCCTAAGTCTCTTCCTGCCCTCGTACAGAACCCACTGCGCCTCGGACCAATTCATACAGGTAATACATGGCTCGTCCCGGGAGCATTCTCGCCCCCGGCAACGAGTACAAACCTCATGTGGATCTACGTCCACGAAAGATCTAAAACCACCGCATCTACGCCCCTCCAGCCCGGGACAAACTCTACGGGCGACTGGGGGGCGCGGCGAAATCTCCATTTCTTGATCACTCATGATATCAATGTAATAAAGAAATGCACAAGTACTTACAAATCATACACACTCTAATAACCAGAAAGAGGGCTGAATACTCAAAGCAAACGACAATAGCGGGCAGAGCGATGACGAACACGTCCTATCTCCACACGGCCGAAAGCAAAAGTGATTTGTTTACCTGCCGCGCGACGATCGGACAAGCAGTTAACTACCGTTCTCCCCTTGTTCGAAGCTTACGACCGTTCCAGCTGCCGCTAGCTACTTCCTATTGTTAAAGGACCGATGGTTTGTATTACGTATCGGAACAAATATAGCCTATTCATGGAATATGTAATTCCACGTCATTAACATCAACTTGTAGTTGAGCGGCCTGCAGAAATGTAAACATTGAGTTACACTTCACAGCACCTTTGTCATTCTTAACCTTTTAGAAATGTTAATAGTAGTAGTTTAATTACAGTAGTAATAACATTTACGAAAACATAAATTTTCAATTCGAGCTTCATTATTGTTTTGGTATAACATAGTCAACTCCTTTGAACACTGCAGTCATACAAACGATAATTGTCATAGATTGTCGTATGTTGTTTGCAATCGGCGACGAAGCGTAAACGTAATAAAACCATTTTTACCTTATATATTAATGTCATATATTCATAATAAAATGCAAATCTTATATATTATTGGCATATCTTCAAAATAAAAAGCCTCTTTAAGGAATAATTCCTTGGGGAATCCATTTTTCAAAAGACAAAAATACACTTTACATGTTTACCGTATACAATGAACAATGATTACTTTATTTTGATGTGATTACATCAATATTACAGTATGGTACTCTAAGCAGTACAGTAACTATTTTTTTTATCATAAATGTATATTCATTCACGAAAAAAATACATACGTATGACCACCGTGACGTCACTGTTCTACAAAGTACGTACCGATGTATTTTTACGCAAGTATCCTCTAAACTCTGTCATAAATCACTTTACTTACTTTTTTTGTGAAGCCCAAATGCTACGTATATTCCGGAAAATTAACGAAATCACGAATTTTATCATAGAGCAAGATTCGCTAATTACTGTTTTCTTCTTCTTTTCATGACTAAATGCATTTTTAGAATAAAACTCATTCAAATTTTCAAATAATATGAATGTAAATAGCAAAATCTCTCTCTCTCTCTCTCTCTCTCTCTATCACTTACAGGAAAAAAAACTATAATACTGATCTATTATTATCGTAATAAAAGAACAAGATGGTCCCCGAAAGAATAAAAATGATATTGTTATAATACAATAAAGTTTCATACATACTTACCTGGCAGATATATACATAGCTAAGACTCCGTCGTCCCCGACAGAAATTCAAATTTCGCGCCACTCGCTACCGGTAGGTCAGGTGATATACCTGCCTGCCCTGGGCGCAGGACTAGGAACCATCCACCCGTTTTCTATCATATTTTCTCTCTTCCACCTGTCTCCTGCGGGGAGGCTGGGTGGGCCATTAATCGTATATATCTGCCAGGTAAGTATGTATGAAACTTTATTGTATTATAACAATATCATTTTCATACAATGAACTTACCTGTCAGATATATACATAGCTGATTGGCACCCTTTGGTGGAGGGTCAGAGACAGCTAATATGGAATAGACAGGTAAACAACATATGTTGTAGGTATAAAAGAAAAACCTTGGTTCCTACCTGATAGGTGGTAGACTTCGTGGCTGTAGCCCGGTAGTCTGCATCACCTCAAGACTTTAGCGAGATATTAGATCTATGGCTAGAGTTCTTGTGGGTCTGTCGATGGGTATAAGAACCGCTTACTCGGCAGAGCCTACAAGGACTTTGTCAATGGGTACTAGACCACTCTATGACAACACACCTTATGAAGGAGCATAACAATCCCGACCACCTGATCCTCACCACCATGTTAGTATATAGAATTGTTCTGAGTTATCCCCGAACTCATAACAAACAACCCATAACTCGAAACAAAATAAAAACTCATTTATACAAAAATTCGCAAAAACAAAACAAAAAAATTTTAAATACTCCCCTAAAAGATATCACAAGAGTTTCCTTACTGAACAAACAGTGACTGGCCGCCAGTGCAGCACCAAGCCCTCTTTGTCAGCAGGAATCTAGAACATATCTAGTAGAAGGTATGTACAAATTTAAGGATTGGTGTTTGCTCCCGTACCCAGTATTGTATCCGCCAATACAAATGGTCCCAGAGAAAAACATTTCTCGTAGGTCACGCGAACGTCTTTAAGATAGTGAGATGCAAAAACTGAATTGCACCTCCAATATGTCGTGTCAATGATTTTCTTAATGACATATTTTTCTGAAAAGAGAGAGACGTCGCCACTGCTCTAACTTCATGGGCTTTTACTCTAAAAGCGGAAAGAGTCTCAGGACAGAACTTGTGAGCATCCGTAATGACGCTCCTAATGAAGAAAGCTAATGCGTTCTTAGACATGATTCTTGTGGGGTCCTTAATCGAACACCAAAGACTTTGTCTAGAGCCTCCCATTTGCTTCTTTCTTTGTAAAGAAGAACTTCAAGGCTCTTACCGGGCAAAGAGACCTCTCTGTTTCTCTCCCTACTAGACTCGATAAGCCTTTGATCTCGAATCTCTTGGGCCAGGGATTCGATGGATTTTCATCTTGCGCTAGAAAAACAGAGTTCTAAACGAGCAAAAGGACCGAGTCTTTGTTAAAGCCGACTTCATATCTAGGGCATGAAGTTCGCCAACTCTTTTGGCTGTCGCCAAAGATAGGAGAAACAAGCATTTTCTTGTTATATCCTGAACGAAAGCTACGTGGGGAGGCTCAAATCTGTCCGACGAAAGGAACTGAGAACTACGTCCAGGTTCCAGTCTGGGTGGAGTTAGTTCCTTCGATTTTGTCGTTTCAAACGATCTAATCAAGTCGTGCAGATCTTTATTGTCAGCATGTCTAGGCCTCTGTTCTAAATACTGCCGACAGCATACTCCTGTATCCTTGATTGTCGATACAGACAAATGAGAGACCTCTCTCAAGAACAACAGGAAATCGGCGATTTCGGTTATAGAGGTACTGGAGGAGGGACAACTTCTTAGACTTGCACCACCTTCTGAATACCTCCCACTTCGACTGATAGACTCGTCTAGTGGAAGCTCTGCGGGCTCTAGCGATAGCGCTTGCAGCTTTCGCGAGAAAACCCCCTCGCTCTGACAAGTCTTTCGATAGTCGAAAGGCAGTCAGAGCGAGAGCGGGGAGGTTTTGATGAAACCTCTCGAAGTGTGGCTGTCTGAGAAGATCCATCCTTTTTGGAAGGATCTTGGGAAGTCTACTGTCCACTCCAGCACCTCTGCAAACCAATCTTGTGCTGGCCAAAACGGGGCTATCAGGGTCATCCTTGTCCCGTTGGACGCTACGAACTTTCTCAACACTTGTCCCGAGGATTTTGAAAGGGGGGAAAGCGTACACGTCCACATGAGACCAGTCCAGCAGGAAGGCGTCGACCACGAGAGCTCTTGGGTCTTCCACCA
This sequence comes from Macrobrachium nipponense, assembly GCF_015104395.2. NCBI lineage: Eukaryota > Metazoa > Arthropoda > Malacostraca > Decapoda > Palaemonidae > Macrobrachium > Macrobrachium nipponense. Next base: position 41,516,098 of record NC_061109.1, read on the forward strand.
CTGAACAAAAGACTTCCAGCCTTTTGGAAAGGAATGTGGCGAACAGATCTACGTGAGGAGTGCCCCAGAGATCCCAAAGACTCTGACACACCTCTGAATGAAGAGTCCATTCTGTGTGAAGGACCTGGTTTCTCCTGCTCAGTCTGTCCGCCCTGATGTTTCTCGTCCCCTGAACAAATCTTGTTAGGAGGGCGATGTTTCTTTGTGAGGCCCAAATTAGCAGATCTCTTGCTATCTCGTAAAGCGACACTGAGTGTGTTCCTCCCTGCTTCCGAATGTAGGACAGGGCTGTAGTGTTGTCCACATTCACTTGGACACACTGTTCGTCACAAAGGGTTCGAAGAACTTTAGCGCTAAGTGAACTGCTAGAAGTTCTTTGCAATTTATGTGCCAGGACACCTGTGCTGCCTTCCAGGTGCCTGACACTTCTCTCGGTCCTAGTGTTGCTCCCCAACCCTTCTCCGATGCGTCGGAATACAACACTCGGTTTGGGTTCGGAACTTCCAGAGAAATTCCCTTGTTCTCTTTTAGAGGGGACAACCACCATTGCAGGTGTGGTTTCATCTCCCTTGGAAGGAGAAAACTGTCGGAGAGAAGTCCCGTCTTCCAGTTCCACGATCTCCTTAGGAAAAACTGAAGAGGGCGAAGATGTAGTCTTCCTAGAGGAAAGAACTGTTCGAGCGAGGAAAGGGTGCCTAGTAGGCTTAACCATTCCCTCGCCGAAGTTCGTTCTTTCCCTAAGAAGAGAGAGACTTTTTCCAAGCCTCTCACGATTCTCTCTTGCGAAGGAAATACTCGAAAACCCCGAGAATCCATCTGAATCCCCAGATAAACCAAGTTCTGTCTGGGAATCAGCTGTGACTTCTCGAGGTTCACGAGTAGTCCCAACGCCTTTATCAGGTCTAGGGTCAAAGAAAGGTCCTCCAAACACTGTCTCTCTGTTCTGGCCCTGATGAGCCAATCGTCCAAATATAGAGAGATGTTGACGCCTTTGAGGTGAAGAAACCTCGCCACATTCTTCATCAGGCTTGTGAAGACCTGAGGCGCTGTGGGATAGCCAAAACACAAGGCCCTGAACTGAAAGATCCTCCTCGTCATGAAAACGGAGGTACTTCTTCGACGAAAGGGTGAATCGGGACATGAAAATAGGCGTCCTGGAGATCCAGCGACACCATCCAATCTCCTTGACGTAACGCCGCAAGGACTGAGGCCGAAGTCTCCATAGAGAACTTCTCCTTTCGAACGAACTTGTTCAGAGCGCTGACATCTAGAACTGGTCCTCCAGCCCCCCGAGGCTTTCGCAACCAGGAAAAGCCGATTGTAAAACCCGGAGAGTTTTGCTCTAGAACCAGTTCTATGGCTCTTTTGTCCCACATTTGATTCACCATCAGACCGAAGAGTAACCCTCAGTACAGGGTCCCTGTATCTGGCTGACAGTTCCCGCGGAATGGTCGTTAGTGAGGACTGTCTTGGAAGGGGATAAGATATCCCTTCCTGATTATGGACATGGAAGAGGCGTCTGAGTTTATGAGTGACCAGGCGTCTGCAAATTCGAGAAGCCTGGCCCCCACTGGTGTTTGGAGGCTGTCTGTCTCACTTCCTTTCTTAAAGGGACGGGAAGGAGGGCCTTACCTCTCCTCTCAAGACCTCTTCTCTTAGAGGTAGCTCTGGAGAGAGGCCCTCCTCGAAAGGGCTGAAACCGTAGAAGTCGGTCCTTTCTTGTCAACAGAAACAAGAGGTCTCTTCTTCCTTGCAGTTTGCAGGAGAAGATCCTGAGTCGCCTTCTCAGTCAGTGATTGAGAAATGTCCTTCACTAACTAGAAGGAACGGAAACGGAAGTCAGACATGGGAGCGAAAACCAGGGCTGCTCTCTGTGATGGAGAAACCGCCTTGGTTAGGAATGAACTAAAAATACTCCTCTTCTTAAGGAGTACTGCTCCGAAAAGAGAGGAGATTTCTCCCGATCCGTCTTGTACCGCCTTGTCAATACAAGCAAGAATACTGAGAATGACTTCGGGGTCAAGACCATCCGAGTCATGAGCTTCTTAGACATCACCCCAAGGGACCAGTCTAGGAAATTAAACACTTCCAAATATGGAAGAGTCCCTTGAGGAGATGATCCGTCTCCGAAATAGCCCAAGACAACGCGAGATCCATTCAAAGCGTGTCTCCTTGACGAGTCAACCAAGGTTGAAAAGTCCGCTTCGGCTGCCGCTGGAAGAGAAAGGCCCATGTTCTCCCCCGTTCGGTACCAGAAACCTCTCTTGCCAGAAAGTATGGCTGGAGGCATACAGAAGGTGGTCCTGCCCAGATCCTTCTTAGACAACATCCATTTGTCTAAGGACTGAAGCGCTCTCTTCATAGAGATCGTAGGTCTCATCTTCAAGACCGACGAAGACTTAGGCACAGTCGCACTCGAAAACAGCGATCGAGGCGAAGGAGGAGCGGCAGGAGTTAAAGAATCTCCGTATTCTCGTAAAAGAAGGTCAGTTAGAACTTTATAGTTCGAGACTCCTTCTCTCCCGTCACCCTCTTCTTCCGAATCCCTCCTCTACCTTGTGGAGAATCGGCCTGAAAAAACGAGAGGATCTTCATCCGTTCTCTCTCTACTGGTGACAAACTCCTACTAGGAGAGGGGCTCATAGAGTGAACGACTCTCTCTCACGTCTAAAAGAAGTCTCGCGTCTGCTTGACTTCTCGTGCCTGAACAAGCTCCTCGCGCTTGGCTGGCGCTCGCGCTTGGCTGGCGCTTCCCGCTTGGCTGGAGCGTGTAGCCTGGCTGGCATCTCGCGCCTGGCTGACGTCTCGCGCTTGTCTGGCGCCTCACGCAACTCCTCGCGCCTGGCTGGCGCCTCGCGCCTGGCTGAATCCTCGCGCTTGGCTGGCGCCTCGCGCCTGGCTGACGCCTCGCGCTTGGCTGAATCTTCACGCCTAACTGGTGCCTCGCGCCTGGCTGGTGTCTCAGGCCTGAGCAGTATCCTGATCTCGAGCAACCGCTCGGAAAGATCCTGACGTTTGTACGCCTCTTCTTGCCTGGAAGACGTTCTATGTCTGGCGGACGCTTCACGACTGGCTGGAGAAAGAAGACGAGACTTCTTAATAGGAAGTCTAGCGTCCTTCTTGCGAGGGGGATCCCTTGAAAGAACTCCAACCAAAGAGGCTATCTGCTCTTGAACTGCCAGCAAAATTCCTCTTGGAAGCCACCCCAGCGTCCTCTTCAATAGAAGAAGCAGGAGAACTCGAAGGAGTGCGATCATCAAATACATCTCTAGGAGGCGTCGAAACCAGCTTAGCCTTCTTGATAGAAGAAGGAGCTTCCTCCGAGAAGCGCTCCGGGCTCCAGTCGAACGCGCGCTCTTTCCAATGCCTTTTCAGTGGCCTAGAAAGATCCGAGTCCTTCCACCTCGTTTAGGTGAAGGAGAACCGGACGACGAGAAACAATCTCGTAGGACGCTTCTATTTGAGCGGTCCTGAGCAGACTGTAACGAAACAGAACCTGCTGAAGGGACGCCTGACCGTTGGGGATTCCCCACAACCTCCGTACGACTTTCGACTTTCCTACTCCTCTCTGGGTATGTGAGTTTGGAAGAGGTCTAGGCCTGGGAGCATCGCAGGGACGGTCAGACGCCCCTCCACAACACTGGGAACATCACTTCACTTAGTAATTCACAACCACTAGCCTTACCTTGCATGGCCGCCATCTTTGTCTTCATTTTACGAAGAGTAGCCTTCAGATTGGCGATTTCAGAAGCCGAATCCGAATGCAAAGCCTGTGAGGATTCAGATACATAGGGAGAATCATATCATTAATAAAAAGGAGAGTTAGACTCAGAAAAAAGGCTCAATAGGCCTTGTACTCACACTCTTTTGTGCAGCCCGTCTAATCCTATCCCTCTCTAACTTCTTCAAGTAAGAAGTTAGAGTCTTCCATTCATTAGCATCCAACTTTTCACACTCAATACAGGTGTTAGCCAAAGAACAGTCAAACCCCCTACATTTACGACATACAGTGTGAGGATCAAACCGAAAGCCTTCGGTATCCTCACCTTGCAGCCTACATTCACACACACTCTCACACTAACACTTGAATCAGACATTCTATTAGAAAAAATCAAAAGCAAGTCCAAATCCAGTCCACAGTAGCGAATGCCAAAACAACGATCCAGTACGTCACCAAGCAAATCCAATAAAGATGATCAATAAAGTCTTGAAAAGCGAATTCCAGTCAGGAGGTAGTAACAACAATGTTGATACCACCGGCGACAGAGAAAATATGATAGAAAACGGGGATGGTTCCTAGTCCTGCCGTCCAGGGCAGGCAGGTAGATCACCTGACCTACCGGTAGCGAGTGGCGCGAAATTTGAATTTCTGTCGGGGACGACGGAGTCTTAGCTATGTATATATCTGACAGGTAAGTTCATTGTATGAAAATATGTGTTGCCATATTTTTATTCTTTCTGTGATTTACGAAACTGCTTCGATACAACTTTTATAGTTGACTCAATGATTATCACATATTATAACAGTATACAAGAGAATATCTTATCACTATTCATGTTTCATTTCTTATCATCATAAAATATTTAAAATAAAAATTTCATTGTTATTCCCAAGCTAAGATAGTCAACAGTACTCTAGTCCCAAGCTGCTATCTTAAGCTATTCTCATCCTAAGCTGCTATCTCAAGCTATTCAAGTTACTCTCGTCACAAGCTGCTATCTCAAGCTATTCAAGTTACTCTCGTCACAAGCTGCTATCTCAAGCTATTCAAGTTACTCTCGTCACAAGCTGCTCTCTCTCTCTCTCTCTCTCTCTCTCTCTCTCTCTATGAAATATGAATTACTGTATCATAATATCATAAACTATTATGTACAAAGTTAATAATAATAATTCCATTAATAAATTCGTTTCTTTTAGTAACTAAATTGTTTTCCAAAATAATTCTTTCGGTAATAAACGTCCATCAGCTGATTCTAAACATAAACAAAAGACAAAACTAGCTTTTTATTGCTGTATTTTGCTGTTTATACATTAATATTATAGGTGGGTGCTGTAATCCTTACAGTAAACATGTTTTTTTTATCATAAATATGTTCATTCACGAAATAGATATACTATGTACTTTTAGTTTGGTGCAGCAGCCAAATCATGAAAATAGAAAGGAATTGTTAGGTAATTATAATTTTGTTTGCTGATCTGATGCAGGGGAAATTGAAGATAGGAGAGAATAACTTTGAAACTGTCTTGAATTTAGTTTAAGGTGATAGCTGAAGAAATATTTGGTGCTTGAACTAAAGTAGGCAGTTATAAACATTGAAATAGTGGTCTTGGGTGGGTTAATTTTAAAGTAGGCGGTTTAAAGCAATTTTCAGGGGGGGGTACCAGGATAACACGGGTTTTTACTTATCACGGGGTTCTGGGCCCTATCCCCTGTGATTAACGAGGCCCTACTGTACACACTTTCACCTAAAATACATAACTCGGCGCGAGCGCGCCCGCCCTCGGCACCGAGACATAATTCAAGGTATCAATTCATGAAAAGAGCGGAAACCGCCGCATCTACGGCGATAGCTCCATGTTGGCTCATAATTAAGTATAGGTATAGTATAATGAAAATGAAAACAGTGTACTTACAGTCTCATTTTCAAGTCAAACAAACCATTAGTAGAAAACACAATATGACAATTTGTCCAAAATTGCATTTTTCCTAACTATACAAACCTGAGGTCCTTTTACAATAGGAAGGTACTAGCGGCAGCTGGATAGGTCGTAAGCTTTCGAACAAGGGGTTCGGTAGTTAACTGCTTGTCCGACTGGCGCGCGCGCGCGACTGGGAGGTAAACAAATCATTTCTTTTGCTTTTGGCCCAAGCAAAAAACTGCAGAGTGAGGGGTGGCATGAGGTGGGGCTATGTGTAAAAGGACCTCAGGTTTGTATAGTTAGGAAAATGCAATTTTGGACAAATTGTCATTTGTTCCGACACGGCATACAAACCTTCGGTCCTTTTACAATAGGAAGACTCACTTCTTGGTGGGAGGAATCTGAGTCTTTTGTGAACAGAACTGGTGTTCGCCCAACCTTGGAAGTCTCCCTGGTCGTAAGAGCGAGGGAGGGATCCAAGCCTCTGTCCGATTAGACGGGGTGTGCACCGCAGGATCAATGGTCAGACCTCTGGACCGAGTACTAAGAGAGAGGCAAGCGTATCTCTTTGTACCAGCAATGTAAGAACTTGTTCCTGTACAGGAGCAAATATAAAGTCATGGGTTTGACTCTTGTAGGCATCCACTTCCCCCCCCTTGTAGGAGGAAGTGGTGGATATTCTGCTCCTATCCCTAGTGAAAGGGATAGGATGGGGCTCTGTCATATAGCTCACCTGCATCTCGTCCTCATCCAGCGTAGTGACGACCGTGGCCCTCTGCCCACAGGTAGAGGAGGAGGAAAAGATGGGAAGAGGGAGCCAGTCACTCACTCACTCACACATCCATCCACACAGTCACACCAGGACTCGATGCTGTTTCAGCCTGCGAGGGTCTGGGTTAGCTACACAACTTGTTGAGCAGCCACCACGGGTCCCAAGGAAAAGGTTATCAAGGACCTGTGGCAATATCCCGAATGGTAGAAGGACGTAAAGGTAGTCTGGTTAGACCAGGACCCCTGCCTTCAGGACCTGCGCCACGGAGAAGTTCTTACGAAACGCCAACGAGGGGCCAATACTTCTGACTTCGTGAGCTCTCGGACGGGACGTACGGATGTCGTCACTACCATCAGCCTCATACGCCCTCCTGATGACCTCACGCAGCCAGAATGAAAGAGTGTTCTTGGATACTTCTTTCTTGGTTACCCCGGTGCTAACGAAGAGGCGTCGACACTCAGGCCTGAGGTGTCGAGTTTTCTTCAGATAGCGCCGTAGCGCCCTCACAGGACAAAGCAGCATCTCATCCGCCATCATTATCGGTGAAGTCCATTAGGGAGGGAATCGTGAAGGACTCGAACCTGTCGTCAGGGACGACGGTTTCTGAGTCTTCGCAACGAAGTTCGGGACGAAATCGAGCGTCACAGATCCCCATCCCCTGGAGTGTCGTACATCATAGGAAAAGCCATGAAGTTCCCCTACTCTCTTCGCCGATGCCAGGGCCAGCAAGAAGAGGGTCTTGAGGGTCAGATCCCTGTCTGACGACTCTCGGAGTGGCTCGAACGGCGTTCGAGTCAAACTCCTAAGGACGAGAGTCACATCCCACGCAGGGGGCCTGAGTTCCCTAGGTGGGCAAGACCTTTCGAAGCTCCTCATAAGCAAGGAGATCTCGAACGAGTTCGAGATGTCCAATCCCCCTCAGTTTCAGGACGAGAGCCAGGGCGGCTCTGTATCCTTTGACTGTGGGGACTGAGAGGAGCTTCTCTCGGCGAAGAAAAACGAGGAAATCCGCTACCTGCTGAAGAGTGGCTCTGAGAGGAGATAGACCCCGTCTACGACACCAACCACAGAAGACGGCCCACTTCCCCTGGTACACAGCTGCAGAGGACTGACGGACGTTTCCAGCCATCTCTGTTGCTGCGCTACGAGAAAAGCCTCTCGTTCGCAAGAGATGGTGGATAACAGCCAGCCGTAAAGACGTAGGGACTGGACTGCTCGGTGGTACCGCTCGACGTGTGGCTGGGCGAGAAGGTTGTGCCAAGGGGGAATCTCTCTCGGTTCTCCTGCGAGAAGAGCCAGCAGGTCCGGATACCAAATGGCCTGTGGCCATTTGGGAGCCACCAGGATCATCCTGAGATTCGGGGGTGACCAGTGCTCGACTGATCACCTTGCGAAATCAGGCTGAAACGGGGGAAAGGCATAGACGAAGAGGTTGTCCCAGGGTGTTGAAGAGCGTCCTCTGCAGCTGCCCATGGGTCCGGCACCGGTCGAGAAGAACACCTGGAGCTTCCTGTTTGTGCCAGGGTGGCGAACAGATCCACGACTGGTCGCCCCCACAGGTCGAAGAGCCTTTCCGCCACGTCCTGGTGTAGAGACCACTCAGTCCCTATCACCTGATCCCGACGGCTGCAGCGTGTCTTGCTACTACATTCCTCTTCCCTGGAATGTAGCGTGCCGACAGCTCTATTGAGTGTGCCTCGGCCCACTCGTGCACCTGCCGAGTCAACTGGTACAACGGGAGAGACACTAGGCCCCCACCCCCCTGTTTGTTGACGTAGGCCACTACCGTGGTGTTGTCGCACATCAACACCACTGAGTGTCCCATCAAGCGGTCCTGGAACTCTTGGAGAGCGAGGAACGCTGCCTTGAGTTCCAGTACATTGATGTGAAGGTGCTTGTCGTTCTCGTCCCACACTCCTGAAGTCAGCAAACTCCTCAAGGTGTGCGCCCCATCCCTCGGTCGATGCGTCTGAGAACAGCTGCATGTCCGGGGTGGGGGGGGAGTGCGCAGAGGCACTCCTCTTAAGAGGTTCCTGTCGTCCAGCCACCAGGCTAGGTCCTGCCTCACCTCCGGTTGTCAGTGACCACTGGAAAGCTGGGGGATCCGTCGCCGTGGACCCAAACTCTCCTTTAGTCTCCACTGAAGAGACCGCAGGTGAAGGACGCCCAGTGAGGGACCTAACTTTCTCGAAGTGGGACGACAGGGTGTCCGATCACGACTTGCCATCGCTGGAGCTACCTGTTCACTGCGAGACAGGAAACTGGTTGGCTGCCTCCCTGAATCTGCTGATCCGCGAGTCTGCGGGGAAGACTCGCCGCCCATGCTACCGTCCGTCGATCAGCATACCCAGGTACTTCATTCCTTGCTTGGGCTTGGGCCGAGATCGGACTTTTCGAAAGTTCACAACGATCCCCAGATCGCGACTAGAACTCGAGCAAGTCGATTACCCGTGTCCTGTAAGCAACTAGCGAGCTGGGAGCTTCGCCATGGGACTAACCAAAATCGTCGGGGAGATACCTCATCAGACGTATTATCCCGTGCGGAACGGGCCCAAGGCAGACACCAGAGTGAACACTCGCGGTTGAAACACCATGAGGGGCGGTTGAGAGACCGAAGCAAAGTGCCCTTGAACGGGTATTTACACCGTCCCGTCGAGGATGAAGCGGACGGTACTTTCTGGAGGACTGGTGAATGGGTATTTGGACAAAATACGCAATCCTTCAAGTCCACCCACTGAAAGCATGAAATCGTTCACCGGGGTGGTTCCCTTTGGATGGAGCTCGAGGCACTGAACGTGCCGTCCTCCATCCGTGGAAACCGCGGGTATGGCGGAACAAAACCTTGGTTCAGAGGAGAGAGAATCTATCACGGGGCGCCAGCCTCCCGTTAGACTTTTCCACCAGGAAGAGTCGACTGTAAAAGCACGTGTGACTGATCCGTGACGATTTCTGACAGCTCTCTTGCTCAGCATGGTCTTGATCTCCTGTCTCCAATGCTACGTCCTTCGATGGACCCTGGAAACGTACGAAACTGCTGTTGGCACCGGGTTGGAGGTGAGGGGTGGCCAGAGATTCGAAGGGTAATAGATATCCCTCCCGAAGGAACATCTACAATTCCATGGTCTCGGCCGCCCGACCATTAGCGCTGCCAAAGTTGACCCAATGGCTAGGCCAGGCACCCCACCCCCCCCACTTCCGGCAGCAGGTTGAGGGGGAACGCCCGTCCCTAGGCGTGTTCCCCCCTTTTCTTCGACTTCTTCCCAGAAGCCCCCTAACGGGAGGAGGAGGGCTGGGAGGAGCGGGCTGGTTAACGGCTCCCCCTTTGTAGAAGTCGAAGAAGGACAGAGTTCTTTCCCCGGTGGGGCTTCGACGCAGCTACCGGTCTTAGGCCACCGAGGAAGTGATAGCCGAGGCTCTTAGACTTGGGGCCGCAGTCCGAGGGCTTCGCCCAGAAGCCTTCGAGGACTGCCTGGTGAAAACCAGACCGGTCACTGTCGTCAGTGCGCCTGATGTAGGTCCCACCGCCAAGAGTCCACCAATCTCTCCTGGGAAGAGGGGGGGGAGACGTGGTGGAACTCCGTAAAGGTCCGTTGCGATAAAGGTACCCAAGCTGCGTTCACGCTTCCCGGGACCGCCCTGGAAACCCGAGGGTTAAGGACAGCGTCCCTTACGTCGGAGAACCAGGTTGGCGGCCCAACAGGTTCACCGTTCGGTGGGGCAAGGAAGGAGATGGCCTCTTCAACCCCAGACTGGCAAAAGTATCCTAAAAGGCGGGCCGAGTCAATCTTCGGGAGAAATTCCCCCGGAGGTTGGCTGACCGACCTTAGATACTGTGAGGGACCACAGATTCTAACCAGGAGACGGCCTGGCAAAGCTGCCATGGCAGTAGATTCCAGGCCAAGTGCCTCTTGCTGCGAGAACCAATATGGTTTCTCGGACAGTGGAGCTGCTGCAGAGACACAACACCCGGAGTTCAGCCTGGGCTAACTCCGGGTTCCACCTGTTGGGCGGCCATCGGGTCCTCAGATGGCACGTAATAAAAAACGCCGCTGTCGCAGCAGAGGGAGGGTTGGAAGCAAGCTTGCTCGTACCTGCCAGACTTGAGAGGAGAAACCGTCTTGACCCGGGAGACAAGCGATTCTACCTGGTACCAGCACCTGAGTCGGGCACAAGATCGGAAACGCGGCCAAACCCACCAGTCGGTCTGGGTTCACCCTCTTCGGGACACCCCAAGAACGACTCGAGCCGGGACGTGGGCTCGGATGGTGGGAGCGGCGATCCTTCCGCCGAGGGGTCGTGTTTTGCTGACGAATTCTAGCGGCAAATACAACCTCGGCAAAGTTCCTTCCTTGGAATCTCAGGATTAGTGACTGAGGTCCTGCGGATGTCGGCACCATCCGAGTCCCTCAAACAGGTCCCCAGGGAGCATCTCCGTGAGACCCTCCTCCCTCGTAGGGGAGGAAACAGCGACCAGACCCCTCTCGGGTATCCTACCAACCACTTGTGCATACGACCTGGCTGGTCCGAAGAACCCGTGCCTGGTAAGTAGGACGACGTGGTGGGATCCTGAGGGGCGCACCCCTCACGATCACTCCTTCTAATAACCTCGCCACCCCTCCCGGGTTGTAACCCGAGGATGGTTGAAGGTAATGGGAGAGGCAGACCTGGACGCCTCCTCCCTCGTCTCGCTGGCAGAACCAGTGGGTCTTGGAAAAGACTGCAGGCGATCGTCAACCGCCCGGCCCCGGTGGCGATCAAAAGCTGCAAGGGATAGTCGAGCCAGTCTCGCTGCGGAGAACGGCTGGACCGAGAAACAGCGGACCCGGTCTCGTGTTGTCAGAAGGAGCTTGGTGCGGTTGCCGTACCCGATCGCTCTTCTGTTGGAGGATTGTACGGGTCAGGAGAACCGGCGAGCTCCACTGCCACGGTCACGGGAGGACCGTGGTGCGTATCCTCACGGCGCGTCACGGTCGCTGGTTAATACCAGCCGTGGCTGGCGCCGGCGAACGGGGGGACCTCTTCCCAGCCTCAAGCCCGTGGCCGGTCATGGACCGTCACGTCCGCCCGGGTTAGCCAGCTGATAGCCGTCAAGCGACGAGCGAGAGAATTGGGTATGGTGATAGTCGCCTGTGAGCGGCCTGTCACCAGTCTTCCGCTCCGGCCGCCGGAACCTGCACGCTGAGTTGGACTCAGAGGTATGGCTTCCTAGCTGCACGGTCGCTGGTAAGGTCTGACCGTACACTCGAGGTTACTCATCGCGAACGAGAGGCCGAGGACGGATCCTGCTGACCAGTGGTCGAAACCACTAACAAAGCAGGTGAGGAAGTGCCAGGTATTTAGCCGGCACTCCTATGGTCCCCGTAGTCTTTCTTCCTTGCGGAAGAAGAGAAGGGTCCTGCCCCCGAAGGAGCAGGGTCCGGGTGACCAGCGGAAGAAAACCCCCCGTCTTCACCAGAGCGAGACGGGCCCGTAGGAAGTTGTTCAGGACCCGAAGGAGACTTCTTAGGGGGGGGGGAGGCGGACCTTCTTCTTCTTAGGCGGGGGAGCCTTAGAAGAAGAAGGGGATGAGGCGGCCAGACGACGACGACGACGAAGAAGACGGATGAAAGACTGACCGGACGACACCTTCCTTCCTCTTCTTATTCTTCTTCGTCAACCTCCTCAGGGACCGATGTCAAGATCCTGTCAATCCAGGAGCGGAGCCGGGGCTGCTGTTGCCGAAAGTCAACAGGTGGGCCCGGGAACGCACCTTGTCCCTCCGTGAAACCAGATCAGCATCGGGAGCAGCGGAGCCAGGAAACAGGAACAACGTCCAGCAAGGTGCATGGCATTCACAGGAACAGCAGTGGGAGACGGCAGGAGCAGGTACAAAGGAACGGCAGCAGTGGGTCGGCAAAGCGCCCACCGTACGAGGGAACAAGCGGGCTGGGCATGGTTACGGCAGGTACGGCAGGCGTACAGGCTGGTCCAGATGGACGGACCCAGCGGGCACAGACATCCTTGGTACTGGTGGCGGGAGGCCAGGGTCCAGGGGCGAAGACTCTTTCGGGCACAACGAACGTTCCCGGTCGCTGGGGCAGCACGGCAAAACCCAGGCGGCTGGCATCACCACTCCCACCCCCGTGGTCACGGCGACTGGCCCCTGGACCCACCGATGTAGTTGGTGGGTGACAAGAGGACCGCGTGGAGGGGGTGTACACCAGGTGAGGAGGTGAAGCATAAGCCAGGCGTTGTTACAAGGGTCTGTGGTGGAGGTCGTAACCGTTAGCATGGCGGTGGACCCGCCACCAGAGCCAGCGATGATGGTAGAGCAGCTCCCCTGGGACATCGGCCACGCCCTGGCAGCCCCAAACGGATGACCCACACCTGTCCGAGGTCGGTCCTTCGCGGCAAAAACAGCCACCTGAGGAAGCAAAAAAAAGGGGTCGGCGGGTGATTAGCAGGATCCTATACCCGCTCGCAGCGAAAGACGAACGGATAGAGGGACCCAGAGTACAACTCCGACATCCGGGGTAATCTAAGCGCCCTCCTTCCACACTCGGACTAGGTAGGCCGGGTGAGGAACAAAAGGGACCTAGAAAACCCCCCAACCCCCGAAGGGGAAGTGGCGCCAAAAAACGTGTGGGGAAGCTGAAGAGGGCGGCAGGAAAAGAAGACGAAGTGTCCGTAACCAAAGGAGTCGCGGTGGGAGAGCTTTTCCGACGACTTCCATTTGCAGGCCTTCGCTTCTTCCTGCCACCCTAGTACAAAGTCCACTGAGACCTCACGACCAATTAGAACACCCCCCCCCCCCCCCCCCCCCCCCCCCCCCCCCCCCCCCCCCCTTTACTTCATCAGGGGCTCGGCTCGGGTGCATTCGCGCCCACCCCCGGGAAAAACCCCCCCCCCCAACCCGAAGAACGCACAAAAAATATGTGGGTCAATTTACTGGAGGGAATGAGCGGAAACTTTCCGCATTTACGCCCTTCGGGTAACCCGGGCAGTTACTCCGGGGGTAGGGGAGGAGGCGTGGAGATTGCCATTATTAATCTAATTCAAAATGAAGAAATAACGAGAGGAAAAATGATTGTACTTACAAATTGTTTCACACACAAACACAACAAAATACCTCATGGAAAAGGCAAAACGACGAGAAGCGGGCAGAGAGCGTTGAACAACACACAGTCCACTCGCTGTGGGGAGCCGAAAGCAAAAGTGATCTGTTTAACTACCCAGGTCCGCTTGCCTGCTGCGGCGCCTGTCGGACAAGCAGTTACAACGACCGAACCCCTTGTTCGAAAGCTTGACGGACCTATCCAGATGCCGCTACCTAGTACCATTCCTATTGTAAAAGGACCCGAAGGGTTTGTATGCCGTGTTGTCGGAACAATAAAAAACAATGTATACGACGATGAAGCGGGCAGAGAGCGATGACGAACACGTCCTTCACACCCGCGGCCGAAAGCAAAAGTGGTTCTTCACCTCTCAGGCGCGCGGGCGCGCGCACTGTTGGACAAGCAGTTAACTACCGTTCTCCCCTTGTTCGAAGCTTACGACCGTTCCAGCTGCCGCTAGCTAGACTTCCTACCTATTGTTAAAGGACCGAGGGTTTGTATTCGTGTCGGAACAATTCTAACTTTGGAGAAAATGCTTACTTCGAAAGGAGAGTAGAGGTCTTTAGCTCCTTCTCTCACCAACAACAACTAGTGACTGATGACTATCTCCGGTGTCTGGACGTGTTAAAGTACTTTTTCGGAGGGTGGCCAAAACCGCGGTTGTCGGAGAGTTGTTTACCCTACAGCCTAGTTAGGTAATACTAGTAGCCTAAGACACTGGGTTAAAGAAACAATCACAAAGTCACAGGGTTTAAGAAACAAAGACAAAGAACAAATAGCAAAAGATCCCTAAGCTTCTCCGGATACATCTCCGCACTTACTTTTTCCCGACTATGGGGTCAAGAGTCTGCATGAGCTGCTGCTGTCTCGCTCGTTCGGTTTCATTTTTCACAGATTGGTTGATAGTACAAGAAGCTGCTGTCAACGTTCCCGCACATATCACCAGAATGATAAGCTCTTCGATGAAACGCATATTGACCCTCGATAACAGGACAAGACTGTACGGAAAGTTTAGTAGTATCTGGGCCACTAATGAAGAAGTGACATTTCTTGACTCTTGCCAACTTCGAAGAATATTGTTGCGATCTCCAAAACCACTACGCAGAATTAGGGGACTCGTTTACGTAGGTGGTAATGTTCAAAATTTAATGTACGCGTTAAAACAGTACTAAAACTATAATAGCGATGCTTACAAAATATAGTAACACATCAAATCCATAACTAATGTTTTTTTTTACCTGCAATGAGAAATGGTCCAATATAATATGTATGTGTTTATTCACATGCCATAATCTTCTTTGAAGGGAGAAGCGCCAGGTGGGTACAGACCTTGGGTACAGTTTATAGGGATGAGAGAGCAAGACCTGTGTCACTTTTTCTTCACATTAATAGATGCAGCTACCTATTTACTGGTGGGTGGAGGATCAAGAAGGTTACCTCTTCAATAAAGGTGTTATAAACTTACGTCACTTATTGCGAATCCAGAAAAATTAAAGTTTCTTATACTCCAGGGTAGAATAAACTAACTTAATTTGTAAACAAAAGATACAGCAATATTCATGACTGGGAAGCCAAATCTAACCTTTTAGTACATGGGTAAATGACTTCCAAGTTTACATTCAAGGATTGGTAAAAAGAAGAAACACACTGGGGACTCTCATAGTTATATAAAAACCAATAAATAATATCAATTATATAAAAATCCTAATAATAAAACTAGCATTTTTCGGGGGAAATTCATACAACATTGATAGGCTGCTAGCATATGGTAGCTTTATCTATTATGGTCTAGTCGAACGGCAGAGAAATTCGTTAGTCTTCTGAATAACGGAAAGAATGGGCATATTGTAAAAATCCGGGTGTAAAATATAATGAAATGCATAAAATACTGGTAATTATAATGTCAGTTGAAACTGCGCATGCTATTCAAACATTATAACATATAGGTTGCAAAGCTCAATGTTTTCTAGGCGTTGAAACAAAACGAGTGAGAAAAATACCTCATGCTAATGATAAAGAATTCCATTTGGAATTATCCTAATTTGCCCTGTTACCTCTGCCAAAGGCATATAGTGTAAGGATGAAAAAATAGATGCATCACTATTCACAAAGACATGAGAGAGAGAGAGATTGTTTGTATGGTGTTACGTTGCATGGAACCAGTGATTATTCAGGGACGGGACCAACGGCTTTACGTGACTTCCGAACCATGTCGAGAGTGAACTTTTATCACCAGAAATACACATCTCTGATCCCTCAATGGAATGCCCGAGAATTGAACTCGCGGCCACCAAGCCAAGATCGACCGACCAGCCACCGCTATGAGAGAGAGGGAGGGAAGAAGATAAAGAAATTACATGCTAATTTCTTTTAGCATGAAATGTTAATTTCATATAAATAGCAGACAAAAAGTAGTGAGAAGTTTGTTTAATTATTTATCGTAATTTTTATAAATAAATAATTTCTAACTTTCCAATACCTTTTAAGACATTTAAATTTTGGCAAAGGCACACTATTCGCATGTAAATTACTTTTAAAAAATCCTTTGTGGTGTTGTAAATGGTTCCCTATAATTGAGGCTCATATGTAACACGCTCTATGAACTCCAGGTCAGTTGAGACTCAAATGGTGCTTTCCTGCTTTGAAACACGAGGTAAACCTTCACAAATCAACAGCGTGTCACAACAAATTTTTCAATTAAACTAGGTAGCTACCAAGACCAATAATCTCTAGAATTTGGTAGAGCTCATGACTCAGAATTCGTACTTATAAATTAAGTATTTCATTTTAACATTTAATTTACTTTCACAATTTTATTGCAACATATTTAACTTGCTTTTTAATAAATGAATATTCAGGGTTTATTCTTTAAAAGATTACAGCCGCAAAAACATGGATGTGAAGAGCCTGCAGGCTAATTACATGTAGCTAATAATCTATCCATATTTTATGAAGTAGCCCCAGTTCAAAAACTGGCAAGAGCCTCCATTCAGTAATGAAATTCTTAGTACAATTTGTTAATTAAGCTTTCTCTAAATATAATTACGAACAGATAAGAAATAATTCCATTTCTTTCCCTTTACAAATAATCATAAAAAGTTACCATGGCCGGATATCTGGACCAATCAGCACCCGGTTAAACGAACCCCTATAGAATCTACATAGGTAATATGGTCCGACTTTGGTTCAATATGGTCCAACAGTTTTGCCGTCTATAGCGAACATACACATATACATATACATATACATATCAGGACCAACTTACATGTAAACATAGCCTGGCCGTCAGCTAGCTTTATAACTTAATATAATATATATATATATATATATATATCTATATATATATTATTATATATAGATATATAATATATATATATATATATATATATATGTGTGTGTGTGTGTGTGTGTGTGTGTGTGTGTGTGTGTGTGTGTGTGTGTGTGTATAAATGATGATATTTTAGCTGTTTTGCCTGCTGGTATTGATGTAAATGATTTACTCTCTAAATTAAATAACCAGGTACCATCTATTAAGTTTACTCTAGAATTGGAAAAGGACAATTGCCTCCCTTTCTTAGATGTTTTGATTCATAGAGAACCATTTCAATGTAAATCAGTATTCATAGGAAACCAGCCACCAACTTAACTTATGTTCATTTCTATTCAGGCCACCATCTTAACATCAAAATATCAATTTTTTCCTCTATGTTTTCACGAGCATTGCGCATTGTCAGTCCCCAATATTTGAATCAAGAAATTGAATACATATGAAAAATAGGGAAAGATTTATGTTATCCTTCACATATATTAGATATTTGTTATAATAAAGCCCACAAAAAGTTTTGTAGTGTTAGTTACACTGAGAAAGAAAATTCTAAGAACATTCTCAGTTTGCCTTATTTTAACGGATTTGAAACCATTAAATCATTGTTAAAAGCCTTTAAGTTCAACCTTGTTTTTTTCCCTATGATAACACACTAAAAGGATTGTTAATAAAAAAAATGGTACCAGGGAAAGCAACAACATAATATATAAAATTCCATGTATGGACTGCCCCTCTTTTTATCTTGGACAGTCGAGCAAGGGCTTAGAAGTAAGATTAAAGCAGCATAAATATTCTGTAAAAACTGGGTAAACATCTAATGGTATATTCATTCATTTAAGTGAAAACAACCACCGGATAAATTGCATTGGTAGTTCAGTAATTGCAAGATCAAAAGATGTCTTATCACGAAATCTTTTAGAATCTGCCATAATACAACTTACTTCCCATTGTCATTTTAATATTAGTCGTGGCCTTTTTCATTTTGACCCTTGTATTTGTAACATGTTTAAGAATGACCTCAAAGATATAATTACAGACTTAAATACAAAATAGTTGCCTTAGAGATATTTTCATTGTATAGGTATGTTTAATATGTTTTGTGAATAAGTTTTTGTTTACCAAAGATCTGAATTGGTCAGCTGTCGCCCTGTGTAATCCTTTAATTGTCTTGTCCCTGTGTCTGAGCAGTTGGACTTAATCTTTTTGTTTTTAAATTGTACCCGTTTATGCTTGTTTGGAAAGGTTACTCATTCTCCAGGTGTGTCGGATTCTAGGTACTAATCTCCTTATAATCCCTATCTGTCAGTTATACGACCTTTCCTGTACTGTCAATTCCTCATGTAAGCCAGTTTGTCTGCTGAGTAAAGGACGCCGAGTCGAAAGATCTTGCAGAAACTCAGGTGTTAATTTTTCCTTCGTGGCTTACACCTTTATTTATGGATTTATCACGTTCCAAACTTTCGTGGTTCAGTTATACATACATACATAATACATAAATCATTTAATACATACTACATATCATACATACATACTACATACATACATACATACATACATACATACATACATACATACACACACACACACACACACACACACACACACACACACATATATATATATATATATATATATATTAATATATATATATATATATATATATATAAAGATGGAAGCAGAAAATTATAAAAGACACGAAGGAAAAAGAGAAATTTGGTGAAGAAGTTATGATAAAAGTCAATACAAAAGATATAAGAAATAAATAAACAGATAAAATAAGATAAATAACTAATACAAAATAACAGAGGTATGTATTGGTTATGATCTGTGAGCAAATAAAGGTATAAAACGGTATTATAGGGCATAATACTAAGTATTATTTGCATATGTCAAAACATAAGAGGAAAACTAACAAATCTGCAATAAATTGCTGATATAAAAATACTTACTCTACAAGTAGCTCTCCATATTCTATATAAATATCAATGTAACAACGATAAACAGGTTTCAGAAGATAAAAACCGGTGTACTAACGAGGAAAATAATACGAGTGCCTAGAAATACCCCAGTAACGTCGTAAAAGGTAAACACAGGTAAGTTGTACTGGATATCGAGAATGACAGGGGAAGAGAACTGTTCAAAAAGAGTGGAGGAAATGAAAGAGGATGAGTATTGCAAAAAAGATGGACTTATAGTGGATTGTATATGCTTAACGTTGTTACTTGGTCAAAAACTGTTGAAAAAATAACACTAAGTTGTTTTTTGTTTTCTGTTTTTTTTTAATATGGTGATTTGGTAAGTTTGTAAATGATTGTTTTATTTTTAATTTGCATTTTTAGTGCTTAAATATTTTTTGTTTACATAAAATGATGACAATTCCTTAATAACCTGTTAAAAATTAAGATGGTTTGGGTCGTTGAAGAGATTTGCTGCTCGTTATACATTTCTTACAGAAAGGAGACGTGGACGGCTTTTAATGAAAATGAAGGCAGTTCTTAGCCATTTTCACCAGTGACAACATTGGATTTACCTACCTCTTTATCGACATGGTGAAAAAATAAGTGATCGGTACCATGGATCCGCATCTTACGTTACCTTCTACTTGGAAGCCTTATCAAGAGCCAGCACAGCAATTGTGATTTGTTGCATTTATAAACAGCATACACGGACAGTATGGGTTGTGAGGTGGTTATTCGTTCGGCCTTACTGTAAATTTGGCTTGTTGTATACAAGTAATATACTTAATGGCAAAGTGGACCATTGCCTTTAGGGGTTCTCGAGAATGGTAATTGGAAGTTGGAAATGCTTGACCATCGCTTTGACCTCCATTTAAGGCGATCATCTTCGACAGCAGCAACAGCATTGGTTTTAATTTGAGCAGCAATACATGAAACCATTTTATTATATCTTATTCAATTTCTTAGTTGAAGGTTTCATTAAAATAAGAAAATTACTCTTTGTATTAATTTTCCAATTACGTAATAAATTTTTCGAGATGGCGCCCAACGTGGGGCTTAAGTAAGGTGCTGTTTTTGCTGTCTGGTTAGCTTCCGGGTTGGGGTTTCGTTTAGTTGTGGGTCCATGGTCTATACTTTAAATTTTATTGAAATGAGTGTAGAATTAAAGACTCGTAATTATATTCGTGGCCAAGTAACGCGGTTGTTTAATGAACATGATAAATTCACGAGTATGAATAAAACTGAGTGCAAGGCTGTTCAAATTAAACTGGTTTCGTACAGTGATCAGTTGAACAGTCTTAATACTGTAATCCAGAAGTCTTTGTATGGAGACGGGGAAAATGAGGAGGAGTTCTTATTAGAATTGCAGTCTTGTGATGATTACTCAGATAAATTAAATACCTGTTTTGCTGTTTTGCAATTGATGGATTCTAAGCCTGAGGCCAAGGATTCTGAGACCGCAAGAAGTCTCTTGAAGAGTCCTGTAGTTCCACTTCCGGTTTACGCTAGCACCGAAAGTGAGAATGTTGAAAAATTTCTTGTTGAGTTTGAATCGGCTATTGCCACATATTCTTACACTGAGAGGGATAAACTATTACTTCTCAAGCAACAGGTATCAGGCAGAGCCTCAATTTTGCTCGAGAATCTTGAAATTTCAAAGCAGACTTATACTGATGCTAAGAAATTGCTTAGAGAAGCACTGGCTTCTCGTTCGCTACAGAAATTCAATGCAATTAAGCAATTAAGTGAAATGAAGCTTGAGTACGGTACTGATCCTTTTTCCTATATTGGAAAAATTACTAATGTAACTGAAACTTTTTCTACATTGGACATCAAAGTAGATGATATTTTGCAGTATTTCATCTGGCAAGGCATGAATGAGTCCTTTAAAGCTCAACTTGTAAATGTGACTAATCATGTACGTCCATCACTTGAGGAGATAAAAGAAAATTTTCTTTGAAGTATCTGAACGTTATATGGACGTCACAGGAAAGTTTAATTAAAGGGGGAGACAAGGAGGAAAACCTTCTACATCACTTGCAGTTAATGTTAAATATAAGGATAATGAAACTAACAGAATTAGTACTGCTGACGCCGCTTCTCCGAGGAAAAGGTGCACTCTTTGCCAGGAAAACCATGCAACACATAAGTGTATAAAATATAAAGAACCAGAACATCAGCTGAGACGCTTAGAAGAACTTAATGGTTGCAAGAAATGTGCTAACATTGGACATACCACGGACAAATGCAAGTTTAAATTTTTTAAGAAATGCTATTTTTGTAAGGGTTGGCACTTTTCATTTTTGTGTGATCATCAAGGTGAAAAATCTCATGATGAAAAACTACAAGTGAATAGGAGAGGTGGCAAGGAAGTAAAAGCAGGCAAATCAAAACACAGGGAAACCTCAAGTGATGTGATGATTATAACTAAGGCTTTGCATACCTCTGATGGCGCCTCTGTTTTGCCAACTTTTACCTGTGAAATGTTGAATGGAGCCCTTGTTATAGGTTTGAAGAACAGTGGCTGTCAGACCAGTTTTGTAACTGAAAAACTTGCATGTGATAATAGGTTGAAAGTGTTAGAAGACAATGTCTCTTTAACAGTCAATGGTTTTAATTCAATTAAGAAGTATAAATCCAAGATAGTTGAATTAAAGTGCAACTTAGATGATAAGGCTTGTTTAATACATGCATTGTGTGTACCAAGCATATAGATATAAATTTGTCATTGCCAGGAATTTCAGAAGTGGCCAGGGCCTTTGCCAAAAAAGGCTTCCAATTAGCTGATAAATATTTGACTGATGGTAGTGATAAAATAAAGGACATTGACTTGATACTTGGTACAAATGACGCCCATTGTTTATTAGATTTTTCTGAAAAATTTGGCAATGATCACCAATCTGTTTATTTGGGATCAGCGGCAGGAGTGATGTTAATGGGTAATGTCAAGATTATGCAACAGAATTTACCTTATCTTTCAAAGGATTTTTCTTGTTCTCGGTGTTCAGAGCATTCCTGCTCTGTTGCCGATTATGAGGAAACATGTGAGTTAAATGGAAACAAATCCCCTGTATTTGATGGCATAGATGAATGCTGCCAGTATATTGGATTTGGTAGTTCTATGGGTGAGCCAAGTGGCTTAAGTTTGGAATGCGAGGTGGAGGTTCAAGCTAACTTTGCTATTCTAAATGAAAAAGGTATGATTGAAGAATCAGAGCTGAGACGTGCAACTGATGAGATGCTGCGGTCTATGTATGAGAAATCTATTTGTGAACCAGACCATCAAGATGGAAACTTTATGTCAGATTGTAATGGAAATTTGATTAAGTTTACGCTTGATAACGCAAGGAGAAACGAGGAAGGAAGGCTAGAGATGCCTCTTCTATGGAATGAAAAGAGCTGTCATTTGCTTGGACGGAATTTCGACCTTGCAAAGGCAGTATTGAGATCCAACACGAGAAAATTACAAAGGAACAAGGCAAATTTGGAACTTATGAATGAAAATTTTAAAGAACAAGAAAAACTTGGAATAATTGAAAGAATACCAAAATCTAGAAAGGTACATGGATGAGCATCCTGAGTGCAGTTTTTTTAGCACACATGGGAGTTGAGTTTTTAGACTGGATCGGGAAACAACAAAATGCAGAGTTGTTTTCCTGTCCAATGTTTGTGAACCTAGCAGGTCCAGTGTGATGACGGTCAATCATAATCAGGCTATGTATGCTGGCCCATCACTCAATCAGAAGATAATGTCTGCAATGCTTCATTTGAGATTCGGATCTAAATTAATGATCTTAGATATTAAGAAAGCATTCAATCAAATAGCACTCAGTGAGCTTGATCAGCAGAAGTTTTACTCTTTTTGTGGTATAAGAATGTTAAGAAAGGGGATTTCTCTATAATTGCCTACAAAAATGTTCGTCTTCCTTTTGGACTTCGATGCAGTCCTACAATTTTGATGTTGGCTCTTTGCAAAATTTTAGTACTGGATAGCAAGAATGATAATCCTAGACTAAGAAATGCAAAATGGATAATGTATCAGCTCTTCTATATGGACAATGGTGGATTTACTTGTGAATCATCCGAAACCTTGAATTGGATGTATAAGATTTTACAGGATATTTTTAGTCCTTGCAAAATTGAACTACAGCAGATGTTTTCTAATGATTATACACTACAAGATAAAATTGATCGAGAAAATATGCAATCGGATGTAGGATGCAAGAAATCTGAGATGGAGGTGAAATTACTTGGGATGATCTGGAATCGTAGGAGTGATACAATTTCAACCAGGAGCTTGTGCCTTGATGAAAAGGCTACTACAAAGAGGGAAATTTTGCGATCCATTGCATCTAATTATGATGTTTTAAACATAAATGGTCCTCTTCTTAACAGAGCTAGACTTTTTATGCAGGACTTACAATGTGAGAGAACGCTCGGATGGGATGCACAACTTAGAGACTTTCAACAAAAGGAATGGAGAAATATTGCAAACCAAGTAAATTCTGCTCCTGTTTTTGAGCTTCAGAGATGTGTTGGTGAAAGGACAGATGAATATAAACTTGAGGCTTATGTTGATGCTAGCAAAAGAATTTATGGAGTTGTTGTATATTTATGCAATATGAGAAGTGGTGAAAGAAGCTTTGTATTAGCGAAAAACAGACTCATTGGATCCAAACTGCATGAAAAGTCCATTCCTTCACTCGAATTACAGGCTATATGTTTGGGTACAGAGGTTTTGTTGGATACCTATAATGAACTGAGTGGCACACAGTGCCTGGTGCCCATCAAAATAGTTGACTTGGGGCTATTCTCAGATAGTTTTGTTGCCCTGTCGTGGCTTAAGTCCTTTTCTCATAAGTTTGATAAAATGCAGAAAAGGTCAGTGTTCGTAATGAACAAACTGAATCATATAACAAAGCTATGTGAGGGGAGAAGTGTTGGATTCTCATTCGTTAGTGGAATGGACAACCCAGCTGACAAAATTACACGATGTCTGTCATTCAAAAGTTTAATGAAGTCTAATTACCATAAGGGTCCCAATATACGTGATCTCGATCAAGCTAGTAAAAGTGACATTTTAGGTTTTAAGGTACCAATGGTCGAGAATTTAGAAACCATTGAGGCATATAGTGCATCGACCAGTGTAAAAGAAAGCCAAACTGTAAAACTAGAGCACTTAATACCTCTAGATAGATACTCAAATATGGATAAGTTGATATCTATACTTGCGAAAGTTCTGGAATGCTGGGATCGATGGAAAGGGTTTATAAACAAGTCACATGGCTTTGATAAGTAGGACCTCCGCTCTGTGGCTTTGACTCAAATCATCTCTAGGGATCAACAAATAAATTTTCCAGATGTTATTGACTATTGAAGTAGTAACTCTAAAACCAAGATGGCTATGCCTAATTTGATATCACAGTTGAATTTGTATCCAGACACTCATAATTTATAAGAGTGAATTGTAAATTTAATGAGAAGCGCAGTGTAACCAACCAAACTTATCCTATTCTTTTATCAAGAGAGAGTATTCTAACAAAACTTATTATATTAGATGAACATTTGCTTTTGAAACATGCTGGTTGCTATGCCCTTTTGACAGAATTACGTAGGAAATTCTGGATACCAAAATTCTTCTCTACAGTTAAGAGGATTCTGAAGGAATGTGTTGTATGCCGGAGATATAACCAAAGACCTGTCAAACTTAATCAATCAGCCTATAGGGAATTTAGATTGAGTCCATCTGATAAACCTTTTGGTAATGTATACCTTGATTATTGTGGTCCATTTTATGTGAGACAAGGGAAAGATAAAGTCAAGGTTTGGATCCTTGTTATTTCATGCATGTTCACACGAGCAGTTAATCTTAAGATCTGTATGGATATGACAGTTGAAGAATTTTTGCGTGCTTTGTCACTGCATTCTTTTGAATATGATACGGAAGTCAATCAGAAATAATGTAATTGAATTTAGGGATTTTGAATATCTTGTTTGTCATGCTGTACATTTGATCAACAGAAGGCCTATGCATTCAAAGAAGCATTAAAAGATTGTTCTAATAATGTACCAACCCCTATAACGCCAGAGGAACTTATTCATGGATATTCATTGGTCTCTTTGAATATTATTCCTGCATTACAAGCTGACTCTGTTTTTGATGAGGATTTTCAGGTTGATTTTGATGTTGTACATAAAATTAAAACATCTTATGAGAAGCTGAAACACATTAGAACTAACTTGCTGGAAATCTGTCATCGGGAATTCATGAACACTTTAATTAAACAAGCTACTGATAAGATGGATAGATATGCTCCTGTAAACCATAAACAAATCAGTATCGGCGATATTGTGCTGATTAAGGATGATGGATATAAACCTGTTAATTATCCTATGGGAATTGTCAAAGAAGTTTTCAAGAATATCAACGGAGAGGTAACTGCTGCAAAAGTTCTGAAGGGTAAAACCAATGAAATAACTAAAAGGCATGTTACTTCTGGAGTCTGATGAGGATGCTGTAGCATCTGATGATGATGATGATGATGAGGATGCTGTAGCATCGAAAGAAGAGATTCCAGGCATGGACGTTTCTAGAAAACGTCCACTGAGAAAAGCTGCTGAGATATCACGGCAAAAATTCAAAAGCATTCTAAACGATGATATTTCAGACTAATTATATTTTTTTTCTTTATTTGATCAAATTTACATAATTCTTATGTAAAATTTGATTTTTTTCCCGGGAGTGTTGAAAAAATAACACTTAAGTTGTTTTTTGTTTTCTGGTTTTTTTTTAATATGGTGATTTGGTAAGTTTGTAAATGATTGTTTTATTTTTAACTTGCATTTTTAGTGTTTTAATACTTTTTGTTTACATAAAATGATGACAATTCCTTAATAACCTGTTAAAAATTAAGATGGTTTGGGTCGTTGAAGAGATTTGCTGCTCGTTATACATTTCTTACAGAAAGGAGAAGTGGGCGGCTTTTAATGAAAATGAAGGCAGTTCTTAGCCATTTTCACCAGTGACAACATTGGATTTACTTACCTCTTTATCGACATGGTGAAAAAATAAGTGATCGGTACCATGGATCCGCATCTTACGTTACCTTCTACTTGGAAGCCTTATCAAGAGCCAGCACAGCAATTGTGATTTGTTGCATTTATAAACAGCATACACGGACAGTATGGGTTGTGAGGTGGTTATTCGTTCGGCCTTACTGTAAATTTGGCTTGTTGTATACAAGTAATATACTTAATGGCAAAGTGGACCATTGCCTTTAGGGGTTCTCGAGAATGGTAATTGGAAGTTGGAAATGCTTGACCATCGCTTTGACCTCCATTTAAGGCGATCATCTTCGACAGCAGCAACAACGGCATTGGTTTTAATTTAAGCAGTAATACATGAAACCATTTTATTATATCTTATTCAATTTCTTAGTTGAAGGTTTCATTAAAATAAGAAAATTACTCTTTGTATTAATTTTCCAATTACGTAATAAATTTGTCGAGAAAAACCGCTAAAAGCCTTACGTAACAACTCCACAAAACTCCCTTTGCGGTTTCTAAATTACCGGGAGATATCTCTCAACCCAATTCATTATTAACGACGATAACACACCAATATCATTAATGAAGAGTACCACCATTAAGTACTTTCACTTACTGAGCAGTCCTTGTAGACGCGAGTACTCACGGGTTGATTTTCAGACCTTAGAGGACCGCTGTGTTATCTCGTTTCTGAAAGTTATTTGCATAACCTTAAAGTATGGACACAATAAAGGTTTATCAGATCAATTTATATTCGCCATCCACAAAACTGAAACATAAGAAAAAAAGAAATAAAATTGAGGAATATTGTAGAGTTAAATTTAATTTAATAACTAAAGGTTAAGTACATCAAAGAGTAGTAACATATAAGTGACAAATGAAATTAATCACTCAAGGGGAATTGTAAATCAATGGCATTTAAAAGAAACAAATTACAACAAAATTAAAAGAATCAGGGCCATCGCCCTTTCTAAATCCACACACACATCACTACCCAACACTAGGTGACTGGTCACCTCAAAAGTTGAGCCAAGAAGAGCAAGAAGCTGTTGGTTCCGTCCTGCATTCGGGTTTTGTTGGGGGAAAAAGAGACAAGTTACATAATTACCAAGAAGCAGAACTGTCTTGGAAGGTTTTCATGAACATAAAAAACGTCAAGTTCGTTGTCACAAATAAATTCCAATTATAACAGTGTGCAATTTCAACATATTTATTAAATGTAGTGAATTAATTGGTGGTGTGTGCCAATACAATTTTGGGCGATGTCACTCCCTCTCAGTGTACTACGCACATACGCATACACACCCATAGAGGGGCACGCAAAGGAGAGACCAGAGGGGCGAACTACTACCCTTCCTTTCCCCTCCCGATCTCTTGACCTCTCCTAATGGCTTCTCTGGCGAGAGGCACAAACAAGATCCAATAACACCTTCAACTCTTACCATACGAGCGCCTCGGCGGCGTGGTTGGCATGGTATTAGCGTCCCACCTCGGTGGTCGCGGGTTCGATTCTCGGCCATTCCATTAAGGAGTGAGAGATGTGTATTTCTGGTGATAGAAGTTCACTCTCCACGTGGTTCGGAAGTCACGTAAAGCCGTTGGTCCAGTTGCTGAATAACCACTGGTTCCATGCAACGTAAAAGCACCATACAAACAAAGAAAACTTACCATACGTGATATGCGCAATACAATCACCAAGAGCAATTTCAATTTATATATATTATATATATATATATATATATATATATATTTATATATATATATATATATAGATATAATATATTATTAATATAAATAATTATTAATATATATTATAAGGACAAATAAATTATCATAACTAAAACAGTAATTATACTGCGTTTTGACATAAACGTCGGTAGACGTTTATGTCAAAAGACTTCGTCTTTCTGTAAAACCAACCTTTTGGTGCTAACTCCACCACAGATACTATATAGTACGTGCTACAACAGTCTCGAGTAAATGTGTTTTTTTCACCCTTATTATGTCATGCAATATAGTCGTACATATTTTACAAAATATATGGGCATCCGAATATATTTGGTTTTCACATGTGATAATCAATCAATAATTTCTTATGAGACAGACACTAATAACTATATTAAAAGACAAATAGCACAGAAACAAGTGAATACATAAAAACATTAGAAAATAAAAGCGTTGTGAGAGTAATTCCTCAAATTGAGAAAAATAAATGGAAAAAGGTATATAGATATATGGAAGTTATGAAGAGAGACGAAAGGTAACTCGGGAGGATGAAGGAAGAGGAAATGAAGAGAAATGCACAGTAAAAAGAAAGAAAAAAAAAACTGGAAGGGAGAGGCCATCAGTTAGTCATGGATAAATCTACAGAACAAGAGAAACAAAAAGTAAAGATAGAGTTAATGATACAACGCTAGCAAAAGCTCTTTACAGTGCTAGAGTGAATTTTCTATTCTAAACTATACGGAAAATACTACATGGAGGTCAAATTGTGACGCAAGAAGTTTGGGGAAGAAAGTGTAAGATGAAGAGCTAAGACAACTATATTAAGAAAGTGAGAAAAACCAGGCAGGGAAATTCTTGCTCACAGAAAAAGAAAAGAGAAGAAACATACGCTACACAGAAAGTGGAAGATAAAAAAGAATACAAGAAAGTAAAAAGAAGAAGAAAAAACAACTCAGAATACGATCGTTAGGAGGTGCCGATGCTAGTCAACCGGTCTCCCGAGATTCACATTACTACTGCTACCACTTCCAATTCAGAATGAACACTAAAATAAGGAAAACCTTTAGAAATGAAACAAAAGAAATCAAATATTTGAAAGTTTCAGAAGAGTCTACCAGGAAATACCTTGAATATATAGAGTATAAAATAAGCCAACAAGACAGAAAATGAGATCTAACCCAGTTGGAAGAAACAATGAGGGAAGCAAAAACAAATAACCTAGAGAAGATAATCAAAAGAAAGTTAAAGAAAGGAAAGCAAGAAGAAATAGAGCCAGTATGGATCACAAAAGAAATAAAGAAAGAAATAAGCCAAAGAAGGGTATGT
This sequence comes from Macrobrachium nipponense, assembly GCF_015104395.2. Lineage (NCBI taxonomy): Eukaryota > Metazoa > Arthropoda > Malacostraca > Decapoda > Palaemonidae > Macrobrachium > Macrobrachium nipponense. Next base: position 41,544,986 of record NC_061109.1, read on the forward strand.
AACAAATTAAAAAGGAAAGCCACAAGAATAGAAGAAAAAAGATACTATGAAGAAGCATATCTTAAACAAAAACAAAAAGGGCAGATAATAATAAAGAAAGCATATGAAGAATATGAAGAAAAGGTTAGAAATGAGATAATGAATGATAAAGACAGATACAGGAAAATATGGGAATATATAGACATGCTGAGAGGAAAGACCACATCAGAAAAAGAATGGATAAGAATATTCGATGAAAATAAGTAAGAGATGAAGGACGAAACCCTAGGGAAAGAGCTGGTAAAATTCTGGGAAACAATATACCAAAAAGAAGAAAACAAAATAGGAGAGATATGGAATGAAAGCAAGAAAGAACAGTACAAACATGCCATGGAAGAAATAGTGAAAAAATTAGGACAGCAGATGAAATACCATATATCTTTAAGGGAACACGTGCATGGAGTGTACGATCTGACAGAGATTAAACCCGTGGAAGAAATCACCATAACAGAAGAAGATGTGAAAAATCAACTTGAGAAAATGAAGGCAAATAAAGCACCAGGGCCAGATGGAATAAAGCTAGTTCTGTTCAGACTACTCTTACAAAAGAACAACCTTCAAAAATAATTGGCAGAATGTTTAAACAGCATACTGAAGGGCAGGAAAACGCAGATCGAGAAGCTGGTTTAAGTATAAAACAACACTTACGCCCAAAAAACAAAACCCCACAGTCAAAGATCTGAGGCCAATTGCTCTAACAAATGCATCATATAAAATTTTCATGGGGATCCTGAAAACCAAAATAGAAAAGCATATTAGAAATATAGGAAAAACGAATTAACTGCAATCAGGCTTTACCGCACGAAGGAGAGGAATAGATAATTTATATATTTAAAAAAAAGCTAAATGTAACTAATTGAATAAGACAGGGATGCAATGGCTCAACCGTATTTTTTCTACTAATAACGTACCTGATAATAGAAAGATTAGAAAATACAACAAAAGGTTTTAGAAATGAAGTAATAAGGAGTGGCACTATTATATACAGACGATGGATTAATACTGGGACACACACTAGAAGAAATGGCAAAATCAATGAAAACCCTTATGGAAATTGCAAGTGAATGTGGCTTAAACATAAACAAGGACAAGAGTAATATACTAATATACAACGACTGGTACAGTATCGATGATGTGGAGAATATGGAGCACATAGAAGGAATAAAAATAGTTAAGAATATTAAATACCTAGGAGTGACACTCAACAACATGAAAGACTGCTTCAGAGAACAGATAAAAAGGGCCCAAATTGAAGCAAAGCAGATGGCAAATATGGCTAATGCAGTCATCAATAAAAGCTGTAGCAGAGTAGAAATAGGAAAATTGTACTGGAAAGGACTAGCGATGCCATCATTCATTTATGCCATGGAAGTCATGAAACTTGACAAGAAAACTATAAATGAACTACAGAAGATAGACAATCAAGTATATAGAGCAATTTTAACAGCGCCCAGTTACACAGCAAGTTGTGCGTTAAGATCTGAAATAGGGGCCTCTTCCTGCCACTCAAGAGATATCAAGAATAAACTATTCTACCTGAAACACACACTGAAAAGTGGTGGAAATAGGCTCTATATGAGATAACCATGGATCAGTATGAAAAAAAAACCTGGATAATGCAAGTAAAATAGTACATGAAAGAACTAAACATAAACTTAAGTAAAATTGAAGAAGTTAAAGACAAACAATTAAGAGAAATAATAAACAATTGGGACAGAAAAACATGGCAGAAAGAAATGAATGAAAAGTCAACGTTAAGAATCTACAGAAAATATAAAGAAAACATTAGAGAAGAAATCAGGTATGAAAAAACAAGCTGATCAGTAGGGCCAGACTAGTTATACTAGGATTAAGTGAAAGAAATAGTATAAAAGAAGATACAAAATGTTTATGCTGTAAGGAACAAAATGAAAATTCAGAACATTTCTTACTTTACTGTCCAGCATACAATGAGACATACAACTACAGGTTTTCCTTGAGAGAATTACGGGAGGCGCTCTTATCTAGTGAATCCACAACTCCAGGTGAGGATACAATCATATATGAAATGCTAAAACACCTCCCAGACGATGCCAAAAAATATTTACTGAAGATTTTAAACAAAATATGGGAAACTGGAATTTTACCCAACGACTGGAAAATATCCATAGTTGTTCCAGTTAAAAAGCCTAATAAAGATGCTTCCCTAGCCACCAGCTATAGACCAATAGCTCTAACCAGCTGTGTGTGTAAGCTGATGGAGAAAATGATAAATACTAGACTAGTTTGGCACTTAGAAACTAAAGGATTAATATCATCATTTCAATTTGGTTTCAGGAAAAACCGCTCCACCTTGATCCGTTGCTGACTGACCAACCAAATCCAGCAAGGATTCGCCAAAACAATGTCAGACCATTGGAGTATTTTTTGACCTCGAAAAAGGCATATTGGACACTGCCTGGAGAATTGGCATCATGAAAAAATGCACAAGATGGCATATGTGGAAGAATGATCAGATTTATATATTCCTTTTTAACGGACAGATTTTTTAAGGTAAAAGTGGGAAACTCTTTCTCCCAACCTTTTGTGCAGGAGGAAGGAGTTCCCCAAGGAAGCGTTTTAAGTGTAACACTCTTTTCAGTGGCAATAAATAGTGTGGTTGAAAAAATCTTGCCTCCTGTTAAATGCTCACTTTTTGTTGATGACCTTGCAATATACTGCACTGGATATGATTCATTGTCAGTATGTAAACATCTGCAAAGGTTCTATTAACGCAATTACTAAGTGGGCTGATGAGAATGGGTTTAAATTCTCCTCTTCCAAAACAGTTGCAGTAAGATTTACCAGATGCCGGCGTGTGGAAGAAGTTCCCACACTTAGTTTAAGAGGATCTATCATTCCTTATGAAAGTGAAGTAAAATTTCTGGGGATGATTATTGACCACAAACTAACATGGGCCAGCCACATAAATGCCCTAAAGATTAATGTGAAAAAATCTTTGAATATTTTAAAGGTTGTTGGCTAGTTGGGGGGCTGATCCCTCTTTTGAGGCTATATGACTCACTGTGTCGCTCCAAGCTAGACTATGGCTGTCAGATCTATTCCTCAGCTTGTTAAAAAAACCAAGCTAAAGGAATTGGATGTTGTACAGAACAAGGGGGTGAGAATATGCTCAGGGCTTTTAGAAGCTTCTCCTGTTGAAAGCATATATGTCGACACAGATCATCTTCCCCTAGATCTAAGAAGGCAAGAGCTAGGGTTGCGATACGTGGCTAGAATGAAAAGTGCTCCCAAAAATCCCTTCCTTTGAAGTACTTAAGGAAACAGACTCGCGGAATTTTCTCTGGTACAAGAGCTTCTAAACCATTCCAAATTCGACTGAATGAGGATGTTAGGGATAACCATCTCAAATCCCAGAAAAGTCCTGGAAGTAAAACATCCTGTAAATCATCCATGGCTTATTCCTGAAGCATTGGTATGCAAGAAATCATTTAAGAAGAAGGATTGTACTGAAGAGGAGATTAGGGAAAATTCTTAGAGCACGACGTTACCCATGCCAATTATGTGAAGATTTATACAGATGATCAAAGTCAGATAGTGTGTTGGGTGTGCTGTTATCCTTGGTGATACAGCATATACAGCTAAATTACCTGACTTGCATCAATATTCACTGCCGAATTAACAGCCGTAGTCTCTGCCCTAGACTTAGTTCTTCAAAGTAGTGACACTAATTTTGTCATATACTCTGATTCTAAAAGCACTTTAGAAGCTATCAAAAGATTTAATAGCTTTCATCCATTAATCCAAAAGCTTCAGGAGTCACTTTTTTCGTATATTATTGTCTGCGTAAGTCGGTTTCTTCTGTTGGGTTCCTTCTCACGTGGGGATTCACGGAAACGAGACTGCAGACAGGGAAGCAAAAGCTGCTAGCGCTCTGCCAGAAGCAACCTTCAGGAAAGTGCCTCATACAGACCTAAAAGGTCCTATTAGGTCTTTTGTATTAAGTAAGTGGCAAGAAAGGTGGACTTCTCCTCTTCTTGCCAATAACAGTAAGTACAGAAGTATTAGGAAAAATATACAGCCGTGGCCTTCGTCATTTCAGCTTGACAGACGAGCAGAGGTTATTTTAACGAGGTTAAGGATTGGGCACACTTATTTAACCCATCAATTTATTTTAGAAGGAAGCAGCCCACCATTGTGTGCTTGCTGTGACGAGATACAAACAGTGAAGCACATTCTGATGGTTTGCCCCAGATATTTTAACCAAAGGGAAAGATATTTCCAGGGTAAAATCCCTCTCAAATATCTTGGGAGATGAAGCAGACATTTCTGCTCTCATCTCCTTTTTAAAGTGTATAGAAATTTTTAATAATATTTAGATAAATTTTTATAAATCATATACAGATTTTTAAAGACATTAAACTATTTTAAATATATATTACTCCATTCATTAAAATTCATATTTTTAATTTATTTATTAGTCACGTTTAATTTTATGAATCATTTCTTTCACTAATTCATTCATTCATTTACCATAATTGAACTTATCTAACCTTCATTACGGCGCTGAATGGCCTTCTTGGCCCCAGTGCCTGGGCTTTAGCCCTAAATATCATACATCCATCCATCCATACAATGAGATTAGAAATAGATATAGCTTTATGCAGCAACCCTATCAAGAAAATAAAGAGGAATTAGTAGCAAATATACTCTTATTGATAGATCTACTGAGGGAAGAAGTGGAGAATAGGAAAGATTTTATAAAAGAAATGTGGTATATCAGAAAGAAGAAACTCAAACACAAACAAAGGAGGAATAAAAACAAGCAAGAGAGCTGTTTCAAAGAAATATCCCACCTACTACTACTACTAGTACTACTACACTATTTATACCATCTACCTATGATTGATACAATTATTTCACAGCAATGTCGAATTTTTCAAAGGAGCCGTACATTGCTAACTTACAAAACTACATCAGCAATGCTACTGCTATCATAAGTAATTTCACACAGCAAATTGGATGGACGACACCTTTGGAAACCGAAGAACCTTTGGTAGGTGCAAACCTAGCTAGTAGGTATGCTTGGTCCAGGTTATGACGTAGGCTAGGCAAGATACTGTCTACCTAGTAAGTTAGCATAATTCAACGTCATTTTTAATGTAAGTTATTTTTCTTTTAGAAATGAGGGGAACTACTAGGTACCTCCGGTCGGAAGCTAGGTAAACCCATTGACGCCGATGTTTACTGTAACCTTCTTGGGAGTGGACCGGGTTTCCCAAATGCCAGGTCACGAAGCGCCTCAGTGGCGTGGTTGGTATGGTGTTGGCGTACCATCTCTGTGTCACGAGTTTTATTCTCGGCCATTCCATTATGGAGTGAGAGATGTGTATTTCTGGTGATAAAAGTTCACTCTCGACGTGGTTCGGAAGTCACGTAAAGCCGTTGGTCCCGTTGCTGAATAACCACTGGTTCCATGCAACGTTTAAACACCATTCAAACAAACAAACAAACAAGCGACGCCCCAAGTCAGGATAAGAAGGCATGGCTTGGTTAGGTATGGACCTGTCAGTCTAGGAGAAGTTAGGTATAGCCTAGTTACGTTTGCAAAATCTGTCCTGAAGCTACTCGTCCCACAAGACTGGAAAGTAGGGTATTGCATCGCTGCGCGGACAGGCAGACACTTTCCCAAAAAATAACTTTAGCACTTCCAGTATCCTGAATTGAAGCACGTATCATAACCCAACCAGCGTGGAAACAACAGATCAAGACCTCTACTTTCCTCTCAAAGTAAGTACGTATTTTCTTTCAAGTCACAAAATAATGCCATACGTAATTTCTGGTTAAACACAAGTTAATGAAAGTCTAGCCATGCGCACTGCAAACTTACCTTCCATGATGCTTTCAAAATTTTACTTACTAGGGTAAACAATCACGGACGATCCACTATCATCAAGCTGGCTGGGTCTTATTCACTATATTTAAGTGGTGAAACAAGAATACAATTACAACTCTAAGCATACCATTCAAAAGATTGAAGTTTCGTCAACATAATGTGATATAGGGTAGAATATCACGACAGGCCAACCCTCATCACGGTGGACGGGTCTTATTCACTCGATATTTAATTGGTGAAACATGAATACAATTGCAACTCTAAGCATACCATTTAAAAGACTGAAGTTTCGTCAACATATTGTGATATATGAAAGCCCCATACGAATTAAAATAAGCATGTGAGCTCTTCGTAAAATATGTTTTCAAGGCAGTTTTGAAATCCAATATGGCGGCTACGTTTTGCATGGACGGTTCTCATCAGTGACGGCCACCATCTTTCCCCAGCCTTCCCAGCACTCATTTGAACAATGTTAGCGTATGTATGTAACGTTTATTGATCTTACTCAAGATTGCAGTTGTAATCAGCACAATAAAACAACATTTTGTTGCCTATATTAGTGAAAGTATGAAACTTGTTATTCCCGGGGTTTGGATGGTTGGAGCTGAATTCATTCTTACCTTGTAATCAGTGGTTTTATCCTTACTGCCATCACAACTGAAACTCCACAGTCCTTATTTGATTGTAATTATACACATTTTGGTCTTAATTCACTCCACAGTGCACTCGAACCACATTGCTGTTCGTGTTTCCTAAGCACTCACTCCGTAAACAAAGTTACGAGCAGCAGACGACAACACTGATTATGAGATGCAAAGCTTTATTCCCTTAATTGTTTACTTTACTCAATATTTAGTTTAACTCTACTTCAAAATGTTTATTTAATTCATGTCCATTATCCCTTTTTTGCAACCAAATTAACCCCCCAAAATTACAAATGTTTCGGATGTACTTACGAGCAGACGACGTGAGGAAAAATGGCTCATCGTTGCCAATCTAGTGGAGCGTCACACATACGCCGATGCATTTACAAACTGTTTCGATGAATTCTAGTTGTCATAGTAATGCAGTAATGATAAAATTGCTCTAATATGTATATATACTACAAATAGATACGCTAATTTCACTTATTTCCCACGGTTTGTGATGCTGTTATTACCTAGTTTGGAGGGTTAAAAACATACCAATTGACAACATGATAAACAATTGAAGAGCGCAAAACGCCGCAAAGAATGCCGTAGTCCCCTTGAATAAGTACGAATAAGTGCTGGTAAGAGGTGGGTTTACGATTGTTGTGATGAAAGTGCCCCAGCGTCTATGGGTACAAGTGGTGTGCAGATTTAGCACATGAAATGGGAAGTTTGTTGACACAAGCGACTCCGTAAACATCAGATAGCGTCAATCTTCGAAAACATTTTAGGTTGTAAGTAAAAATTCTAAAGCTTTTGGTTTGGTGAGATTTCCACTGCAGTAGGCCACCCTTTCAGTACCCTCTGTTTAAATCTTAAAATTTGGCCTTAATTTCTAACTTTGGAGAAAATACTTACTTCGAAAGGAGAGTAGAGGTCTTTAGCTCCGTTTTTCACCAACAAGAAGTCGCGACTGATGTCCATCTCCGGTGTCAGGACGCGTTATAATGTACTTTTTCGGAGGGTGGCTAGGTGTTGATTGTAGGTGGCCTGCTTGGCCTGCTGTGATATTCTACCTTATGAAAGCCCCATACGAACTAAAATGAGCATGTGACGCTCTTCATAAAACATGTTTT